>NW_024423343.1:38651098-38725320 GCF_017311325.1 Ursus maritimus
AAAATAAAATAAAATAAAATAAAATAAAATAAAATAAAATAAAATAAATACAGTAAAAAAATAAAAATCATTGGCTTCATGTGTATGCATTCTGTAATGGGGAGTTAACCATCTCATTCCAGGATTAAACCAATTTGACCTAAGATTACTTTTGCTTGTCTCTTTCAGTTGTCTTATTGTTCCGGAAGTATTGCATCATGTATTCCTATTTTCTTTTGCTTATGTTTACTTGTGTAGTATTTGGCTAAATTTTGGCAGCCCTCTTGAGAAATGGAGCCAAAATATTCCAGACTCTAACACCTTATTTCATCATGTGAAAGACATTTTTATTTTAAGATAAGACTTGGTTTTGCCTTTCTTCCGGAGATGCTCAAATGGAGATAAAGTTAACCACGTGGGCTGGGTATTTGTGTGGTCCTTTTCCTTCTTCAACTGTGGTTTTGAGAGAACTGATGCTAGAAATGTTTTGGTCTTCCCAATCTGTTCAGTGTCTTTCCTAGTACTATTAAATATATTGCCTTTTTCAAAATGGAACTCATCTGTATCTGGGTGTTATTTTGGTTCAGCTTGGAATCTATTCCAGGTATGTGCATGGGCAGGAAGAAGTCAAGGCTAAGGCTTCAGTAAAAGTGATACTACATCTTTAGGACAGAAAGATGTTAAGTAACATAAACTTAATCATTTCAGAGAAAATTTTGAGCTTAGAATCATGTAGGTGTTTTTTTTCCATATAGCTTATTTTACTCTAAAAACACCTTGTGGCATAGTGTATAGGGGCATGAATTTTGAGATCACCCTAGAATCCTTTTTTTTTTTTCATCTTAGAATTCTTAATCTGTTACCAACAGTGTGAATTTGGACAAATTACTTGAAATTTCTAAGCCTTGGCTAAAATTATGAAAACAATCATGTTCTTATAAGAATGATTTTGATAAGTATTATAAGTGTTCTTATAAGAATTAAAAAGTTGATGTACATAAAACTCTCTGGTACATAGTAGCTTTTTAATAAATTACATATTTTTAGCAATGAGACAATTTGGAATAACCCAATAATTTCCAACCTTCAGCAAACTCTGCCGTAATATAGTTTTAAGAAGGAAAATAATACTGCATTCAGATTTTGTTCACTTGTGAAAATAAGTAACGACTTTGTTATTTTCTGTGTTGATGTAAATACGAACAATATTTACATTTTTCACATTAAATTTCAGATGATTTGTTACAGGCCTAATTATTAACTATTTTATTTAGGAGAAGTTTAAAGGTAGAATTATATTACATGCAAGCCACTATCTCTACTAATTTTATTTTTTATATTGTATTGTACCAAAATGAGTAAAATTTATTAACATTGGATTTCATAACACATTTCTATTCGAGCCCATTGAAGTACCATCACAAAAAAGAACATGCATAAGAGAGTTATAGGTTAGAGTTTTTGTGTTGTGAACTGTAAAAGAATCCTAGCTGTTTGATGAAATAAAAACCCAGATCTTCCACTACTGTTAATGAAAGACACGTCTCCTGGTGAACCTATCTCTGATCACAGGTTCATTTTCTCTTGTGGTTTCTATTGATTTTCTATTGCTGCCACTGTCCTGACTTCATGGTGTTGGAAGTTTGTGGTCCTCCCTTCAAAACTCCAGCTGTATATAATAGACCTTCCCTAACTTCTTTATTTGGTAGCTGAGATGAGATTGGGATATTCACACAAACTTCCTGGAAGCATCATGATATTTAAGTTTAGGTTATAAAACATGGAAAAGAAATAGAGTGTCATGAATCTTGTTGCTCAGGCTTAAAAATTATGTGAAATTTTAGAGCCCTCCAATTCCCATGAGATGTTGGGGGGAGGTCCCATCCACAGTGTTGCAAGTTCCCTATTTATCACCTACCAGTAGGAACCCCTTTGAGGTGGGTGCTGTGATGTGTTGCCCAGATTCCCCTTCAGGATTAAGGCAGTTCATCATCACTGTTGGTAGATGGAGCACATTGATAAGGCCTGGCATGAGACTGCATTATAATTGTTAGAACTTCCGCTGGTGATAAATAGTGATGGTGATGTGATTCTAAAGAAAGGAAATACACTGGCAGGCATGCTAGGTAAGCGTTTGAGAGGCTCATGCAAAATAGTGATTTAAGGGCTACTGAATTGGATGGCTGTTGCTGGTGTGGATTGATACATTAGAGAAGGACAATGAAAGCTAAGGTAAGGGTGAAAGCCAGAGGGTCTCCTTGGGATCATAAACTCTAATTTCTGCCAGAGTATAGAAAAGGCTGAGGATCAAACCCAGGACTTACTTATAGGAGTGTCAGAATTCCAAAGAAGATTGAATTCTCAATCCTGGCAGGTCTGCTTTACAAAATCCACCATGCTACTTGGGAAGGAATGAGATTTTGGATAGAGACATTTGGGTTGAAACATTTGAAAATCTTAAATCCTTACATTCCTCTGAACCCTGGGCTTTTATCTTCTTTCCCGTCTTGTTTTAGACAATGTAAAGGGGCACTTGTTTATAGACAATGTAGAGAGGATTCTTCCTTGCAAAAATGACATCTGCATGTCCTCCCCACTCTTTTCCCCAGCCTCTCCTTACTCCCCATTTACCCTTGTGCTCCTCCCAAGCAATAGCTAGGGTTAAATTACAACACAAAATGCCAGGGAAAGTGCTGGGTCTGCTAAGCAAGGAAGGGGACTAGAGAAGTTGCAGAACCTAGTTAACATATACCGGTTGGAACTGGAAGAGTACATATGGGACTAGATTCTAAGGGTGTTGGTTCAAACAGCAAAGAAAATAAAGATGAGTGAAGGAGAGTTTATTGTTAAGACAGAATTTAACATTCTGGCAAGGCCTCAAGAGATGGTGATGATAGCTTTCTAGGTTGGATCCTGGAAGCTTGGAAAGGTGAATACTTTAAGAAGTAAAAATGCCAGGGGGCGCCTGGGTGGCACAGCGGTTAAGCGTCTGCCTTCAGCTCAGGGCGTGATCTCGGCGTTATGGGATCGAGCCCCACATCGGGCTCCTCTGCTATGAGCCTGCCTCTTCCTCTCCCACTCCCCCTGCTTGTGTTCCCTCTCTCGCTGGCTGTCTCTATCCTGTCGAATAAATAAATAAAATCTTAAAAAAAAAAAAGAAGTAAAAATGCCAGAACTTCCATGACAAATAAATAACAAAGGCTCAGAGAATTTGGGCATATGGGAATGGATATGCCGTATAAGACCAGGACCCCTACGGGCTGACTATGTTCTGTGGAAAGGGCTACACAGCACTCTTTTTATCAAAGTGTAAGGGCATTCTGATTTCTGCTTAGGATATAGGAAGCTGAAAGAGCACAATTCCATTCTTATAACACAAAAAACACCACAATGGATTTTTGTAAGTTCACAACTTTTCTTAAAGACATTGGATAGCTGAAATTATAGGGTAAGAAACTAACCCCAAATCAGGAAATCTGTCATCTTTAAGGAGAGATAGGAATTAAGCACTTGCTTACCAAGGACAGACACTACCAGATGCTAGTTTACAAACACTAAGTAACAAATATCAGTGTTTTATTCCTGGGAGAGGGAAAGGAGCTTGGTGAGAGAGTCTCTCTGAGGCAGAACCCAAAGGGAAATCCAAAAGCTGATGGTGGAACAGAAATTGAGTTAAATTAGTTTCTACCCTAAACCAGCTTCCACTCTAAACACAGAGTAATACTAGAGGAATTCTGTGCTGGTGGTGTACTAACAATAATGCAAATCCCAGTTCAACTTCTGGCCAAATTTACTCAATCTCCCATAATAAAGGCCTAGCAGAAAGAAAGACATGCCCATTTCCCAGCATAAAAATCACTCACCTCCATCTTTCAACAACAACAAAAAATTACGACAGACACAAAGAAGAAGAATTAATCCACCATCAGAAGACAAAGTAATCAACAACAAGTTTACTCAGATATAACACAGATGTTGGAATGATTAACCAGGAAATTAAAATAATTAGGACTACTGTGTAAGGGCTCAGGTGTAAAAGGTGGAGAGCATGCTTGGTCAGTTGGACAATTCTAGTAGAGAGACAGAAATTATAAGAAAACTCAAAACCAAAATAAATGGTAGAAATGAAAAAAAATTACAGAGATGATGAATGATTTTGATTGGTTCATCAATTGATTTGACACAGTTGAGAAAAGAATCAGTGAATTTGATGATAGCTCAATAGAAATTACAAAAATTGGGGTGCCTGGGTGGCACAGCGGTTAAGCATCTGCCTTCAGCTCAGGGCGTGATCCCAGCATTCTGGGATCGAGCCCCACATCAGGCTCCTCCGCTATGAGCCTACTTCTTCCTCTCCCACTCCCCCTGCTTGTGTTCCCTCTCTCTCTGGCTGTCTCTCTGTCAAATAAATAAATAAAATCTAAAAAAAAAAAAAAGAAATTACAAAAATTGACATATAAAGATAAAAAAGAATGGGGGGAAAAACTATTTCCAAACAGAACAAGAACTATGGGACAATGTCAAATGGTCAAATATATGTACAAGTGAAATCCTAGAAAGAGGTGGGGAGGACATAACAACAACAACAAAATTTGGAGAAATAATGGCTGAAACTTTTCCAAAACTAATGACAGACATCAAACCAAAGATTCAATCAGACACCAAAACCAAAGAATATCAGCATGATAAAAATTAAACACACATACACAAACACATATACACACAGTAAAAAAGAGACATTACACAGAGAGGAACAAATATAATAAACTATATTTCTCGTGTAGGAACTACATAAACCAGAATACTGTGGAGTGACATCTTTAATGTGTTGGAAGAAAAAACCCGTTAACCATCGTGTTATGAATTGTACCAATGAGCGTGGCACCAGCAAGGAGGTCAGGACTGGCAAAAGAAGATGTTATAGATCTGGGATCACTGATAGCAAAGAGGATGAAAGAATTCTGAAATTGAGGTCAGGTGGTGTACAAAGCTCTCAGAAACAAGGCAGATACAATTATTATAATGACCAAAGGTCAGAGTAGAAGCCAGGTATGTCTGACCCACAGAGATAGATCACGGCATTCCCAGGGGCAAAATAGATGGATCATTAATCATGATATTTCAGAATGTATACAACCAAAATAAATCAAGTATCAATGATAAGGAAGCTAATAGCAGCCACCCCAACAAAATGTCATAATTCCTTGCTCAGTTTGCAGACCTCAGCCAGTTCTCAGATCTAGAACTCATTGAACAGAGGGAAAGCCAACTTCCCATGATGAAAGATCTTTCAACATTGACAGCATGTACAAACAGCAATGATTTCTCCAGTCCTTACCCAAAAAGACCCATGACAATTTATTTTAATACCATGTACTTTGGAAAGAGGAGTACCTAAACATATTGCTAATTTTTGGACATAGAGTCCAAGTTGACATTGTTACCTGAGGACCCGAAGCATCATCATGGCTACTCTGTTAGGCGTATGTGTGTTTGGTAGAATAATGGTCCCTCAAAGAGGTACTAATTTCTAGAAAATGAATATGTTGGGTTACATATCAAAGGTGCAGAAAAGCTTATTCTTCTACAAGGGTAACATTCAACTGAAAACAGAGATGTTTTCCAAGAAGTCACATCTTCATATGCTAACCTTAATAGCTACTCCTGGTTCTCAAGCACAGATTCTGCTGATAGAGGCTCCTATTGTTATTGGTTTCCATTATGGGTACCTTTGTGGGAAGCTCATAATAGTGGCAGTTCTTATAGAGTCCTGGTGTTTTGCATTTTATCAAGTAGCTGACAATGAGCTCCACCATACTTTGGTACCTGGGTAGCTCACCATTGGTATCATGGTCGTTCATATCATGGTAGCTCATGGTAGCTACCAAAGCCCCTATTGATTTCCTTAGGAGAAGTTTTTTGTTTTTTAAAGATTTATTTATTTATTTTAGAAAGAGAGAGCATGAGCGGGAGCAGGAGAGGGAGAAGGAGAAAGAATGTGAAGCAGACTCTGGGCTGAGGGTGGAGCCTGAGGAGGGGCTCCATCTCATGACCCTGAGATCACAGCCTGAGCTGAAACCAAGAGTCCCATGCTTAACCAACTGCACCATCCAGGTGCCCCTCCTTAGGAGAAGTTGTTCTTGTTTTTTTAAGATTGTATTTATTTATTTTTTACAGAGAGAGGGCACGCACTAGTGGGCCAGAGGAGCAGAGGGGGAGGAAGAGGGGCAGGGAGGGAGGGGGAAAGAATCTCAAGCAGATTCCTGGTGCTGAGCACAGGGCCAGATCTCAGGACCCTGAAATCATGATCTGAGTGGAAACCAAGAATAGGAGGCTTAACCCAGGCATCCTTCCTCCTTAGGAGAAGTTTTGATGTATTACAGTTTAGTAAATAAGATTGTTATAAAAATCCAGAGATTGAAGGAGAAGGCCTTTTTGATATCTATGTCAAACTTTTATTCACTCAGAACCATTTTTCTCTCATGTTCCCTAATTGTGTCTAGTGAAAGTGTCAATAGTATATAGAGCTGTGCTATCCAATATGGTAGCATTAACCACATGCATATGGCTATTTAAATTCGAATTAATTAAATTAAGTTAAATTAAAAATTCAGGTACACAGTTGCACTGGCCACATTTCACATGCTCAATAGCCACATGTATCTAATTGTTACCTTATTTGATAGTGCAGATATAGAACATTTTCATCATCACAGGAAGAGCTATGGGATAGCACTGTTACAGAGCTTGTGACTGCTCTAGTAGATGTCGGGGAGCAGGAATCCCTGTCCCTTTCAACGGTCCTTTTTGCTGGACTGAGTCAAATTGACACGAGACAGATTAATAAGAGAAAATAAAATTTAACAGGCATATTTTCAGGGAATCCACATAGACATGGGGTAAAGTACTCGTTCATTTATGTGTTAGAGAATATGACCAACAACTTTTTTTTCTGTTTCAAGTACTATGTAGCTCTTTTTCCCCCAGTTTAAAATACAGACATGCACTTAACTATTTCTATTTAATAAGAAGATGAGAAAAGAGCTCAGTCTCTGCAGATCTAAGATTCATACCATACCAAAGTATAGATAACATATGATTGCCTGTGATAATAAGGCTGTTCTTCACTCTCAGAGGAATCATCAAATGCTTTTGTTACTTGAAATTTTGTGTTCCAATTTCCTTAACTATCCCTGCCAATCTGTTTTTTTTTTTTAGCGCCTTAAAAATGTTGCAGAATTCTTTAAAAACAAGATGGATTTTCCCTCTAATAACCATTACAATTTTTTCAAGTGCCTTTATGATTAATTTGTTACCTATGGTGTGCCTAGTAAACTGAACTTTAAATGACCTTCTTGCCCTTATTATTGCAGCTGTCAGCATCCAATTTTATACAGAAAATATAAAGGAAAGAGAATTTAAACCAGAGATTTTTATTCAGGCACACACAGCTTCAGCAGCTGCTGTTAAAATGGTATCATCAAATACCAAAACTGACAAAGACCCATGGGGTCTATTTTCTAATTCAGTCTTGAAGGAAATTTACAATAGTGAATCTCTATGGCAGTTGAGGTTGGCTAAGATTTAGATGACCCATTTCCCTTATCTAATGAATTCAGGCCTTGCAAACTTTGCAAAAGCTTTAAACTGACAAAATATCAAGAGAGTTGATATGAAATTGAAAGACAGCTGGCATGGACTCAGAGCCTCTTGAGTTTAGCTCAGGAAGCTGCAAACTTTCACAACTGCAAGACTGTCAAAATGAAGATTCTAGCATAAAGATAGTCAAAATATTGCTATTAGATGAAGAACTTTATGCCTAAAGCCTTTACTCTACAGAAAAGATTCTTCATTTTAAATAAAGAATGAACATGACATTTTTGCATTTCTCTTCATTCTGCTAAGATAAAATAAGTGAGAATGCTTCTATTGCTATGAACTTAGGTTTAAAAAAGTCTAATTAAAATTAAATTAGAAGAATTTAAAAAAAATTTAAATGATTGAATCTTATTCCAAGAAATAAAACCATTTTGATGTGGTTTCCTTTTTCAAGCTGTCTCTTCAGTTTCTTGGTCTTGACAAGCCACGAGGATAATTTAATACCGTGTTTTATTATGTGGTGAGAAACTCATCAGGATGTTTCTAGGTAAGGACATACTTAGCAAATTATTAGGTAGAGAAACAAAGCTTGCTAGGTGTGGTGTTTTCAGGCAATAAACTATATCATCAACAATAATTTTTATACATCTCTTTTAAGCAAAGCAAAACCCAAACTGAATGGCATTTATGGCACAAATGAAGTTTTACTGTTGGGAAGATACTTCAACATTAAAAATATAGTTTGCTGAACAGTAATTACAAGGCTTGTTATTTGTATGAGAACTTAAAATTTTGGCTACATTTACAAAAGATTCATATAGCCTAACAGAAAACCCTTTTTAAATAATTTAAATTGTATCATGGATTGGCTATTTGTATTTGAGAAATACCATTAAACTCATGGCACTAGTGAAATCTCACTGAAAAGAATGGTGTATGTAAAAGATAATATGAATGCAAAACCGAGGAAATGGGGCGAAAGTCATTTAAGTTTTTTAAAATGCAGAAAAATGTATGTATAGGCACTTGAACATCATTTGTCTTATTCTAGGAGTCATGAGTCTTGTTTGGCTGTTAAAATCTAAAAGACATAACTCCTTTGCAATCCTACTATGTATAATGAGAATCCCAAACTATGTTTAGCTCATATTTAATTCACACGCTACTTGTCAACTACTTGTTAGCACTTTCATTTTTAAAATGATTTACTTTTTGTAATTTTATGTTTTTTGGGGGGTGGGTATAGTTATAAAATGTTTATTTATTTATTTCCTTATTTATGCAACCTAACATCCATTTCTCCTCTTCTTAAGCAATTTCCAACTTCCTTGGAGAAATTACCTCTCTCACCTTGTAAACAGCCTTGGTCAAAGGACCCTTAACTCTTCTAGGCGGGTAACCAAGACTAATGACAATCTCCCCAGACTTCATCGAGATGAAAGGACAAACAGGGGAGTGGATTCATCCCAGTAGTTGTGCCCAGGCAAAACTGCCCACTCACTCTTGCTACCCAGATAAGAGCTATGCAGGCTCTTGTTCTGTCAGGTTGGTTGATTTGAGCTCCCTCAGGTTCTTCCTGCAAGTTCCCTATCTGCTCAAATTGGGTAGAGTCAATTTTTGTTGCTTACCAACAAAGAACTCTCAGTGAATAGTAGTCAAGGTCATTCCTCTCTTGATTTACTTTCAGCCACATTTCTAACTTATGTCTTTGTCAACTTTACTCTTTTTACTTCATTTGGATTTTACTGCCTCTCATAAGGGAAAACTGCCATGAATCAAGTGAGCACAATTCTTTTTATTAGTTGCCAAATGAAGTCAGTTTTTAAAATCTGAGTCTTGTCATGTTCAATCACTTTTCTGTAGTCCTTTTCACCTATAACAAATATAAGCTGCCTATTAAGATGTGTTTTAGTATCCCTTTGCAAATCGTGTAAATATTTTTGGAAAGACAGTTTCATTCCTCATTGCTGAGATAATTTTCTCACAGTATAGAGATGCTTTTATAGGAATCAGCTTTCCAAAATTAGGAAATCTATTTCTTGTGTTTCAGAAGAAAAACACAATAAAAGAGATATGCTTGCCTGATGCATTCTTATTCTCTGAGAGAACTGCAATCTATCCTTTCTGACTTCTTCTTGGGAAACATGTCTCTGCAGAAAACATGAAGTTTTATTTTATTTTGGGGTATAGACTGATGTTTGAAATCCAGGAACAAAGAAAAAAAGTACAATTGTATATCTCCTACAACTTTAACAGCATATTGCAAGGGCTTGAACTCCATCAGAGTGAAAGAAAAATGAACATTATTTAGATGAAGGTTAAAAGGTAGAAATGCTATTCTGAGTGAAATTCTATAATAATTGAAATTTTGAGCTGCAGAGGCAAGTCAGTACTTCACCAGGTACTCTCCAAAAATCTTTTTTTGTAGGCTTCAAAATACAAATGCCTTTAGATTGTCAAACTTACATTTTTTTTCAAAGGAAAGAAAACCCTTCTAGAATATTAAATGGGATGATAAAGGGGAGATTTTTGGCTAAAAGGAGATCAAATATTTTCCTTTATCAAAAGTTTGGTTCATTATTGCAAGTGAAAAGATCATGAAATAGCTATTTAAGATGACAAAGGGACTGTGATAGCTTTAGTTAATGATAGTGCACAGCCAATTTTGTCTTCTGCCTTTGTACTTGCTTTATGAGAGGTCTCAGCATTGGTTTTCTTTTGTACTCTTCTTTTTTGGTGATTATAGAACTCAATTATTACAGGTTTGAAAATTGTAGAGGTTTTCCCCACATTACATCTAACTTTGTAAGGTAAGATTATGTACTGAGCTTTTTAAAAAAGCAAATGAAACTGTAAGATTTATAATACACATCTGTGAAGTAACTTTTTTTAAACTTAGAAAATGTTGGAAGAGCAGGGATGAAGGATATCTAAAGAAAAATGTCTAGGAGGAGTGTATTAGTTGCCCGGACCTTGTGCCCTGCCACAAAGGACCACAAACAGAATGGCTTATGCAACGGAAATTTATTCTTATAGTTCTGGAGTCTACCAGTCTGAAATCAAGGTATTGGCAAGACTGGTTGCTTCTGAGGGCTGTGGAGGAAGGATCTGTTGCAGCCTCTCTCGTTGGCTTATAGATGGCCATCTTCACTATCTTCTTCACAAGGCACTCTCTTAGTGTGTGTGTCTCCAAATTTCCCCTTTTCATAAAGATGAACTGTATTGGATCAGGGACCACTCTAATGACCTCGGTTTAATCTGATTACCTATCTCCAAATAAGGTCACATTCTGAGGTACTAGGGGTTAGGATTTCAGTACATGAATTCTGGGGTAAAGCAATTCAGCCCATAACAAGAGGTAAAGGGACGCTTAAAGGGAAGAATATAAGTAAGTTTTTGCACACAGAAGAAAGGAGAAAGGCTCTTTTCTACATGCAATTTTTTGTGAATCTAGGCAATAAGCAGCTTGCTGCTGAATGTTTTTCTTGTGGCCCTTGACTTTGCACATATTAAAAAGTTAGACATGGTTTCCATTTCTCTTGATTTATGTCCTATGAATGTTTTCCACTATTTTTGTACTAATTTGGCAATGATCATAGAATGGAAATAGATCATTTAATTTCTTTTGTGTTAACTCAAGTTTTCAGCAAGAAGCAATTATCACACTGGTGGTCATGCAAAGTATTGTACATTTAAATAGCCTGTACCTACCGAGAATTTTCTTCCACTGACCTTTGTCATTTTTGCCTGTATCATTCCACACCTAGCCTTTTTTGACTTGGCTGAGTCAAGTGTCCTGGCTTGGGTTTGTTCTTCCTTGTAATTGTCTTGAGAATTATCAAATTGTGGTTTCCTTAGCGATGAAAGTAGAGAATCTTCTGTGTGTAGCTGCTCCTTGTATATTTTTGTCAGTGGGGCAAACAGAATAGTAGCTCTGATTAAAACTCAAGGAAAGGTGGATTCACTGTGACAGCTGCTGGGAAGAAGGATACAGAGAATGTCCTTCTCACCTGCTGCATGGCTGATTGTTCTTAGATGATCTGCCCAGGGGGATTCTTTGGGTTTTATTTCAGTGATACATGTGACTTACTGCAACTACAGCCAACATCTTCTTTGACTAGATTGTTGGTTTAATTTGTAGTAAATAGGTTATTTGTACAATGAATAACCCTTTTTAAAAGTTACAAAATGAGGCTCATCCATTTTTACAGTCTTTTAAATATAAACAATCATTTACTGAGAACTCGTTGCATGCTAGGCATTGTGTTAATAATGAATAAAACACTGAATCTGCCTCTCAAGAAGCTCCCAGTTCAACAGGTGAGAAGAAATTCAAACAGAAAATGATAGTAAAATGTAATAAGGACTATAAGAGAGGCATGCACCAGCAACCAAACAAGCAGACTCCTCAGTAATGTCTTGAATCCTGAGTTGGAATTTATCAGCTCTTGTTTGGAATGAGAAGGAGTTGATGATGAAAGGACTTCAAGTGGTCAAACAGCATTGACAAATTCTGGAAACATGAAGACAGGTGTGCTGGAGGAGAAAAAGACAGCTAACGTGGCTGCTGGAAAACACCATGGAAAGTACCACGTGGGCAGCGACCAGATCATGAAAAGCTCTCTGGGCATTGTTAAGATTTAGAGATAGAAGACCTGGATCACTGCCTAGATTCTGTTCCTGAATAGTGGTGTGACCTTGGCTAAGTTACTAAAACACATCTGGCCCTTAGCTTTGCAAGCATGGCATGGAGTAGAGAGACACTGGATTCAGGTGTCACGTGGGCCAGAACAATGGACTTCTCAATGGTACCTGTTTGCACTGATAACTGCTAACCTGGTGGCTCCCTCCCAATACTTGGAAAGATCTCAGAACTCTGTGGCACAGCCTACGGGAGAAGTGGTACCCAGAAAAGACAGAGATTAAAGTTCTTCTTTATGGCTGTCTGAAATATTGTGATTCATAATAAGAAATACACATTTTGGTATTTGTCTCAGTTTCCGGCAAAGAATTCCTAAAACTCTTGGAATTTCCTAGCAATAAGAGCAATGAGAGCATCTTTGTTATACTATTTGGTCTTTCGTCCTCTATTTCAGAAACAACTCCAGGGCCAGAAGGTCAAAGGAATACCTTGCTATTCCTAACAACCCCCTTTCAACCACACCTGAGTTTATTTTAATGAGGTGACTTCTGTAAAGCATCTAAGGATGGGAACTGGTTGCTAGGGGAACCAACCATGTGATTAGAGGGCTGGAGATTTTAGTCCCACTCTCTGACCTCTGGGGAGAGCGAGGGGCTGGAAGTTGAATTAATCACCAATAGCCGATGATTTAATCAGTTATGCCTACATAATGAAACCTCCATAAAATCCCAAAAGGACAGGGTTCAGAGAACTTCTGGGATGGTAAACCTAGCTTCTAGGTGCTAGGAGGGCAGCATCCCCAGAGAGAGCATAGTAGCTCCGCCCTATTCCCTTACCTTGCCCTATGCATCTCTTACTGGGCTGTTCCTGAGTTAAAGCCTTTTATAATGTACTGGTGATCTAGGAAGTAAACTCTTTTCCTGAGTTCTGTGAGCTGCTCTAGGAAATTTATAGAACCTGGTTGGGGGGGTACAGGGTGGGTGTCGTGGGAACCTCTGATATTTAGTCAGTTGGTCAGAAGCACAGGTATCAACCTGGACTTGTGAGTACCATCTGAAGGGGTGGATGGAGCAGTTTTGTGGGACCTGTCCTTTAACCTGTGGGATCTGGCACCATCTCCAGGTAGACAGCATCAGAATTGAGTTAGGTTGTAGGACACACAGCCTGTGTCACAGAATTGCTTCGTGTGTGGAAAACCTACACATGTGGTTTCAGAAATTAAGTATGTTGTAGTCGAGAACTGAGAGTGGAGGAGACACAGGAAGAGTGTGTTTTTATTTAGAACGTCTCAGAGTCAAAAATTAAATTATAAAAATAGAGAAAGAGGATATCTGACCTATTCAAGTATCTCAGTCCCCTAGAAGTTTGAACAGTGGTGTGTGCCGGAGCTGGCTTACACTAAGCCAGTTTTTACATTTTCAGGTATTTTGTTAGTTGGTTGTTAACACAGCCATTATGAAATATTAAATGATATCAACTTACAATTAAATATACTGTATTAAAAACAAAGACATAATTGCTCCAAGCTGATTTCTTCCTATTTATTTCACTATGTTTTACTATTACCTATATGCTTGATAGATCTATTTTATGTGTATGGTATGATGCAAATATTACGAAATGGTGTTTTGCTTCACATCTCTTCTCAAGATGCTTTTCAGTGACATTGCATATGTAGCTTGAAATTGGCCATAATTCAATATTTACACTACGAGAATCAGCAAATGCTACAAATCAGGAATTTTATTTCTTTTTTTCCCTTTCTTTCCTTCTCTTCTCCTTCCTTTCCTTCCCTACCTTCCCTACTTACCCTCCTTTTTCTTTCTGAAAACATTTAGTAGCATACCAAAGAGTACAAGGAAGACTAAGAATGACAAAGAAAAGGTAATTGCAAACTGGAATTGACAGGGTCAGGAACAGGAAGAGAAGGGGTTCAAGGAAATGATTGAAAATCATGGCTTAGCACCAAGGTTGTCAATATCTCTCCTAGATGGTTCAGAGTGGATTTCGCTAAGGCACATGGGACAGCTAAACAGGACCAACTGACATTCACCTGTATTTCAAAGTGTTTCAGACAGTCCACAATTGCTGTAGATGAAGTTAGAAACAAACTTGCTAAGAAGATCATGAATGATTAATACACTATGAAGGAACCAATGTGTGTGTGTGTGGGCTGAGGGTGCCTGTGGTCCCATTCTCTAAGACTTACCATTCCATCATTCCTTGAATCTTACTGCCTCCTCAGGCCTGCTCTGTTCTGAGTATTTTACTGCTGGAGCTTTGCTTTTGTTGCTGAGTGTTCTTAGAACTTTCCTTTCCTACTTATCTGTTCTCTTTTTTGCTTACTATTTTACTCTTCTGTAAGTTTTCTACTTACCCCTTTTTTCTACATTTTTCTATGACCCTTTCTATGCAAAAACTTCTCAGATCTCCTCTATATTGTCACTCCATCTGTTTTCGCCATCTGCTGTCTTTAAGTACTTTGAATCCCTGCTCAAAGTAGCAGTCACTTTGTAGCCATGTACTCTTAATCAAGTTAACTTTGTGGAGCCTCAGTTTTCTCTTTTGTAAAATGGGAGGGTTTTACCTCCCTCACAGATCATTTCATGAGATTTAAACAATATATATAAAGTACTTAAAAATTCTTGGCACCTAAAATGATCAATAAATGATAACTACAGTTTTACTAATGTTAGTCCAAACTCAGCTTGTAACTTGTCAGCGTCCAACTAAGGTCCATATCAGTGGTTGCAAACTCAACCGCCTATAAGGTCCAGATGGGACATAAATGAATGAAGTGGGTTAGGTTGGGAAGTGGCGGAGATGGTGGTAAACTGAAACCTGTCCAAAAGAATCAGCCATTTCTCAACTCTGGCCAATTAATATCATGTGGAAATGGAAGCTCAGAGCTGCCAGGTCTTTTAATTTTTCAGGAAACAGTAAAAATGGATATTTTTATAAGTAATTTCTTGATGTAAAAATAATGTTGCTCAGTATTGGAAAAGAGCACTTCAAAGAAAGCAGGTCTATTAGCTGTATTTGACCTGCTGTCCACCAGTTTGAAACCTCTGCAGGACATACTTACTGAGCAGTGTTTGAGCAGTTGGTTCCTTATTTATCAGCAGGAAATCCTGTCTTTCACACATGACGTAGCTGACTTTCTAGTAAGAGTGTATTTGGAAGAAAATCCTTTTTGGACTCAAAATCATGGTGTTTCCTTCACTCACAGTGTAATCTAATCACAACCAGGTATTCGAAGTGCTGGCAGCTTTTCTGACCTCTTAGAAAAATCTTTTATTTCTTATCAACTGTTCTGTCTGGATTATATTAGGGTGTAGATTGTTTTGAAAACCAGCTTTACTTAATTAAAAGAAAAGTTGAGAAAGTTTGGGATGGTCGGATGGAAAGTTTGGTAGACCAAGAATTTGATTGGACTTCATAGACCTATGAGCTAATACTTCTATCTTTGGCCCTAAGATATTGGGCAAGTCACTTACCTTATATGGGTATTAGTTTCCTTATTTGCAAAAAAAAGGGGCTAAATAAGATTATCTTTACATTTCCTTTCAGAGTCATTATTTTGTAAACCAATCTACTTAATTTTGGAGAAACTGAAAACTGGTTTGTTTAAATCTCCTCTAACTTTTGAAATATGGCATTTGTTAGAACATAGCTAACGTCTTCATGTAAATTCATTTCAATTTAATATACTTCCTTAATTTTTTATTTTATTTAAGATAAAGAAGATGATGGGTTAATTATTTGAGGGATCATAAAATAAGAAGTAGGTTTTCTTCAGAGATCTTGAAGTTTAATGAAGAAAGAAAAAGTTATTGGTAGTGATAGTGGAGACTAAACCAAGTAACTTTAAGACAGAACACAGTATTAGTGGATTGATGAGATAGATGAATTCCTCTTTTACCGCGAAGTATGGAAAGGTTTTCTAACTGACTCAAAATAAAAGAAAAGAGTGGTAAATTTGACTACATAAAACATTTCCTGGCATGGCAAAAAATACGATAAACAAAAGCCTGAGACAACTAACAAACTGGAGAAAATATTTGGATGTGCCATAAATAAAGGGCTAATATTCCTAATATAGAGAGAATAATCCTAATATAGAGGCACAAAGGAACAAAAGCCTGCTAGGTAAAGGAGACCATACATGAATACACAATTCATACATGCACAAAAAAACAAGATATAAAAATGGTCCTCCTTGAGGGCATTAGGCTAAGTGAGATAAGTTAGAGAAAGACAAATACTGTATCATATCACTTATACGGGGGATCTGAAAAAGCCAAACTTGTAAAAACAGAGAATAGAATGTCGGTTACCAGAGGCTGAGGGGTAGAGGAATTGAGACTATCTTGTTTAAGGGTACAGACTAGTAGATAAATAAGTCCTAGGGATGTAATGCAGAGCATAGTGATTATAGACAACAATATTGTATTATAAACTTCAAAGTTACTAAAAGACTAGATCTTCATTGCTCCCACCACAAAAAAATGACTATTATGTGATGCAGATTAGAAGTATTAGCTAACAGTACAGTGGTAATCATATCGCAATATATAAATGTATCAAATCAATAATTGTACACTTACACAATGTTATATATCAATTATGTCTCAATAAAAATAAATTAAGAAATTAAAATAACAAAAAATGTTCCTCATTTACATGAAAAAATGTTTGAACTCATTTATAACTCCAGAAATGGTAATCAAAACAACATGGAGATACCATGTTTAACCAAGAAAATTGGGCAAAATATTAAAAAAGCATGAGAATACATTATGTTGGTAATACTGTAGGGGAACAAGTATTCTCATATAGTGTTGCTGGGAATACAAACTGCTGCAATCCTTTTGAAGGGAAATTTGGCAGTACATATGCGTTTACTTTTTGACTAACAATTGTACTTCTAGGAATCTATCTGAAGCTTCCAACAATAAGAAAATACATATATGCAAGGTTATTCACTGTAGCATTACTTATAATTGTAGAATATTGGGAACAACCCAAATGCCCACATATAGGAGAATTGTTGAATAAACTATGGTATACCCACATTATAGAATACAATGAAACTATAAAGCAGAAGGAGAAAAATCTCTATGAATGGATATGGAATGATTTCTGGTATATACTATCAAATACAAAAAAGCAAAGTACCAAAGAGTACTTACCATATGCTATCTTTCGTGTAAGTACAGGGGAGGATATAAGAAGATATACGTGTTTCTGCTGATTTGTGCAAATGAAATAGAGAAAGAATAAAGCAAAATCCAGTAAGATTGGCTTTCTGTGGGGAGTGAGTAAGAAAGGAGTGCAAAGAAGGGAAGGATGGGAATTGAGTGGTAAGGATTGAGGGAGAAATTGACACTTCTCTGAGTAATGTTTTTATATAGTTGTAACTTTTAGAATCCTAGTATTGTTTCTCCTATTGTTCCTGCCAATAATTAATTCAAGTCTAGTATCAAATTGGGGGAATGCAAATGGTAACAAGTGAACCTAGCTGTGTTACAATAACAACCACAATGAAGAATATGGGGACAATAACAACTAACCTAAATAACTTTGGAAAACAGTATTTTGACTGTATACTGTGAGATTAGAACAAATAAATAAATATATCATAGATAATGAGAGTCAGGTTTCTCATTGTCAGGGTAAGAAGTTTCAAATAAGGAAAAGAGGGAAGACTAGAATGAATCATGAGATGTTGGATTAGAATTAGAGGTATAAATTCTGCAGAATAGTAGCCTCCCAAAGATATCCATGTTCTAATCTATAGAATTTCTGAATATGTTATGTTACATGGGGGGGGGTGGTTAAAGTTACAGAAGGAATTGAGGTTGCTAATCAGCTGACCTTAAAATAGGAAGATTATTCTGGAATATCTGTGTGGGTCCAATGTAATAATAAGGGTCATTACGAATAAAGAGGGAAGTAGGAGAGTCCAAGTGATGAATGTGAGAGAGACTTACCCAGCTATCCTATTTGATGATAGAGAATATGACCTAAACATAAGGAGCTCCAGAATCAAAGGCCAAAGCTGAAATAATCTGAACAACAAAGTAAATAATGACAGTGATAGATTATACTCATAAATAAAATAGCAATGAGTCTATACTAGTTTAAACAATCAAATAAATGAATAAATGGGGGAAAAAGGACAACTCTCACTTAGAGAAGAAATGCCATGCATAAATGTACAAGAAATTAGAGAAGTTGAATAATCACCCTTGGATAAACACTGCAGTAATAATTGTTGCAGGCAAGATCCATCAATGGATGTTAAAATTTATGGGCAAAAGTATGATGAGAAACAGAACATTTGCATAATCTTAAACTCTCTCAAGGTATTTATTAATTATAAGGGGGAAATAGTAACTGTATAGTGAAATCTCACAGACAACATTTTAACCATATATCCATGTTAACTTTACCCAAGTAAGACATATTGGCACCACGTGCTCTCTGAGAAGATGCACCGAGGAAGGGTACCACCTCATGTCTGCGGTATTCATGTCAGGAATGCATAACCTCAGCTGAATCATAAGAAAATATCAGACAAATCCAAATTGAGAGACAGTCTACAAAATAACTTACTAGTACTTTTCAAAAGTATAAAGGTCATGAAAAACAAGAAAAGATTGAGGAAATATTATAGATTGGAAGAGTTTAAGAAAGCATGGCAACTAAATGCCATGTGGAACTTTGTATTACCCTGGACCACAAACACACACACACACACACACACACACACACACACACACACACTTGAGAAAAACTGGTGAAATTTGAATGAGGTCTGTTGTTTAATTAATAGTATTGTACCAATGTTACTTTCTTGCTTATATAAGGTGTTAACAGCAGGGAAAGCTGAGTAAAGGATATGTGAGAACTCTCTGTACTATTTCTGCAACTTTTCTGTAAGTCTAAAATTATTTCAAGATAAAAAGTTAGAAAAAAAAGAAGTACCATAAGGGCATTGCAGAAGAAACTGCTTTAAAGGGCTCCAGAGAGGGGAGAGCCCATTCAGAAAGACTTCATGCCAGAGGTGGTATATTAGTGCGCTAGAGCTGCCGTAACAGAATACCACAGGCCAGGTGGCTTAAACAACAGAAATTTATTTCTCACAGTCCTGAAGGCTGGAAGTCCGAGATCAAAGTGCTGGCGGGGTTGGTTTCTCCTGAGGCCTCTTTCCTTGGCTTACAGATGGCAGCCTTCTCACTGTGTTATCACATGGCCTTTTCTTTGTGCTTTCTTTCTGTTGTCTCTTTCTCCTATATTAGGATCACACTCTTATGACCTCATTTAAACATAATTACCTCTTTAAAGACCCTATATGCAAATATGGTCACTTTGGGAGATAGGCCTTCAAAATATCAGTTCCAGGGGAACATAATTTAGTCCATAATAATTGACAATTGTGAAGACTTCTGAAAGACAGATGTTAGCAGTGTTGGGGGAAATGTGTGGCAATGGTTTAGGGAATAGCAAGTAGACTGGTGAATTAGTCACAGTTCCCCAGAAAAACAGAACCAATAGGATATGTATAGATATAAAGAGATTTATTATGAGAAATTGGCTCACATGATTTTGGAGACTGAGAAATACGTAAGCTAGAGGACCAGGAAAGCTGGTGGTTCTCAGACCTGAGAACCATGGAAGACAATGGTGTAAGTCATAGTCTGAGTCTGAAGGGCTGAGAACCAGGGAGTTGATGGTATAAGTCCAAGGCCAAGGCCAAAGGCCTGAGAACCAGGGGAACCAATGTCTGAGGGTGATAGAAATCTCAGTCTAAGGAGAAGGAGCAGATTTGCCTTTTTACTGCCTTTTTGTTTTGTTTGGACCCTTAACAGATTGTATGATGTTCATTTTCACTGGTGAAAGCAATGTTTACTCAGGTTACCAGTTCAAATGCTAATCTCTTCTGGCAATATCCTTATAGACACATCCAGAAAAAAAAGTGTTTTACCAGCTCTGTGGGTGTCCCTTAGCCCAGTGAAGTTGACACATACAATAAATCATCATGAATCCAATCCTTCTCAACTTGTTACCCATACACATATCCTTACATAATCTCTAACAATAACAAGGTCAAATTCTGCCTCACGTGATACAACTATTCTGCATACAACTGAAAATGTACTACTGCTTCTCCAGAAGAGGAGATAAAGTCCTTGAGTGATGTTTACTGTTCTCCTGATATCCCATAACTTAAATACTATGATGTTAAATAATAATACTTAAATACTATAAGCCAGTACATCTTATATTACATGATAAGGGAATAAGAAAGGAAAGAAAACAAAAGTATTTGTTTAATATATGTGTGTATACACACCAACATATTCATAACAAAATAAGGAGGAAATACTCAAGACAATTATAATCCTTGTATTTATAACTGGTTATGTGTTTGGAGCTGGTATTTGTAACTACTTCTTTTACTATCCATTTTGTATTCCCTTTGCCTTCATCAAGCATCTCAGCTGGTCATAGCTTTTTAGCAGGTTCCAGGGTAACCCAAACCCTTTCATTCCTAAAGGGTCTGGGCCATGAATAGTCCTGCCTTGATTGGGTTGTTGGAGTTTTCCATTGATCTTAACCACAGGGTATGGTGATACTTAGAGACTCTCCAATGAATCTCCTGTATTCCTCTTCCTTACCTCCATTGAGAAATAGTAGTCAAATTTCCCCTTGGTAGTCAGAATCAATCACCCCAGCCAAGGCCATGACTCCCTTCTTTGCCTGTTGATGGAGAAACATGAGGAACCCAAAGTGGCTAGGTGACAATCTTAACATCTAGTTCAGTGGAATCGTTGTTTTTCCTGATAAAAGCACTCCTCTCTTTGGAAATAAGACCTCTAGGCTTGCAAAGTATAACATCACAGGAATAGAAAGCAAAAATTTTGCTAATGTGTTGGTGGGGATAATAATGAATGGTGCCACTCCCCTTTTTAACCCTTAATTCCTGGACTCATGAATCCTGGCTATCAGAAAAATAGCATCTTATATTGGATACTCTTAATCAGTATCCAATCCTTCTGGAGAAGACTTGCACCAGTCCTGCAAGATATTGCCACATAACTGGTACTATAACTGTGTCTTCAAGAGGCCCTTGCAATATTTTATCAAGCTAGCTGCTTAAAGATGGTGGGAAACATGGGAAGACCAGTGAATTCCGTAAGCATGGGCCCATTGCTACATATCTTTTATTGAGTTTCTTAACCAGAATTAATGTTCTGTGAAATACTATGACAGTAGATAAGACATGCTGTAAGTCCACAGATGATAGTTTTGGCAGAAGCTTTGTGTGTAGGGAAAGCAAATCTATATCCAGAGTAAATATCTATTCTGGAAAGAACAAAACTCTGTCCTTTCCATGATGAAAGCAGTCTGATGTAATTGCCTGCCACCAGGTAGCTGTTGATCACCCTGAGTAGTAGTGCCATATTGGGGAATCACTGTTGGTCTGCTACTGCCAGATTGGAGACTCCATGGTGATCATAGCCAGGTTGGCCTTGGTGAGTATAATAAGTTCATGTTGCTGAGACTAAGCATAACCTCCACCCCGCTACCATGGCCCTTTTGCTCATGGACCCATTGGGTGATGAGAGAGATGGCTGGGGAAAGTGGTTGACTTGCATCCACAGAACAGGACATCCTACGCACTTAATTATTAGAATCATCCTCTGCTGAGGTTGCCCTTCAGTGAGCATTCACATGGGACACTAACATTTTCACATTTTTTGCCCATTCAGAGAAGTCTATCCATATACCTCTACCCTAAATGTCTTTGTCATCAATTTTCCAATCATGTTCCTTCTAAGTTCCTGACTATTCAGCCAAACCTTTGGCTACAGACCATAAATTGGTAGATGGTTGCATATCTGGCTATTTTTCCTTCCAAACAAATTGGACATCCAGGTGCACTGCCCAAAATTCTGCCCAGGGAGGATTTCCCTTCACCACTGTTCTTCAGGGATGTCCCAGAGAAGGGCTGTAGTGCTACAGCTGTCTACTTTTGGATGGTGTCTGCATACCATGCAGAACTACTTACAAATCAGACCTGTGTCTTCTCTTCCTCTGTCAATGCATTATAAGGAACTTCTTATGAGGCCACAGAAGCAGGCTGGGAGAGAGAAGCCAGTAGCAGGGGTGGGAACCATGAGTAATTCGGCCACATCTCCACATAAGTTACTTGTGCTTTCAGGACTTTCTTGAGCCTGTTCATGTATATACCACTTACATTTGATGATGAAGTCTTGCTGTGTACATCCAACTTTATGGCTAGGTGGGCTAGACAGCACCGAGTTCATGATAGACAGCTTAGATACCATAGTAACTTGGTGGCACATGGTTAAGTTTTCAGTTTCTACTAAGGCCCAATAGCAGATCAAGAGCTGTTTCTCAAAAGGAGGGTAGTTATCTGCAGATAATGGCAGGGCTCCCAAATCCTAAAGGCTTGTGCTGCAACTCATCTACACAAGCTTGCCAAAGTCCCTAAATGGTATCTCTGTCTGCCACAGACTTTTCAAGCATTATTGAATCTGCTGCATCATATGGGCCAAGTGGGAGGCCAGCTTGCACAGCAGCTAGACTTGTTGCAGGACCTTTTCTTCTTCTCAGCCTCACTCAAAACTCGCAGCTTTTCACGTCACTCAATAAATGGGCTGGAGTAACATAACCAAATAAGGAATATGTTGCCTTTAAAATCCAAAGAGGCCCATGAGGCACTGTGCTTCTTTCTTAGTTATAGGATGGTCCAGGAGACGTAACAACTTATCCTTTACCTAAAGAAGTATATCTCAACATGCCAATATCAGTAAACTACTCAAAATTTCACTGAAGTAGAAGGCCTCTGAATTTTAGTCAGATTTATTTCCCACCCTCTGACACACAAGTGTCTCACCAATAAGTCTAGAGTGGTTGTTACTTCTCACTCATTAGGTCTAATTGGTATAGTATCATCAGTATAATGGACCAGCATGGAAGGGAAAGGTGACCAATATCCGTGTGAACTAAATTATGGGATGGTACTAAGGAGTTGATAAACTCATGAAGTAGGACAGCAAAGGCATATTGCTGGACTTGTGCACCACTCTCAACTCACCCTTCTTCCCTCCCCCCACACACAGACGCGAGTGATAAACAGGTAGGCATGGTTCTTTTTTAAATGTTAGCACTGTTCACAACACAATCTTCTTTGACAGTGTTCAACTATTTTATTTAAACATGGGCACTGGCATTTTATAGAGGCTCATAGTATCCCCTGAATTCATTTGATTCTTGTAGCTCATATGATAATTGCTGAGAGAAATAGCACTTTGAGTCACTCAGTTGTGTAAGAGCAGTGTATTTTATAACTTTTTCATCTCATAAAACAAAGCCAAATTTTTCCTTACAGTTGGAAAAAAACTTTAGAGTGGAGTAAACCTGGCCTAAGGCTCCAAGTTTATAGGTCTAATTTATTCCCCCTGTAAATTCATGGGACAACTGTATGTGAATTCCCCCATGGGGTGTGAAATCTTAATCTAGTCAGGTGTTCATGTCTTTTCATGTAATTAAGTAATTATTTTCAGTGGATTAAAAATTTTAGAAGGCTTTGAAAAATGTTAGCAAAAATAGCACTCTGCTGTATTTACATTGATTCTTAATCCTAGTTGTTTAAAGAGTGTTTATCAGTTGAAGATATGGCAAATATTAGCATTTCTACTTTGTAGGCAGAGAAATTATGTGATGCACTTGAAGTGATACTGAAAGTCAAAAGTGGGAGATTTTTTTTTTTTACCAGAGCTTTTATTAATTCTGTTTCTCCATTCTCCATTAACACCTTTTCCACTTTTTCATCTCTCCCATACAAATAAATCCATGTAAGTACTTTGGAGAAATAATATTAAAAGGCGGTGGTTAAGTTTTTAATTATCTTTGAAAGTGCTGTTTGAGAGTGGTGATTGTTGCTATGGGTTACCAGTTTATTCTGTTATCAGCCAATTACTGACTATTTTGTAATACATGCTGTATCTTGCAGCCATATTTTACCAACCTTCTTAAAATTCTATCAACTAAAACATACAATCTAAGTAAAAACAGTATTTTTGTAACAGAGGTACAGCTTGAAGTCAAGTCCTTTGTTTCCCCTTTTCAAGGGGCCATTGTGTGAGTGTGTGTGTGTGTGTGTATTATCTCTCTTTCTCTCTCTCTTTCTCTCTACCATCTAACTTATCTGTTGAAACTCTGCAGTCACCATTAAGGGGATAGATTGCTCATATTTACCAGGTGGAAACATAAAGGACTAACACTACTCTTCCAAGTGTCTACTCTGGTCAGAGTGTCACTCTGTGTCACTCAGTGTCAGATTCTACATAATCAAAGTTTCCAAGATCTTCTGCAGTGAGAAATTATCTTAATGTAGAAATTATCTTAACATACCCCTCTCTTGTTGGTTCATCAATGTTAAATAGGGATGAAGTGATGATTGGTTGTGCGAAATGTTGGCTCTGCCCCATTATCAGTAGAGAACACTGTACACACATATTAAAGAGTCTATGGACACAACCCAGAGGAATTGCTCCCATTTGAGGAACAATTTCATGATCTGGGGCGCATATGAAGGAACTTGAATCTCATAAGCTAACATTCACAACTTCAACTGCTAGAGGAAGAGAAAAATTTCTAGTGAGACAAGCAGAACTGCTCCAAGAAGAGCTAGAATGAGAGGATAGTGGGGCAGGGTTGACTTTGGGCATCCTTTTCCTCAAGTCTAGCTACATATGTTTAGATGTGACAGATATCAAGGAGAAACAGAAAACTAAAATGGTCAAAGTAAGACATACATGTCTACGGACCAGAAACAGAACAGAATTGAAACTGTTGAGAGGTACTAAAGCAGTGAGGCTGCCAGGAGTTCATCTTTTGAGTACAAGAAAAATGAAACTGCACATAAGGTAGAGTTCTAGAGATAGGGAGATCACTTGAAACTAATGAAGAAGGCATAAAGAGTTACTAATGACAGTTGTCTAGGTCTATTCTAAACTGGGTGCTTGGGGAGGCAGGAGGATCCAGATTAGTCTGAAAGAAGGATGTGAGCAAAGCTGTGCATTTATTATTATTACAGGACAGGAACTCTAAGCCTCTAATAAAAGTTTTTGAGCTGATTTCCCCAGAAGATTGTGTTGATGGACCTGGAAAACTCCTAGATTGGAAGAAGTAAGTGAATTGGAGGGAGGAAGAATACTTACTTCTAAAAATGAGTCTGCAAACCAATATTATGAAACATATCAAGATTCTAAGCAGAACAAAACTTGAAGAAAGAATTAATCGAAATAATATATCAATGAATCTACCTAGAACGCAATAGAGAAACAAACACTTAAAAATATAAAAGTATATAGCTAGAAGCAAGACCATAAGTGCTAATTTATGTCTAATGTTTATCTGGAAGAATTAAAAAACTTGAAAAATTTCTAGAATTATAGAAAACAATCTGGGCTTAAACTTCTAAAAGTGGAGCTGAGGGTCATGAATTTAGCTAGGCAAAAAACAGCCGAGCTCTTTTTTTTTTTTTAAAGATATACTTATTTACTTTAGAAAGAGAGAGAGAGAGAGCCTGCAAGATTGGGGGGAGGGGCAGAGGAAGAGGGAGAGAGAATCTCAAGCAGATTCCCTGCTGAGCATGGAGCCTAACACAGGGCTCCATCTCATGACCCTGAGATCATGACTTGAGCTGAAATCAGGAGTTGGATGGAAACAGCTGAGCTCTTATGAATCCATGTCCCATAGGGTTAATGAGGTTCAAACCAGCAGAAAGTTTAAGGCTTATTTTTCAGAGAACTGTTTCCCCCCTAGTCAGCTTTTGTGTCTTTTCAGACCCCACTAACAAACTCACTAGTTGTCACTGCAGAAATCTGGACTCAAGGTCAACTGATAAGGTTCCAGCCTGTGAACAAGCAATTCCTTACCCAAGATAATGAGACCAAGTCTCCATCCCATTTATATAAGCTCTTGGAGCATGCCCATAGCCCCTTCTCCTGGTCCTAAGATAACCTCCCTGACATCAGGAACTGAATTTTGCCTCATTTTGATCTTAAGTCTCCATCTCAAGGTGAACATGGACTATTTGGTACATATATGTTTGCTTAATGTGCATGCTCTCTCTTTCCTCATGAATAGTCACAACTTTCTCCACCCTTTTCATCAATATGTATGTAATCTCAACCCTCATGTTTTTAAAAAAAATGTTCTCTCCCCACTTAGGGAGGTGGATTTGAGGCTTGTCCTTCCATTTCCTCCTTTGGCTGCCTCTCAAACTCTTTCCTTGGTATATACCTGTTGTCTCAGTGATTGGCTTTGCTGCGCATCAAGCAGATGGACTTGGGTTCTGTTACACTCAGATTAAAAGTATACTTGTGCAATGAGTAGGATAAATAAAAATCATTTATACCTAGAAATAGCATAGTAAAAGGGAAAATGATATTTATAAATAGATAATGTTGAAACCTAAATGAAAAGACAGATTATTGCCAAAAGAATAATAATTAAAATGACATTAGACTTCTGTCAGTAATAGATGCCAGAAGGCAAAGGAGGGTGATATTTTAAAAGTACTAGAGCTAAAGCATAATTCCAAATTGAAAGCAAAATAGGACCCTTTAAGAAAAAGATTGTATCACTTTGCTACCCATAGATTTTTCCGAAAGAACTACTAAAGGATGTGCTTCAGTAAGGAAAGAAATAAACCTAGAGAGATGCAGAGGGAAAGAGAAAAATATAATGTGAACTGGCTGTTCTAGTCCCAAGAAACTGATCTTTTTAAAAAAAATAAAAATTCTACAACACAACTGGAGTTGCTTTTCAGACTGGTTACTATTCAGCTGCATTCAATTATTAATTAGCTATCAAAGAAAGCTCCTCATTATCTGGTAATTTGGAATGACTTTCATAAAACTTCCAGAACCTCCAGTAATTCCTCTTCCAACTCCATTAGCTTTCTAGTCCTGCAATTAATTGGGAAGATCCATTTAAAAACAACTTGTTCATCACTTCTTGCTGAAATTATCTGTTAAGATTGTATATAGTGGATATAAAAAGATCAGTACTGAAATAACTCTGAAAAAATTAGGCACAATTCAATCATGTAGACTACTAACTTATAGCCCCTCCAATTAAAAATAAGTAAAATCAGTGTGAAAGTAGAAACACACACATACACACACAGAACACACACTGCATACAGACGATAAAACAGTGAGGTAGGGGACAAACAATTGATCCAGAATGTAGTTAGGTTTAGTTACAGATCACAAAAAAAGAATGTGAAAAAAGGCATTGGCTCCAGGGAAAGTAGTGTTTAATTGATCAAGAAGTCTTGATACAGCACAGGATCAGGATTAAACAAACAGTTTTTGAACACCTACTATGGTCTGCCACCTGTGTTAGGTGCTGAGGAGGAATTCAGAGGCATGGAAGATAAAACCCATGGTCTCTAGAGGCAATTAGTATAGTGGGAAGACAGACATACATAAACAATTTTTCAAGTGTGGTTGA
Source organism: Ursus maritimus (assembly GCF_017311325.1). Lineage (NCBI taxonomy): Eukaryota > Metazoa > Chordata > Mammalia > Carnivora > Ursidae > Ursus > Ursus maritimus. The sequence continues at coordinate 38,678,883 of NW_024423343.1, forward strand.
AAAAGGTGCTAAGAGAATGGGAGGGAAGAGAATTAAATTCTAATTAGGGGTGATTAAGAAAGTATTTTAGAGGAAATTGGTTTAAATTGAATCTTGAAGAATGGGTAAGAATTTTATATCAGGCAATGAGGACAGGCATTCCAAGCAATGATACATTGGTAAGGAGCATGAGGGAAATAAAGCTCAAGATTCAGTTGAGCTTTCCTACTTACCTCCTTCCCAGGACTAAGGAGGCATCTCTGTTGGGGACTTCATCAAGTTCTCAGAAATAAGCAGATAGATACATCTGAACAGAGGGGGAAATGAAGTGACCAGGAGGAAGACAACTCTTGAAAGAATGGAGGCAAGCAGAGAAATATATATGTATATCTGAAACTTCTTCTGGTGGTTTAAAAATGTTTATAAGTGGCATCATGTTGTACATACCATTCTGCAACTTTTTTCCCACTCAACTTTCTTTTTGTGACCTCTACCTCTCTATAAGCTCGGGTTCATTTATTTTACCTTTTTGCTTACCCATGTTTCTATTTTTTTTAAAGATTTATTTACTTATTTTAGAGAGAGAGAGAGAGACAGAGAGAGAGGGAGAGAGCAAGCACAGGTGACTGGGGGTAGGGGCAGAGGAGAGAATCTTCAAGCAGACTCCCCACTGAGCATGGAGGCCAACACAGGCTCATTCCCACAACCCATGAAATCATGACTGGAGTCAAAACCAAGAGTTGGAGGCTCAACCAACTAAGCCACCCAGGAGCCCCACCCATGTTTCTTTTGATGCATCTTTAGTTTCTATTCAGTTTTTCAATGTTACAACCAATGCTACTTGCATTGAAGAAATAACCTTCTATCTGTCTTCTTATAAACCAGTGCAAGTTTTTCTAGAGAATCTACCTTTCTCCACCACCTTTCTCTTTCCTTGTTACTCACATGGTGGGTACTTAAGAGATATTCATAAATTTTCAAGGTGGAAAGAAGAGAGAAATTAGCTGGGACCTGAGGATAATGAGGACTAAAAGAAGATAAAAAAAGAGAAGTAGTAAGACTGGTTTTAGTTAATTGACAGTCACTTGGCATCTGGAACACTGGGCCTCAGTCTGTCAAGGAGCTGGTAGAGTTGTGTTGGGGATAGACTTGAAGGGGACAACGTGGCTCTCCCTGAGATGTTGGTGAGCGTCCTTAGATTGGAGCCATGATCAATGGAGCATGCATGTTCACACTCCAGGGCCCAAGTCAAACCTGGCCTCTCCTCAGGCTCTCTGAGTCTTAATCTTTGGCTTAAGAAAGGAGGTGGCAATAACAGTAATAATAATAATTATCTCTGGATACTGTGAAGATTTAACAAGAAACACTACATGAAAGTGCTTCGTACATGTACCTTATTTGCAACTATTTAAATATGTTCTTATCCCGATCTTATGCCTTTCCTTTTCTAGCTTTTCAGTGTCAGTCTTATGGATGTCATTCTATTAGTCTTTTTTTTTTTTTTAAGATTTTATTTATTTATTGGAGACAGAGAGAGAGAGAGAATGAGCTGAGGGAAAGGGACAAGCAGACTCCCCGTTGAGTGGGGAGCCCAACACAGGGCTTGACTGACATCATGACCTGAGCTAAAGTCAGATGCTTAACCACTGGAGCCACCCAGGTGCCCTTGCTATTAGTCTTTTTAACATAATGTTTGTTTTCCTCTGAGTGCACTTTTAAGAACTGATCAATATACTCCAGGATTTGACCAACCATGTAGAGTGGGTCAAAAGATCAATTTCCCAGTTTTGGATACTACATAGTAATAATGCATTTTAATACCAGAGCTATTTTGGCAGCCACTCCCAATGTTGACTCAAATTAGGTTGAAAACAACAACAACAACAAAAATTCTTAAGTGTCTTTGATATATCCTGCTGTTAAACTACTTTTTTCTATACGGTAATTAGGTACTTCTTTTTAAAACTTGATTGTAATACTTTATAATTTATCCCCACTTATCTCCATTAAACTTCATTTCATTCAGTTTGGCCTTTCTTGAGTTGTGATTCTGACTCTGTTCTTCAATATGTATATTATTATGCTTTTCCTAAAACAAACTCCTCTGGATCACTATGTTTTGTTCACTTAGGGATGAGCATGGAAAGAAATGATTTATCTTGTTTTCTTTTCCTTCCTTCCTTCCTTCCTTCCTTCCTTCCTTCCTTCCTTCCTTCCTTTCTTTCAGATTTTATTTATTTATTTTACAGAGAGAGTGAGAGACAGAGACAGATCACAAGCAGCGGGGAGGAGGCAGGGAGAAGGAGAAGCAGATTTCCCACTGTGCAGGAAGCCCTATGCAGGGCTCCACGCAGGGCTCAATCCCAGGACCCTGGGATCATGACCTGAGCCGAAGGCAGACAACTGACTGAGCCACCCAGGCACCCCATTGTTTTCTTCTTTCTTTCCACCTCAGAGCCCTTCCTGCAGCTCTTCTCTCCACCATGAATAGTCCTCCTTCGGATGTCTCCACAGCGAACCCCTTACTTCTGTCAAGGCTTCCTTTTAGTGTTGGATTCAATTCCACCTTCTCAATGAGGCTTTCCTGACCACCCTGCTTAATAATGAAGCCCTCATCCTCTGCTGATGTTCCCCTTCTCCCCATTTTGTTTCATACCACTTAAAACCATCTAATACAATATATTTTATTTTATCTGTTAATTATAATTACTGTCTATCCCCACGCTCCACAAAAACAGGAATCTTTACTTTGTTCACCGATGGATCCCAAGTTTCTAGACTAGTACTGAACACATTGTAGGCAATCAATAAATATTAGTTGGATAAAATGAATATATTTCAGGCTAGTATCGATTGTGATAAATTAATTTGTGCTTCTTAAGCCATTTTGATGGTGCCTGTGCCTCTTGGAGTCCCACAATCCATGGATCATCAGTTTTCAGTTTTTGATATTTTGATAATTTGCTCTTTTTCACAGATATTTTGTGGAGAAGCTGAGAAAGGCTGAATCAGGAATGTTACATGCCATTTTATACCAGACATGTCAGATAGTCTTTAAATGTGATAAATCTCCAACCAAGTCATTGGTAAAAATATTGATTAGAAGAAGCCAAAGATAGAGTCCCGAAGCACAGCTCCTACAATCTCCCTCTAGTCATTAATCTTTACTCTTTTGTACAGCCACTTATCTAGTTGGTGTTCACCTGACAGAACCATCTTTCATCCCGTATTTCTTTCTGTGAGTCACACAGATATGATGATTAAAGTTAGTAAATACAGGATTCCAGTCAAATAACAGTAACAATAAAGGCTAAAGTATATTGAGCACTTATTATCTGCTGGGCACAGTGCTAAGTTTATTATACACTATATTTTATTTAATGGATTTATGCCACTTCTTTTCCTTTTTTTTTTATAATGAGTGAGATCATAAAGCTAGTAAGTGATGCAATGAATATTTGACCCCAGACAGTCTGACTCCAGAGTCTAATCACTGACTCTATTACATTGGCTCCCTGACATATATATACTATGTGAATGTCCCTCACTCAACAGCTTAATTATTCTGACATCAAATATTTTTTGGAAAGTCTACTATGTGCCAAGATGTGCACAAGAAGGAGGGAAACAAATATGAATATGATCCGAATTCCCTGTAGAAGCTAAAAAGAGAAATATAGAATTATGGAGTACACAGCATGAATCTTACATCTATCTGCTGCAGTTATTTTGTTTTTCACTTTTTTTTGTTGTTGAAATTTAGCGATGTCTTTCCCTTTATGCTATTTTGATACTTGGTTCCAAAAAACCTGTTGGCAGCCAAGAAGCACAAAAATCCAGGATAAATACACCTCTCCTTAGAGGTTTCTAAAAAGCAGAAACTGGGGACACTTTCTTGATGGAGCCTGCTTATTTATAGTTCCACATAAACGCAATTGTTTGAACCCTGAGAGGAGCTGCGCTTGAACAGATACCCCTGACCTGCTGCCAAGGTGCTGCTTTGATCTTGTGAGTCTTTTACTAAGTTCTCATGCGATCTCATCTCACTGCCCCTTAACTGAAAGCAATTTTCATGTTTTATATTTAAGCCTTTTGAGGCACTGAGCCAGGTGGTGAATTAATTACTTTTGTAGGTTGAGAAAAGATCCCAACTTTGTTGTTAAATTCAGCTAAAGTTAGAAACTTTGTTTTGAAGGCTGTATTAATACCAGTTAGCTTTTATTTCATTAAAAATCTGTTTCAAAGACAGCATAGTATGTTTAATGGCTGACTTTAAATGTTTTGGATAAGGATTGTTTCAATCATACGTAAAACTATGAAGAGCTATTTTTTTTTTTTTTATAAACCAGTCTCTTTTTGAGGCAATGATAAATTTCAGTGGAGGTGATACAGCTATGAGGTCTTCTTTAGAAGTAAAGGGGAAAAGTCTAGTTTGAGGTTTAAAGAACTTACATAGAGTGTTACTTCAACACTCTGAACAATCTGGAGAGAAGACAGTGCCAATAGCGTTTCTCTGAGAGGGCGGGGGTGGGAGACTTAAGAGAGCTCTGAACTTGAAGTCAGAATAACATAGTTCTAAATCTTCTTTCCAGCACTTACTTGAAATGTTATCTTGGCAAACTCCTTAATATCTCTGACTCTCAGTCTCTTTGCTTATAAAATGGGAATAATGATACTTTCTCATTATTGTTCTAGGATCCACTGAAATAAAGTTAATAAATTGTCTGTAATGGAGTAGGTACTTAAAAATGCTACAGGTATTTGAGTCTGTGACACTCAAAATACATTACACATTGTAGTGGTTCTTTATACACTGAACACTATTGTTGCAGCTGGAAAGGAGAAGAGCATTACTACCTTCCTTCACAAATGGAGGAACCCTATTTTAAATGACCTGAACCTCATCATTTGGAAAGAGGCAAAAAACCCTGTCTTCTGACAAATACCTTTCTTATGAGTTCCTGTTCAATAGCAACCAATATAGTAGTAAAAGGAAAGGCCTCTCTTAAATCAAGTAGAATACATCTTCCTTGAGTGATTGAATGCAAACCTTGACTATGTAAGCATTTTCAGGAGAAGGTCATTGTCTATGGAATTAATTTTCATTCTTGGCTCAACAATACCTGCTGGCCGTCAGAGCTTGGTGAAAACTCCATCTGTTTAGTTAGGGACTGGCCTGATTGATAAGGGATTGACAGGAGTTAGAGGATAAATTCTGGCATCTAGGGATAAATTTAAGTGTCCTTTCATTCTAGGTAGAAACTAAGTCTCCTTCAAGACATATAATATAAAGTAGAAAGTGAAAACTTTCATCTGAATATAGTTAATAATGAAAGCCCTCATGTATCCTATACATAATAGATGCTCAATGAACTTTCTTAATTTTGTGATTTAAAATTTTTTTTCTTTCTTGAAATTATTCAGAGAGTTTTCATTTAGTACATAAAGGTCCAGTACACACTATGTTTTACAGCTTATTTTCTTACCTTTCTGTGTTTTATTCACTCTATCTTCATATACATCAGCCAATCCTTGTTCTGTGTAGTTTTCATTCTAAAAATATATATAATATTTAGATCAGATTTACATTTTTAAACTATTCACATTTCACTCCTTGAGATGCTAAAACAAACTTGTCCCTATTATCCCAAAGCCCATCCTTCAAGAATTGCTAGATGTGTTTTGAGTTTATCATTAGTTCATATATGAATGCATTTCATAACTCACATTGCCAATGTATTTAATATATCTTTTATGAATTACTGTTAGAAAGTGATTCCATGACAAAGAGCTAGTACTGAGGGCAAATTCTAATGTGTAAGGCCAAGAATGCTGAGTTCAACTTAAACCATAGCTTAAAGAATCCATATTTTAAATGATAAATATTCCAAAATTTAAATATACCGAAAAGCAATCATCATCTAAAAAACACATAAAATTACTTGATTTTAAAGAAAGCCTATAGTATACAGAATTAACAGTTTGAGTTTCATTTCTACCTAAAACCTACGAGACAATTGCAGTAAACTATGTCGTATTTGATCTTTTCTTTTTAATATGTCAACATCATATACCAAAAAATAATTGATAGATACATTAAAAATTTATTTAACAAGCATTTCTTGGGGACCTGTAAAAGTAAGGAATCTTGCAAAATACTGAAGAGAAAAGCAGTGACAGAGGTTCTGACTTAACAGTTGCTGTCAGTCAAATAGGAAAGATCAGACATGAAGAGAAATAATCTAAATACGAGGTAAAATGTGATAAGTGTACAACAAAGTGTTACTGAAGCTCAAGAGAAGAAAGGGATTTTTTTCTTATGGAGGGAAGGAGAGAAGGGGAGATTAAAGAATCAATGGAGGTGTTGTCTTCTGTGCTGGCCCACCAAGAAAGATATAGAGTAGAAAATGTTATCATGAATCTCTCCACCTATTGTGTACTTACCCCCCTATCAGTCATCACTAAGCTTACTCCTTCCCCTCAGAGGCCAAACTTCCTTATATTTCCTCAAACCTGCCACACTCTTCTAGGCCTTTGTATTTTGGTACAGGATTATTTCTTTTCTTGGAATACCCTTTCTCCCCATTATTCCTTGTAAACTCTCACTCTTCTTTCAAGACTATCTAGAAATCACTCTACCTCCTGATTCTCTAGTCTCTCAAAGCTTGGTTACTACTTCCTCTGTGCCTTTACAAATTCTGTACACTCCCTATTATAATACTTATTCTGTTTTGGCATCAATTTGTTCATCTCTATTGGAAATTTCAAGACACGACTTATCTTTATATAACTATTGCTTATCACAATGTTTGGCACTGAGAAAATAATACATGTTAATTGAATAAATGAATGCGAGAATGAGTAGAATGTGTTGAGTGTGTTATCTTATTTTGGTGCTAATTTACATGTCCTGATGACAAATGATGTGGAGCATCTTTGCATGTGCCTATTGGCTATATATATATATATGTATATATATATATTAAAGTGTCTATTTAAATTTGCCAGTTAAAATTTTTTGTTTACTTGGGTTGTATGAGTTTTCTATACTTTCTGGTTTCTTGGGATTTTTGACTTAGTTATGGCGACTGATCAGATTACACCCATGGTCACTTCATTATTTCCCAGAGGTGACAGATTGCAAAATACGGTAAAAAATTTCTCCCATCCTAGGAAGAGATATTATCACTCATCCAATCAAGAAAGAGATAGAGTCTACTTCTCCATCTTGAATTTGAGCTGGCGTGGTGATTTTCTTTAGCCAAGAAAATGTAGCAAAAGTGATATTAGAATGACTGCCAAGCCAGGGCATCAAGAAGCCTCGCCTCCACCAATTTCACCCTTTTGAATCCAGGTGCCATGTGGAGAAGCCAACCTTAGATGCAGCCCAGTTCTGTTTCCTAGAGGATGGAGAGAGAGGATTAGCCATCCTAGCTGACACTGTAAGAAGACACCCCCAGTCAACCTACAGAATTGTAATAAATAATAAGTAGTGGTTATTTGAAGCCACTGAGTTTTTAGGTGATTTGTCACAAAACAATAGGTAATTGATACACTAGGACTGAAATACAACTCAAGAAGAATTTCATCTATTGGGTTGGGTTTGGGCAAATCTAATGCTAAAGCATTTGATACTTTCAAAAAACAGAGATTGAACGGAAAGGCGACCCTGTCTTATGACCAATGCTGTTTGAATTATCCACAGATAGAGTATACCCGGAGAGGAAAAACATACAATTTTATGATTTTAGGTAGTGTACAGATAATTCTAAGGTGCTATATCTTTTTTTTTTTTTTTTTTTTTTTTTTAGGATTTTATTTGAGAGAGAGAGAGAGCATGAGCAGGGGGAGGGGCAGAGGGAGAGGGACAAGAAAACTCCTCACTGAGCCTGGAGCCTGGAGTCTGGAGCTTTGAGCCTGACACAGGGCTCCATCCCAGGACTCTGAGATCATGACCTGAGTCGAAGTCAGACGCTTAACTAACTGAGCCACTAAGGTGCCTCTGGCGCTATATTCTAATCTCATAATAAAGTAGTATTTGGGATGTTCCCTAGTGAAAAAAAGTGAATAATTAACCATTTGTATCACATATATAGTGGTACAAAGAATATAGTATTCTTGGAAGCAGTCCCAAATGCTATCAAAACAGAAAAATGCTCATATAGATGCCAAATAAAGTGAAATTTTCAAAGCCTCAAATGTTCTGAGAAGCGTTAATCCTCCTTTACACAATCTAGAAAATTTATTAAGTAGATTTGCACACAGTACAAATAAGTATGCTACTCTTGGAAGATAAAAAGTTTTGAGAGAGTAAAATATAAGTAGAACCTCAAACTTCTCCTGATTGGATGAGCTGTTATTTTTCCATGTGCCCTTCCTCTACTTGCTAAGCTCTATCACATTTTAATCTTACACGTTTAAAAAATAGAAAATAGAGGGGCGCCTGGGTGGCGCAGTCGTTAAGCGTCTGCCTTTGGCTCAGGGCGTGATCCCGGTGTTCTGGGTTTGAGCCCCGCATCAGGCTCCTCGGCTGGTAGCCTGCTTCTTCTTCTCCCACTCCCTCTGCTTGTGTTCCCTCTGTCTCTGGCTGTCTCTCTCTCTGTCAAATAAATAAATAAAATCTTAAAAAAAAATAGAAAATAGAGAAATGTTACTAAAAACATTTTTTGAGTAAAAATGCAGAACTACAAAGCCACCATATATTTAAAGCATTTATCCAGGAAAATAGGCCCCTGTGAATTACTATTTACATCACATAGGTATTCCAAATAGCATCTGTGGAAATTCATTTAGCACAAAATTATATTTCCCACTTACTAGACAATTAGAACCTAGTGCATACATGGAGAAGGCTGGGAGGAAATTATCTATCAAGAATATCTCAAGGCAGTTGGCAAATATCCAGATTTTGGAGGAACCTAGTTAGTGCCCTGTTCTAACTATTGCAAAAGTAATTTTCTTTCTGAAATGGAAAATTAATGTAATGTTCCTGAAGGGAAACATTTAATAATAATCAAGTCAAGGCATAAGGCACATGATTCCCTTCTGTGACCTTAGTCCTAATGTATTAGTAACCCTGCGGCTCTACTCTTAACTAGATTGTGGTTCAGAGACTAAATCACTCAACCATGAAGTTCTGATACTCTCCTTGCCCCTATTTCATATGATAATCAGTATTGAGTTGATGGATACTGCTAAAAAATATAATAAACTTTTTGCCATTGTTTTTTTTTTTTTACCAAAACTTGGTCCAATAACAGTACTCCATACTAAAAGAAAGAAATCACTTTAATGAGTTATGTTAAGATCAAATTCTGGCTAATGTATTTTAATATATTTAAATCATCACAATTAATTAAATACCAAAACAGAGATAGAGTATATAGATTGACATTTCATAAGAATGCTATTTTGCATTAAAATACTACACCAATAGTAAAGGGAACAAATACAGTTATAAATAAGTATGTTAGATATTCAGAAAATTTGGTTCCATTATTTTAAAATCACTAATAGAAATAGCCCTTAATGGAAAAGTTGATATGTTTCAACTTAAGATATCTTAACAACTAACTTTACTTTTTGAGCTCCAGTTGTATGGAACCCCACACACTTTGCACAATTGGAATCTGGAAATCATCTGTTCCAACTTTCTATCTATGAAGGAATCTCTTCCACAGCGTTTTTTAAAAAAAATTTTATTTATTTATTTGAGAGAGAGAGAGAAGAGCACACAAGCAGGGAGAGGAGTAGAGGGTGACAGACAAGTGGACTCCCACTGAGTGGAGAGCCCCATGTGGGGGCTCGATCCGAGGACCCTGAGATCATGACCTGAGTCGAAGTCAGATGCCCACCAGTTGAGCCACCCAGACTCCCCCACAGGATTCTTGTCAGAGTACTCATCCAATCTGAAATACATTCACAGGCAAGAGAACCCAAGAATCCACTTCCTTATATTACAGGATAATTCACTGTTAGACAATTTAAATTTGCACCAGGTTTTCCTACCAGAAGCCCTGGTTGTGCCTGACAGAGCAGATTCCTCTTACACAACATAGCCCTTCAAATATTTGTCAGCAACTATCACTTTAGCTGCAAGGTGGAGCAAACTGAAAGGGAGTAAGCTGAAGGAAATTTAAAAAGACTAGACTAAAAAAAAAAAAAGACTAGACTAAAAAAAAAAGAGAGAGACTAGACTGACAAATTGCAAGAAAGGGGAAAAAAAAACAAGTTCTGGCTTCACATTCACAGGACGTCCAGTTTATACCACTGGGAACTTTATATATGGTTGAGATGATAATTAAACCAGCTAACCATTTTGGAAATGATTTTAAAATTACATTCTTACTACACACAAACACACCAAAATGAACTAGAGATGAATTAAAGATTTAAAAATAAAAATGAAACCATTAACATACTAGAAAAATTCTAGGACAATTAAAAAAAAATTCCTGGAGTGAGAAAGCCTATTCTTAGCATTATATCAAAACCAAAAATATATAAAAGAAAAGATTTTTAATCTAATCATTTAGCAAATGTGAATCTCAGATTTCAAACTTAAATGTATAATTAACAAGACTTTGCTTCCTTTAATTTCAACCTTCTCACAGGTTGTCAGAAAATTCCAACCTTATTACAGCTGATGCCTTCATCTCTTCCTCAAGGTTGAGTCAAAATCAGAGAGGCTTATGTGGTAATTACAAAATTAGGTGGGTTGAAGGGGGATGATGGAATGCAAATGTCAATACTTTTATTTTCTAGGGAATTTCTCATGATGCCATTCTCAATATCCAAATCTATGTATGGTACTTGAAGTTGGGTAGCTCTCTCTGGCTTCTGTCTCACACGGGGACTTAGGGAACTAGCTGCCTCTGCCCGGATGCACATTCTAACTTTTCTGGAATCCTGCCACCTCCCCAGCATGAAGGCCGAGGCAGCTCTGAAACCAGATGTCTTGTCTCCTCTAAAAATCTCTTTGTAGTGGTGGAGAAACCCCACTCTACCTCTTGTGTCTCCACTCTGCTTCTTCTCTCCTACCTGTCCTTCCTCTTTTTCTGCTATAACTGACTTTGACGGTGCATTTCAAAACACTCAAATTGTTAAAAGCTGCAAAAAAGTTAACATTTCCTTAGGGGCAAGGAAGAGTTGGTCTTCAAATTATCTTAGGAAAAAAATTGAAGAAAAGGAGGAAAAGTAAAAGATTAGTTTTTCATTTCAAACAGTCTTTGCATTCACACCATACCTACAAAAAATTTTCAAACTTCTATGTAGGAAAAAATCATGTGAAAAAAGCCTTGAAAAAAAACCTGGGGAAAATATTACAATGTATATGATAAACAGAGAGTTTTTACAAATCAAAATGCAAAAGACAGTATTCCATAAAAAGTTGGCAAAGAACATAAACAACCAATCTAGAGGAAAAAATATAAATTATCATTAAATATGAAAGATTTCTTACCCTCACTAGAAATTTTAGAAACACAAACTGAAGTATCAATTAACCATCATTTCATACCAACCATATAAAGATAGTATTCCATAAAAAGTTGGCAAAGAACACAAACAAACAATCTAGAGGAAACAAATATAAATTTATCATTAAATATGAAAGATTTCTTACCCTCACTAGAAATTTTAGAAACACAAACTAAAGTAACAATTAACCATCATTTCATACCAACCATATTGGATTTTTAAAAAAATGTCAGTCTCAATATTCAGGGCAGGGACTATGGTGAGACAAGTTATTTGCCTCAGGAACAAAAAATTCGGTATTTCAGAATAAATAACATTTTGATGGAAATTAATAAAAAAAACCTATGATGAAAAAAATGTCAAAATTTTAAATAAAGGCAGGATTCAGCCCTGCATTTTATATGACCTTAATCCTGGTCCCATACATAATGGTAAATATCAGGAGAAATAACACTCATCTCTACTGTGAAAGGCCTACAAATTAGTGGACAATCTGGCTATATATGTCCACAACTGAAATATACATAGCCCTTGACATAAAAATTCTACTTTTGAGAATTTATCATAATGAAGCAATGTGATAAACAAATAAAGGTATCTGTACATAAATGCTCATTTAAACATTGTTTCAGGGGCGCCTGGGTGGCACAGCGGTTAAGCGTCTGCCTTCGGCTCAGGGCGTGATCCCGGTGTTACGGGATCGAGCCCCACGTCAGGCTCCTCCACTATGAGCCTGCTTCTTCCTCTCCCACTCCCCCTGCTTGTGTTCCCTCTCTCGCTGGCTGTCTCTATCTCTGTCAAATAAAGAAATAAAAAATCTTAAAAAAAAAAAATAAACATTGTTTCAAGGACCAAACTAGAAAAGAATGATAAATAATTATCCAAATAAATTATGCCATAGCTGCTCACTTTAAGTGTCATAACACTGACAATAAAATTATGTGGATATATATACTTTTACATAGAAACTTGAGGCATGCTATAGAAGTAACTGAAAAAAGGAGCTTTCATTCTTTATAGACAAATAGTAAAAAAAAAAGTTTAAGTTTATACACACACACACACACACACACACACACACACTATGCATCCATCCATCTATTTATCTATTTATGTATGAATGAAAATTTAGAAAGATAAACCTGAAGTGTTAACTGTGGTTATCTCTGAGAGGGCAGAATAGAATTCTGGGTCTATTTCCCCCCCCCTAACATCCTGTATTGATGAATTTTTTCTTGATTTCTAAAGTTGTTTCTACCAAATTGGAGGAGTGAGAGCTAAGCCAAGAGACTTTGCATCAAAGGAATAATTATAATAACCAAATGCCCATATCAGGAGAAAAAAGTCTAAAAGCTGTTCAGCTCACTTATTGCTTCTTCTAGAAGATGGCATCTGAAAACATCTACTGAGGAACTGTAGCACTTTTAGTCTCCAGGACTTTTCCATAAATCTTCCCTTTTCTTTTGAACAAATACATTTTCAAGTTCTGGATTTCACTTTGATTTCCCCTTGAGTGCTGCAATAATGCCACCCCAATTCTAAAGGAAGGGGGAATTTCTTATGATTAAGATGTCTCATTTATAGCTAAGGATTCTCCCATGCCAGTTCTTCAACCACAGTTGAGAACAAGAAAGAAAAACAAGCCAGCACCATGCATTAGAGCCTTGGGCAAAGCCTACTGTCACGGGAGCTGGAGGAGAAAGTTTCAACAAATAGGTGAGCAATGGCACATTCTACAAAAATGTAAAGGCATGCAGGCTAAGTCTCAATTGTTGGATTATGGAACTGAAGATCAATGGTCACTTTCAAGGGTACATGTAAAAGTAAAATGTCAGGAGTCATTTTGAAAGGATGTAAGAACCAGGACAATGGGGTAAGAATATGCTAAGAAGCTTTGGAAAGTATAATTTAAGTGAGAAGTGATGGGGAGAGAAGGACTTGCTTGACAAGATAGAAAAAAAAGAAAGAAACTGCTAACATTTAAAAAGACAAGAGAGAAGAAAATATATTACAATGATGAATTACAGTGGAAGTACAAAATTAAAGGAAAACAGTCTGGGGAATGTAGGACCTACTAGGATCTGAAACAAAATGTGAATGTGTGCACAAAGCCCCTGGGATCTCTCTAATAGATCTCGATTCTTAGTTCCAGCACAGGCCCTGAAATTCTGCGTTTTGAATCAGCTTCAGCTCCTCAGGCCACACTTTGAGAATCATGAAGCCCAGACCCAGTGCTAAGCCTTGAAAGGAAACACCTCTTTCTCTGAGACAACATCAAGGAAAGACGTGGTAGTAGAGAAATCAAACCTGAGAAGACAACAGATGAGGGAGTTTATACTAAATGACTTAGCTCCTTCATAAAAAACTAGTGAGCTCATTTGTTGAGAATGAGTGTGGAGAAATGAGGGCTTGGAAACGGTGGGGAAGTTTTGGAAGAACTGTTGTAAGACGCTTATTAGGAGATCCGGAAGAGATGAACTGTGTTTTTGGTGAGGTGCATTAATAACATAATTAAACCATGGAATGAAGTGTGGGCTTTCGGTAAAGGAAGTAAAGATGACTTTCCCCAATTAAAATTAATGAGATAAATTTCACCTGTGGTGGCCACAGTGCGCTTGCTAATAACTGCCTTAAAAGGCTGGAATGCAGTTCACCCCATCACCTACACATTTGAAGCAGTCTACCCAACCCAACCGTTTCAATCTTTTCTACTTACCCAATGTTCAGCAACGAATAATATAAAAAATACAGCCTCTAGCTGTAATCAGGCTGCCCAGAAACAAACAAACAAAACCATATGGAAAAATGAGAGTTTCCAGAATCTTTAATATATGGACAAAGATCAGTTTTCAATTTATCCGAGTTGATTTTTCCACAAGCAATCATCCTTGCTGGCATTTACAGAGGACGTGAGGCTGACAGTAATCCTTCAGGAGCAAATGTAGGAATCCCTAATAACCTGAAGGTCTCCTGGTGCTGGCTTGGCTCCAGGGTGCTTCATCTGAAAAACCACTTCCCCTGTCATCATCGCCTGCACAGCCGTCCATTGCTCTACGTCCAGGACGCATTCTCAGATGTGGCCTTGGAGTTTGGTTCCAAGTGTGAAATGAATATTGTGAGACATGAACCTCCCTTATGTGTTATTCTGTTCATTAAAGATGGAATAGTAAAAGGAGAAAATAAATTGCCAGGAGTCCCTTAGCTGCCTTCATGTTCACAACATTCTGCGTTGGCTCTTGAAATACGGAAAGGCGAGCGTGGAAGGGCTGAAGATGAACTAGGCTGTGACAGCGGCTGGAAGCAGAATCACAGCCTCCATGTCTTTTCTGCCCTGTTCTAGCAGCAGCTGCAGCTCCCAGTCCCAATGATTTTACACTGTGATCAGTCCCTCATATTAGTAATTTTACGCACTATGAACTTCCTGCTTTTCTCATCTTCTGATTATTTCTACCAGACTCATTCCCAAAACTCATCTGCCATATTCCTCACCAGGTCCTTTGAAGTCATTTTCCTCCTCACTAAATTATCCTTGTGATTCCCCTCAGATCACCAATCATCTCTCTGTTTTACAGTTATTTACATATCTTGTCTCCTCTTTTAAACTATTAGCTTCTCAAGAACAGAATTCATAGCTTACTTTGTTTCATATCCCCCATTGCATCTAAGTTTACTGTTAAAGTTTTTATCTGTAGGATTATTTATAAAGAAGTAATCCAGTTAGAGATTGACATGAAGCTAAAATAAATGGTAATTATGAAAACATGTTTCCATTTCAATTCTGGAATTCTGTAAGCATAGTCAAGGATACCATCTCAGTTTTCCCGATATCCATCCATATTTTAACTTCTAATTGCATGCAAAGTATGTGATATGCATTCCAAAAGACATTTGCAAGGGAGCTAATCAGACCATCATAATATACTTTTGATGAGTTAGATTCTGCACTCATAAACCCAAATGGAAAGTATTAAACATTATAGCACCAATTTCACCCACATTCTCAAATTACAGAGTGCAGAGATGAAGGAAAATGTTATAAATTTAAGGACAATAAGAACACACAGAAAAAAAATCATCCAGGTTTTTACAGTCCTTTTGTATTTAGTAAAATCATTCAATGCATTTCGATGAGTATAGTGAATGCCATTTTGAATTTTATATACAGGCATGCCTCATTTTATCATGTTTTGATTTATTGTGCTTCACAGATATTGCATTCTTTACAAATTGAAGGTCTGTAGCAACCCTGCATCAGCACTATTTTTCCAACAGCATTTGCTCACTTTGTGTCTCTGTGTCGCATTTTGGTAATTCTCATAATATTTAAAAATTTTCATTATTATTGTATTTGTTATGGTGACCTGCATTCAGTGATCTTTGATGTTTCCATTTGTTGTAATTGCTCTGGGGCATCATAAACAGCATTCATATAAGACAGTGAACTTAATGGGTAAATGTGTGTGTTCTGGCTCTTCCACCAACTGGCTCTTCCCCCATCTCTCTCCCTCTCCTGAGGCCTCCCAATTCCCAGAGACACAACAATACTGAAATTAGGCCAATTAAGAACCTACAACGGCCTCTAAGTGTTCAAGTGACAGGAAGAGTCATGCATGTCTCACTTTAAGTAAAAAGCTAGAAATGATTAAGCTTAGTGAGGAAGTCATGCCAAAAGCCAAGACAGGCTGAAAGCTAGGCCTCTTGCACTAGCCAGCGGAATTATGAATGCAAAGGAAATGTTCTCGAAGAAAACTGAAAGTGCTACTCCGATGAACATATGAATGATAAGAAAGTGAAACAGCCTTACTGCCGATATGGAGTAAGTGTTAGTGGTCTGGACGGAAGATCAAACCAGCCAAAATATTTTCTGAAACCAAAGCCTAATCCAGAGCCAGACCCTCACTCTCTTCAGTTCTCTGAAGGCTGAGAGAGGTAAGCAAGCTGCAGAAGAAAAGTTGGAAGCTAGCAGAGGTTGGTTCCTGAGGTTTAAGGAGAGAAGCTGTCTCCATAACACAAAAGTGCAAGGTGAAGCAGCAAGCTGATGTAGAAGCTGCAGCAAGTTCTCCAGATCTAGTTACGATCATTAATGAAGGTGGTTACACTAAACAACAGATGTTCAATGTGGGTGAAACAGCCTTCTATTGGAAGAGATGCCATCTGGGATTCTCAAAACTAGAGAGGAAAAGTCAATGCCTGGCTTCAAAACTTCAAAGGACAGGCTGACTCTCTTGCTAGGGGCTAAAGCAACTGGTGACTTCAAGCTGAAGTCAGTGCTCATAGACTATTCCAAAAATCCCAGGACCCTTAAGAATTATGCTAAATCTATTCTGCCTGTGCTGTATAAACGGAACAACAACATCTGGATGTCGATACATCTGTTTATTACATGGTTTACTGAATATTTCAAGCACACTGTTGAGACCTACTGTCCAGAAAGAAAAAGATCCCTTTCAAAATATTCNGCTGCTGATTGACAATGTACCTGTTCACCCAAGAGCTCTGAAGGAGATGTACAATGAGATTAATGTTGTTTTCATGCCTACTGACACAACATTCATTCTGCAGCCCATGGATCAAGGAATAATTTCAAATTTCAAGAATTATATAAGAAATATATATACCTATAGTTGCCATTAATAGTGATTCCTCAAGCGATTCTGGGCAAAGTAAACTGAAAACCATCTGGAAAGGATTCACCATTCTAGATGCCATTCCAAATATTCATGATTCCAGGAAGTGGGAGGAAACCGTTATATCAACATTAATAAGAGTTTGAAAGAAGTTGATTCCAACCCTCATGGATGACTTTGAGGGTCAAGACTTCAATGGAGGAAGTAACTGCCAGAGTGCTAGAAATAGTAAGAGAACTAGAATTAGAAGTGGAGCCTGAAGATGGGACTGAATTGCTGTAATCTCATGCTGAAACCTCAATGGATGAGGAGTTGCTTCTTATGGATGAGCAAAGAAAGTGGTTTCTTGAGATGGAATCTACTGCTGGTGAAGAAGTTGATATGAAAACAAAGGATTTAGAATATTACACAAACTTATTTGATGAAGCAGTGTCTAGGTTTGAGAGAACTGACTCCAATTTCGAAAGAAGTTCTCTGGGCAAAATGCTATTAAACAACACTGTATGCAGCCATCAACATCAGGGAAGACACTCTACCAACAAAAAGATGATGACTCGCTAGAAACTCAGATGACGATTTGCACTGTTAAGCAATAAAGTATTTTTAAATTAAGGTATGTAGATTGTTTTTTAGACATATTGTTATTGCACAATTGATAGACTACAGTATAGTGTAAACATAATTTTTATATACACCAGGAAACCAAAAAATTCATTTGATTTGCTTTATTGCAATATTTGCTTTAATGTCATGATCTGGAGCTGAACCTGCAGTGTCTCTGAGGTATGTCTGCGTATTATACAGAAAATAATTTTTAAAAATGCAGAATTGACAGGACAGTTTGGGGTGAGAACAGTAATAATCTCATTTGCTGGAAAGTTCTAGAATAATTAATATAATCTATTATCAGCAGCTTTCCAGTCTAACAGACCCAATAAAATTTTCAAAACAATCTCAGGCTTTTCTTTTTTCTTTCTTTCTTTTTTTTTTAAAGATTTTATTTATTTATTCGACAGGATAGAGACAGCCAGCGAGAGAGGGAACACAAGCAGGGGGAGTGGGAGAGGAAGAAGCAGGCTCATAGCGGAGGAGCCTGATGTGGGGCTCGATCCCATAACGCTGGGATCACACCCTGAGCCGAAGGCAGACGGCCAACTGCTGTGCCACACAGGTGCCCCCAATCTCAGGCTTTTCATTTCGTATAGTATCACATTACCACTCTAATATATCAATAGTGGTGTGTCATTCTTTCATCATAGATGAAAATATTGGTTATTAATCTCAAAAATTTTTGCTCTACTTTTTATAAATCAGTTTTAGTTTCTTGCCAATAGCCATAGGGTTTTCTTCAACATATTAAAATATTAATGCTTTAAAGTAAGTAACATTTAAATTAAGTTCAAACACAGTATAGTCCCATTCCTCAAGATATACAAGTTTAAAAATATACAATTGGCTTGATATTTTCCCAATAGAACATACTAAATAAGGTTCACAGCATGCAATTTTTAATATATGGCCTGTTGCTCCCAAAATGTCTTGAAAATCACTTCTCTACCAGGGATAAAAGAATCCCTCAATAATTATCTGTTAAATGCCCCAAATTAGGACATTTGTCTTGTATTATAGGTGAATGGAATAAGGGTGGACTTATTTATAACAGCTAAAATTGGAAGTTGTAATTAAAAAATATGTTCTGTCCTCCATCAGAAAAATCAAAGACCATTTGCTGATTTTGGATTCTTTTGTGAACATATGAAGTACTACATAAAATTTCTAACCTCAAAGTGTGTCTTGGTCTATTGGAAAGTATTATAAACATCGGAGAGGAAAAAAAAAAACCAAAATATTTTAAAGCTATAGTTATTACTTTCCTCCATTGTTTTAAATCATTTAGTCTAAATTAACTTGGTATGATTAGGAGAGTTAGTCTAAGATTGTGATAACAAAAAAAGGGTTGTTGTGAGCCAAATCTAACTAAAATATTCTAATTATTACTTGTATAAAGTCAGCATGTGAGTTTTTAAAAGTAATCTGGAATAGCAATCTTAACTACTTTAGCAGAGAGCATTAGGGGAATAGAATTTGTCCTTTTCAAATTACTTTCTGATCTATAATCATCATGGAGACTTCGAACTGTGCAGACAGTAACATTATCTTTTTGCTAGAAGTATTACATCAACCTGTCTCTATCTGCATAGGTGAATCTTATGCTTGGAGACATTAAGAAAATTATCAATTAAGATCATTATCTTGAAATAATAGGCAAACCTGATTATCTCCTGTAGCAACTGTAAATACTATCTTAAAATGCCCTGATAGGATCTGATCTTTTATTTCTCATCCCTGACCATCCCAGTTAAGAGATTTCAAAATGGGAATCTTTTCTATTTTTGTCTGCATAGTCTGTACAAACATTTGCTCCCACAGATGTTCCATATTTACACACAGGAAAGAAGAATGTTTCAAACCCACCTCTGCTGATTATAAAATGATGACGATACTAAAGAGCATTCTCTTCTCCTCCCCATGGAAGTCTTATTAAATGGCTTCAGATATTCATCCTCTGAATGAGCACTGGGAATATCTGGCCTAGAATATCTTTTGGTGGGCCTCCTCAAAGGTTCTTCCACCTTCTACTCCTGTAGGACAAAGGTGTTCTGCTTGGTGCCAGAAATTTGCTAATTATTTGAAGACATTTCCTGGCTAATCATTAAAGAAGGTTTGTTAATGATGGTCTTAAAGAGGCTTAAGCATCAATTAAAAGGTAAATAAAATTATTTTACTGACAGCTTATGTATCCAAAAATAATTGCTCTTTGTGAAATGGTAATGTTCAGGCATGACAAAATGATTTCTAACTGCACAGTTACTTTATTGTTTAGTACTTAGGGGAGGAAAAAAAGTTAATTGAAATGTGAAAAATGTTTAGTAAGGAATTATAGTAATTTACCAAATAATGTTGACTCCAGTCACTTTTACAACTCGAATTTGCTGAAACACCTAGCAATTATTTATACGTAGTAAAAAACTGTAGGGTTAGCTAATCAATAAAACATTCACCTCTTCTAGAAGCGTTTTTTAAAACTCCCAAGCAAAAAATAAAAAGGCTGTGAATAGAACGGCACTGAATTTTATTTCTACGGAATATACAAATCCCATCAAGCATTTAGTTTTAAACTTTTATAGACTCTAACACTGTCATGAGAATTAACATAAAATCAGTATTTTTCTACATAGGAGTCCCCGCAGAGGGAAGAAACTTCTTCCTTGCTTGAAAGTATTTGCATGTCCTAAATAAATGGTTCAAACTCTACCTTGTTCATTAACACACTTACCAACTGAGCCATAACTAAATGAGCAGTAAATTTAAACCATACCCTATAAACAGTAATGTGTAAGAGCACCTAAATAGTAATTTAAATGCATCTGTTTTAGTAAAATAAATTTTAAATGATTTGGTTTATATTAAATATTCTGGCTCACCTGATTCAGCCTCTCCCCATCATGTTTTTACTCACTGTCACTTTCATTACCAATCTTTCTCTTGTATATTATTATTTTTGAAAAAGAAAAAAGCACAAATCTTATTCTACATAAATATGATCACTATTAGAACTTTATAGACATGAGTGACATGTTTCAATTGACGAAGGGAAAAATTCTGTTAGATTTTCAAACAGGATAACTATATTCTGTTAGAATAAAAAATGGCATGTTAAAATAAATCTGTAGAATAGTTGAATGAAGCTTTGAAAAAATTCAGGAAAGAAAAGTTATTATTTGAGGGATTTTTTTCTATTGGTAACTTCTCAATAATTTTTATTGTTATTTTTGACATTCCCTCAGTAGGAGAGCACCATTAGCCACATTTTACAAAGGAATGAAGGCTGTGGGTATTTATATATTTTATCAGGAGTGAGCTAGTAATTCATCATTTTAGCCATCAAACCAGTCTCATTAAAATTCTTCTCTTGCTGTCCCTCTTCTTCACTGTCCAATTCCTTATCTATAGTTACAAATTAGAATAAAAGGATATGCCCAGACTGCTTATTCTATTATTCCTTTCCTCCACGTCTACTCCTTAGAACATTCTGCATATTCTCAAATATTGCTGAAATATTTCTAAGTCTTATCTCTCCCTACTTCAGTCCTACCAGGAATTTTCCAATTCTTCCTTTATAGTTCTCTTAACCTTTTCCAACTATGTGACCACAAGTTAAGAATATACACACCTCACTCCCGCAAGAATTACTTACACTCCCTCTACCAGAGATTCTAAGCCTCTTCACAAAAAGAAGCTGCACTTGATTTATCATCATCATTATTATTTCTCAGGAACCCTTTAAATTATTTCTCAGGAAGAAATAATTTGAGAGTAATTTCAAGAAAAAGTTGAGACTAATTCCGGGGACCCAGGTTCCGAGGAAAGTATGGGGCTAACTTTACATGAAGTACCTAACTGGAGGAGGTACTGTGTGGGGAGTGAGGCGAGGTGGACTGGGGAGGGGAGAGTAGGGGAGGGGAAGAAAGGAGGAAGAGAGAGGTGTGAAAAACAAAACAAAACACTAGTGGAAAAAGAAAAAAGACAATATTTGTTTCTTTTCTATAAGATGCTTCCTAAAAGTCATATAAAGATGAGCAAAGGAGAAGCTGTTGCCCGAGTCATGGGGTCAGATTTGATGATAAAGAACCTTTTACGACAAGATTTTAACTAGCACATATCGGTAAAAGTACATATACTTTGAAAGAGTCACTTATTCTCTGCATATTTTAAATCTATTTCTTACCCTTTTTCACACTTCAGTAATACCTATTTTAAGATGTGAGTTCTTCAAAGACAAGAAATACATCTGTTGTGCTTTCTTGGCATAGCACCTAGCACAGTAAATGGGGGTGTTAAATAAATATGATTGGAAGAGGAAAAAAATGAAGGAACAGTAATGATTGGTTAATCTCACCTTTTGACCTATTTTTATCCTGTTAAACTTTTCTTTTATGAGACTAGGTGTAAACATGCTAGTTTATCTTATGTAAATTCCCGAGACTGATCTAATGCACACAAGAACATTCTGAGTTTTTTCCTAGATACTGCATGTTGGCATTGAATAACCGAAATTTTAAGTGGATGAATCCCTTACCTTATAGAAAATTGGAATTCTGAATGACTTTGACCAGCTGAAAAATAAATATAATGAAGCTCCCTTGGGATAAATAGAGGATAATTTGATTTGCAAAGAAAAAAAAAATCTGGCAAAAGAGAATGCAAAAATGTTAGATATACAAAGATATCCATTAAAAATTATTGTTTCGCTGGAGAAAATCATAGAAGCATACCATCTGGAAACAGTACAAATCTTCTAGCCAAGTTGCTACTATGTACATATAAGCACACTGGGATGCAGAGGAGTCAGATGACCAGTGTAACTCAAAATGCCTAACAAACTGGAAAGCGGGAAGTAGATATTAAATCTTTTGACTCCCAGAGCAGTGTTCCCAAGATGGAGTAATATGATGATAGATATTTTAATAATAAATTATAGGATGTGTCCAGTGTGGATCTCAACAATTTCAGAGACATGAAAAAATAAAGAGAAGTTGGCAAAGATCCATAATGAATTAACTGATTAAAGGCTTAGGACTTTATAAAGAAGTTTTTCAAGAATCATAGTTACTAAGTCTTCAAGGGAAGCTTAATTACCAACCTCAGGTATATGATTTATTATATACAAAGAATGGTAACCAGATGTTTTCTCTTAACTTAAAGTTAGAAGAAAACACAAAATTGATGACACGTACTAGCTAAGTATAAGATGGTTTCCTGTCTAATCGTGTGAGAATTGGTCATTTGAGGATATAAAATTCTATGATGAATTCTTATTGTATTTTTATTATTTATTTATTTATTTATTTATTTATATTTTATCCTGCTTTATTTAATGATTTGGAATTTGTCATCAACTTTCTACATTTATTTATTTATTTATTTATTTATTTATTTATTTATTTTTAAAGACTATTTATTTGAGAGAGAGAGAAGGAGTAAGAGAGGGAGAGAGAGAAAGAGAGAGTGGCAACGAGGGGCAAAGGGAGGAGAGAGAGAATCCCAAGCAGACTCTATGATCAGCAAGGAGCCTGATATGGGGCTCGATCTCACAACCCTGATATCATAACCTGAGGTGAAATCAAGAGTCAGAGGTCTAGCTGACTGAGCCACCCAGGCACCCCCCTATGATAAATTTTGAACGGAAAAAAAAAATCTGGAAATCACTGAAATTAGATCATTTTTGGCATTACATTTTTAAATGTTAATGTTTGTTTGATGCCATTTCTAGACTTTCAAAAAGATCATTGATTGATATATTTACAAATTGTAGCATCTAAATGGTAGTATATCTACTTTACTTTGGGAAAACAAGATTTACCTATAATGGTACAATAAGAAACATATGAAGGTATCAATGTAATGCCCTTCCCAAATTCTAGGATATATCACTTAACTAAGTGTAATATCTTTTTTTTAAATTTATTTTTTATTTTTTTTAAAGATTTTATTTATTTATTTGACAGAGACAGCCAGCGAGAGAGGGAACACAAGCAGGGGGAGTGGGAGAGGAAGAAGCAGGCTCCTAGCGGAGGAGCCTGATGTGGGGCTCAATCCCAGAACGCTGGGATCACGCCCTGAGCCGAAGGCAGATGCTTAACAACTGCGCCACCCAGGCGCCCCCTAAGTGTAATATCTTTTATTAACCTCATTTTTAACTTCAGAAATTAATCCATTTCAAGAAGAGAAAGTGGACCACTCTGTGGAGAGGCAGCATAGCACAGTGTTTAAGAACATGGATACTGGAGGGGCGCCTGGGTGGCTCAGTCGTTAAGTGTCTGCCTTTGTCTCAGGGCATGATCCCAGGGTCCTGGGATTGAGCCCCACATCAGGCTCCTCCGCTGGAAGCCTGCCTCATCCCTGTCTATGCCACAGACAGGTGTCAAATAAGGATGAGCATGTAACCAAACTCTGTGGTTGTTATGAAGATTAAATGAGTTAACAATGAAAGCCATCGAGCACTTTGAACAGTTCTTGGCACATAGATACCCATTTGTAGCAAAATCTCGGGGTATGGAAAACCCCATTAGCAAAATTAGATACTTAGATTTATAAGCCTAAGTGCCTGAAAGAATGAAATTCCTTTGAAATGTTCAAGTGCACACACCGGAGAGTGGTACATGCTTTCAAATATGAAGAAAATCATGGCAAACATTTGAAACTTGTGAATTTTCATTTAATACTAAAAACATAAAATTCCCAGATTGGAAAACCTGTCTTTGAACCCATGCCTAAGGAATGGCAAATACAGCCCCAGCATGGGAAACTGGAACTTAGAGTATGACTCACACCTTCTTTACAACGTAACTCTCCCTTCATTTCTCCGTAACTCACCCTGAAGAACCTACTTATGAAGACTTTGTTCTGAGCAAGGCAAATATGTTGGGTTACAACATTAGTTTCTAATAAACCAATAAAATGGTCTTTAAGAAGTTCTTACCCCCACAAGAAATCAGAATTAATTCAGAGGACATTTTCCTGGCTGATGGTCAAGTGTACAAAGGCCAGAGGTCATCTCTCTAAAAGGTATCAGTCCAGATCCCACTTTAATTGCCTATAAACACTGGGGGAATGAAGGGTGGGAAGTGGGGACATTTATCCTCAATATCAACCTAAAGAGGAGTTTTAAGCAAACCAACTTTTCAGGACTTTACGAGTATACATTTTCAGGATAATTTTTCCACTACCTCTTAGCTTCTCTATATATGGAGCTGGCTACATGGAAGGTGTTCCCTCTGCGTGGGATGAAGAAGGTGAATATTGGGCAAATAACTGAAACAGGTGGACTTTGTGATTTTAGAGCCCTAAGCCACAAGGTAGGTGTCCAAAGGGTGTTTTGGAATTTACTGTTATAAGGAGTGCACTTGCATAGCAAGGAAACTTCTTCTGTAGCTTTTCCAACGGCATCTCATATAAACTGGACTTAAACACACACATCCAACTGATAAACCCTCTCCTTGTTTACATGTTTTCTTGATTCTTTTTTCATGCTTTCTCTCTTCTCCCTCCTTTCATCCCTGGTTTGTCTTACTTTCTTGTCACAAGTCTTAGTGATGTTGAATTACAGGAATTACTTTTGGTGTTTAGAGTGTGTAATTTGAGGTATCAAATTACTCACAGAATAGCTGTGATGGTTAATTTTATTTGTCAACTTGACTGGACCACAGGGTGCCCAGACATTTGCCGAATATTATTTTGGGTGTGTCTGTAAGGGTATTTCTGGATGAGATTAACACTGAATCCATTGATTAAGTAAAGCAGATTGCCCTCCCTACAGTGGATGCGCCTCACCCCTGAAGACCTTAATCCATCAAAAAGACGGAATAAAAGGGTTGAGTAAAGGGGAACTCCTTCTGTCTGTTTCAGCTGGGACATTGGTCTTTTTCTGCCTTCAGACTCACACTAATACATCGGTTCTTCTTGGGTCTTGAGTTCTGCTGGCCTTTGGACTGGAACTTATACCATCGTCTCTTTGGGATCTCCAGCTTGCTGATGACAGATCTTGGATTTCTCAGACTTCATAATCATGTGACCCAATTCCTTATAATAAATCTCTCTGTATATATTCACAAAATATAAATATTTATAGTAGTTTTTTAAAAAAATTATTATTTATTATTTTTTTACTGTGAGAGAGAGAGACAGCTAGAGAAAGCAAGAGCAGGGAGGAGAGGGAGAGGCAGGCTCCCCACAAGCAGGGAGCCCAGTGTGGGGCTCAACCCCAGGACCCCAGGATCATGACCTGAGCCAAGGCAGACGGTTAACCAACTGAGCCTCCCAGGCGCCCCTCATTATTTTAGTTTTTATTTTAGGAAAGATTCATATTAACAATGTCTGAAATTAATCTAAAGTTTTGTTATTTCTGCCTCTAGTAATGAGAAATTATGCCAAATTAGTGTGGAAAAATTCTTTCTTAAATGCCTTTCTGTATTACATGTGAAAGGAATGATATTTATTGTAACAAAATTGATGCTTCAATTGTACCACACACAGAAAAATACTTCCTAACTGTATCAGTTCTTTTTTTTTTTTTTTAAAGATTTTATTTATTTATTCTACAGAGATAGAGACAGCCAGCGAGAGAGGGAACACAAGCAGGGGGAGTGGGAGAGGAAGAAGCAGGCTCCTAGCGGAGGAGCCTGATGTGGGGCTCGATCCCAGAACGCTGGGATCACGCCCTGAGCCGAGGGCAGACGCTTAACCACTGTGCCACCCAGGCGCCCCTAACTGTATCAGTTCTAATAACAATTTACATTTGTCCATATATGCATACATTGTGAGCTGTTCTCTCATGAAGGCTAAATAGAAGTCATGTCACAAATCATACATCAAAGGTTTTAAATTATTCTCATTTTCCAAGAGTCATAATTCTAGGTTTATATAATTTAGTGAAAAAATTGTGTGCAAGAAAATATTTCATGAGTTTTCCCAAAGCAAAATTGGGCAATTGACAAGGAGAATAATTGTGTGAACAACTTCAAAAATTTTATTAGTCAAAATGGAAAATATATAGTCAGAAAATACTCTTCAACTATAATAAGAATAAAAAACTGACTAAGGAATAATTCTTGACATTCTAATAGAAATTTATGTTTTTTTAAAAAAATTTTAATCATTATACTTAGTAAAAATTATATTTTCATCTTGACAGATGCATATTTGTATATAAATGAATATTCACATGTATGCATATGGATAACTGAAACAAGTTTCAAGAATCAGTTATTTCGGCTTACCCAACACTGGTATTTTCTATTTAATTTGGGTAAAAAAGCTGGCTGGACTGATGTTTGATCAACACTACTCTAGTTTATGGGAAATTATTTGCAGTTCCTTCAGAAGGTAAAGCAGAGGAAATAGCAGCAGGAGAGAATTCAGGCAAAGAGAACGAAGACATTCTAGAATGTAATTAATAAATGTTGGTTCTGTAATGGATGATCAGAGAATGTTCCAGGAATCTTTAGAACAACTGACAACTATTTGCCCAGCATAATTCTCAATTATAGACTTATCCAAATATGGTAGATGGAGCAAATGACCCTCTGAGTCGCTAGCAGTTCCAAAAATATTCTAGAATTTCCACTTATTTAATGATTCATGATGACTAGATATTTCCAATTTTTAATTATTTCCTACTGATCGGTGGTTTTGTTGTTGTTTAAGAATTTTATCTGCCCTTAAATTTATTTTTTTATCTTTGATGATACAATTTGCTATAACTATCATTATGTGAACATTCACTTTCAAAAAAGAGTTTTAAAACATAGAAATTCTATTAGAGCACATATATTAATCATAAATGTTAAAATTAAAAGGTTAAAAGAATATAGGATTTTAATCTGAATCATTACATACAATATTTGGTCCAATAAATGAAAATATTAGAAAGTAAAGTCTAATTTTTATCTAAATTATTGATGTCCAAGGGTATTTTGACCATGACCTGTATTTATGTCTCTTTACTTTATTTTCTTTTTTTATGTTATGATACTTTTAGTGTCCTTAATAGCCATGCCTGTAAAGCTATTATAAACTGCTTGAGACCCATTAACAACCACTTTCACATTGTAAACCATACCCATGCCAAAACATGGTTTAATAAGGGGCTTTTGATTTTTCCCAATGGTACTTTAATATCTTTTGATATAACACATTTTCAGAAAATAAATATCCTAACTTGTTACCTATTTGAAAATGTATTAGTTATTAGAAAGTAACAGTATTTTCAGTCCAATGGTAATAGTTGTTTAAATAATTTAATTAATCAGAGCTTGTATAGTAAATTTGATCCTTTTTACTTGGTTATAAAATTGATAAGAATTAAATACAAGGGCATTCAAAACAAGTGAGGGCATAGCTCATAAAACTAAAGTGACAATTCAAAACTAGACTAGACTTTCAGATTAATCATCCGGAGTGGGATGGTGATAACCGCTGTGTCCTGTCAGTGTTTTAGAGGTGAAATCAGGACAATGGAAGTCAAGTGTCAAATGTTCCAGGCTAGCTGGACAATGTGGATTATTATTATTTTCAGGTACAATGCTATCTATGTTCTTCCCTGAGAAAAATATCAGTTCTATTTTTTCTTTGCTTTTTTCAGAGAAGATTATGAGTGAGTGACCTGGGGTTTTCCCCCCCAATTAAATAACTCTGATTCTTCACTCTCATCTCATGATGGAAATAGTAGAAATCCAGGAAGGAAATTTATTTTGAGGTTATTATAAAAGTAAGTGAATTTGACCCTTCATATTTAACGTTCGAAAAAATGACAGAAAAGCACATTCTTAAAACATGAATGCTGAGCAGACACCTTACCAAACGAGATACACAGATGGCAAATAAACCTATGAAAAGATGTTCAATATCATAAGCTGTTAGGGAATTACAAATTCAAATAACAATGAGATACCACTATATACCTATTAGAACAGCCAAAATCCAGACTACTGGCAATACCAAATGCTGGTGAAGATGTGGAAAAATAGGAATCTCATTCATTGCTTTGAATGAATGCATTTTGAAAGTGACTTTGGAAGACAGTTGGCAGTTTCTTACTAAACTAAATATACCTTTACAGTACAATCCAGCAATTGTGCTCCTGTTACCAGGGACTTTGGCAGATGTCCACCCTGGTCACTGGGTGGACATGACTGCCTCTATGACCTTGGTTAGTAGGGTGGCTCTAAGATAAGACTCCACTTCAATGTCTTCAATTGGGTCCACAGATGGCAGGGTGGTCAGGGGCACAGATGGGGTTGTTCCCATTGAGCACGTGGTAGGGCTTCTGCTGAATCACTGGGCAGGTCACTAAGTGGTGAGGATTTGCCCTGGATTTCAGCTGAGAGGGGCTGCTCCCAAGTCATAAGGCTGCTTCAGGGTCCACAGTTGGGACTGAGTCTGCAGGACTCCCAATGGAGAACGGATTAGTGTGCATCTTTCTGGGTTTGTTGGTGTGCAAGGCTGCCCTCAGACTATGACTGAGTAAAGTTGAAGTTGGGTCACAGGGCTGATTCAGAATCCACAGTTGGGACAGATGTCAGTGGGCTTGACTTTGGGGTATGGAAGAACATGTCATCTGCTGGGTTGCTGTGTAGTCAGGACTACTCCCTGAAAGGGTCTGGAGCCAAGTCACAGCACCATTTCAGGATTCATGGTGGGACCAAAGGCAGCAGGCTTGCCTTCAACGGGCACTGACAGGTGTGTCTGCCAGCCCATCTCTGGATGAGCAGGAACACTCCTGGACCAGAGTTGAAAGGGCCTGGAGCTGGGTTATGGGACACTTCAGAGTTCTCAGCTAGACTGAGTACAGAGGGGCCTTTTACTGGAGGCAAGGGTAGGTGTGACTTTGCCAGGGTTCTTTAGCAGCTGGTGCTGGTGCAGGACCAAGGCCAAATGGGGGAGTAGCCAAGTCCACAGAGGGACAGTGCTGTTTCTGTGACTGTACTGGGATCTTTGTTGGATAACCTGCTCCCTGGGCACCTGCCTGCTTTCTCAAAATGACTCTCCTTAGTCTTGGACTCCACTGGGGTTTTGCCATCTCTTATCTGGATTCCTAAACTCCCACAAGAGCAAACCTCCAAAGTGCAAAGGCACTTTTGTCTGTAGATGGCTACCAAATTATTGTTGCTAAGGGAGAATATGAGTGGTAACCTCCTATTCTGCCATGTTGCTGACATCACCTCTCCTGGAATGAATCTTGATGATAAAGGTAGGTTTGGGTTTAATATGGTCTATTTGGGATTAGCTCAGTGTATTTCATCATGTACCAGTGAATTCAAACCACAAATTTTACATCAGGGCCATTATTCTACTCTCTTACATTGCCTCTTCTCATGAAGATTTCTCAGTAAGATACTGATGTGATCCTATGGAGGGCTGGGGGTGTCAAATGGTTCATATGGTCTTCTTAGTATACTCTCTAAATATTTTTGTGGTATGATTACTCTGTGCTGGCCCTTGGGGTCTGGGAGCTGGCACCCTCTGAGGTGTGACTTGCTATTTTTAGAGTCACTTGGGTTGCTGCTGCTGAAATCCATGGCTGCTGCCACTTACTTTGGTCATGAAGTTCTTATATTCTGCAGCCCCCTCTTTCTGACCCCTTGTTTCAGATGTTCTGCTGTTCTCTACCTAGGGACTGTTGGACTTCCTGCATGACGTATTCAGGCAATGCAAGCTCAGGGTGCCATTTTAGACTTATCTGCTATATTAGTCAGGGTTTTCCACAGAAATAGAACCAATAGGATGTATATTGCATATTTATATACTCACATGATTGTGGGGGCTGGCAAGTCCAAAATCTGCAAGGCAGGCCAGCAATCTGGAGACCCAGGGAAGAGTTGATGTAGTCCTGAGTGTGAAGACCATCTGGAGGCAGAATAGTTTCTCATTAGAGGACCTTAGTCTTTTCTCTTAAGCCTTTCAAAGGTTTGGAGGAAGTCTACCCATATTGTGGAGGTCATCTGCTTTACTGAAAGTCTACTCATTTAGATATTAATCACATCTGAAAAAACCTTTACAGCAGCATCTGACTGGTGTTTGACCAAATAACTGGTCACCGTAGCCCATCCTAGTTGTCACATAACATTAATCATCACATTTATCTAGAATAGATATGTCCATTAGTCATTGTTGTCCTATCTCTGCCTTGCCATGCTGGACAAGATGGGCAAGAATATTATTATAAGTTAGATGCTGTCATATTCTCTCTGAAATCTATTTGGGGTTATTTTGGCATTTTTATCCTCGTGTACACTTATTACCATTGGTTGAGACCCCGGGAATTAGAGTGACTAGATCTTTCCAACAGGACCCAAAAAACCCTCTCATCATCTTATCCTCTCTGAATGCCTCTTAATCTTACTATTTTGGAAGCACCACTGACCACCAGAGCCAAGTGATGTAGAGATGTCCCATGGTGCAGCTGCAGAAATCAGCGCACCATACAAGGGTGTAAGCTTCTTTCAGGGAGATACCAGCGAACTAGAGTAAGTCAGGGGGAGAGTGCAAACACCATGTTCACCAGCCTCTCTTACTGGAGAGCACCTCCACTGGCCCTTAGGTGTGCGCCAAACGTAGATCCCGCCGCTCAGGCGAAGCTCCAGGACAAGCAAAAAGGGCTCGATCACAGAAAGACTCAGTGTGTTTTAGTCTGCTGTCTGTGCAGTGCCCTGGGGGTAGCAGTCTGCCAAGAATGGTCTCCCCAATTGTTATAGTACCTTGGGACCCAGAATCGCAAGGCCCTCTGGCCTCCAGAGCCAGGTGTTCAAGGGGCATCTGCTGGTCCGCAGAGGCAAAACCGGGGCCTCAGACGTGTGTAGAAATTCCCTTCAGGGAAATACTGGTGCTCTGGGAACGCGGGGTGGGGGTGGGGTGGGAGAGCTTAGAGATGGCACCTGAGGGGAGTGGGGTGGGGAGGGGGAATGAAGGGCGGGTAAGCCAAGCATTAAAGAAGGGGGGAAAAAAAAGAAAGAAAAGATGGCGCCTGCAGAGGAAGAGTGCGAAGATGGTGCCCGCCAGCCAGCAGGCTTCTAGAGGTGTGAGAAATGAGAGGCCTGCCCCTCAGGTTGCGGCTTGAAGAGTAGCGAACGAGCCTCATTCACACAGAGTCCCGGCATTTCTGGACCGGCTAAGCCTTGGTTGCTGGGCCCCCGGGCAGGTGAGTCCTTGCGCGCGAGCCCTGTAAGAGCCGTTTCTCAGATTGTTATCCTCTGGTGGGTCTTGTGGTTGCAAGCGCTGTGGCCTTTCAAAGCTACATGTTTTAGGGGCTTCTTCTCTCTTTTAAAAGTTGGGGTCCCCTGTGTCGGGTTCAAACCCTTTGCTCCTCAGGGAGAAGCTCCTGAAGGAGAAGCGTCGGCTTGCGTTCCCTCCCAACTGGGTTGCTGCGCGCTGAGATTGCGTCTCGGTCTCTCCTACCTGCCTTGATGTGGGCCTTCCCTGTTCTCCCGATCTGTAGCAGTTGCTCAGACAGTTTTTACGCCTTATGTGCCTTCTGTAGCTGCAGATTTGGTGTGTCTGTGGGAGGCGGTGAGCCCGGGATCCTCCTACATCGCCATATTGAACCGCAACCCGTAACTTTGAGGCTAGTTAGCCCAGCTTGTCTCCGTGTATATAAAGGAGTAGTTCCGAAATGTAGAAAACCCTTTAATTTCCTAATAAAGTTAGGCGAAGAGAAAATTTGGATTCACATTTTTATTTTGGGCATCCGAAGCAGAATGTATATAGGCTGTATTTCTGCTGTAAAAATCCCAGTTCTCCCTCTGGCTGTGGATTGAAAGAGTTCATACGCGAAGAAGTTAGCAAAAGAAAAGCACTCTGATCTGTTTAAAAATACATTTTCCCTGTTACACAACAATTATGCACTGGGTTTTGGAAGATTCGAAGAGTTTTATAGAACAGTTGGGGAAATGTTGCAGGAAGATAAATAGCAATATAAAGAAATACAAACTCAGGGACAAACAGTATAAACAATAGTTCAGAGGAAGAAACAATTTACAAAAGCTTTTCTCCTCCCGGCTCTGTTATAAAAATGTATGAAACCAGGAGGGATTCTTAGCACCGGTTCTTCAGTGGAGGTGGGCCTCACGTGCATCTCCTTCTAGATCCTCAACTCAAATTCAGTCTCCCCATGGCTTCTCTTTCACAATGTACAGCCTTGACCTGACTGGACCTTTACGTTGGTTTTCCCACATTGGTTCCAGTCTACTGACAGGTCACTCTAAGGCTAGCACTGTTCCATCTTGGGGTTCATAGTTGCTTGATAGGGAAAAAGCATCTTTCGTAGATGCATCCAAATGACTCCTTTACTTTGGCTTTGGGCTTCCCTGTGCTGATTTTTGATGGACTGAATCAAAATAATAAGACATTTGGTAGCCTTTGGAAGTCTGAGAATGTGACAATGCACATCCATTTTGAACCAGAATAATTCTTTTAGGACTCATTATTAAACCTTAAAATAAAACCAGAGGTTTTTATCCACCCCACCCCAGCTTTCTCCATTTACTTTGTTACTTTAACAATGCAAAACGGAAAACAGCGTGAAAAGTAAAGCGATTGTTGCCAGAATTCACGCTGTTGTTCATTCGAATTCGTGCTGCGTACAGTAAGGTATTCATCTTACGTTTGTCTAATCATTTTTTGAAACTTTACTTATTAATTAATACATATATTTAAAGATTTATGTATTTATTAGAGAGCGAGAGTGTGAGCAAGAGTGGGGTAGGGGCAGAGGGAGAGGGTGAGAGAATCTCCAGCAGACTCCCTGCTGAGCACAGACCCTGAAGCAGGGCTCAGTCCCAGGACCCTGAGATCTGAGATCAGGATCTGAGCTGACACCAAGAATCTGACTCAGCCAATGGACTGAGCCACCCAGATAATTAATATTTTTAATACAATTTTTATAATTTGGCTTTAATCACTCTCTTCTACAAATATAAACAAATACACACACACACACACACACACACACACACACACACATACACATATATTTCTTCAGCCAAATAAGGATTCTGTTCTTATTCTTTGTATCTCCTAAGTTTTGGGAACAGGTGGGCATGTAGTGGATGCTGAACAAATCTTTTTTTTTTTTTTTTTTTTAATAAATTGTCTGGAAACAAAGTATGTCACTTAATAGTGTGAGAAAACCTTCTACATCTATCTTTTTTTCTCCAACACCAAACCCTTTCAACATTTTTATCTTATCCAGATTGACGAACTGGTAGGGAATATGAGTATGGGGGGAAAGTGTGAAATATGCAGTTTTTGGAAGTCAGTGTGATTTAGATTTTTAAACAGTTAGGTGGCACATTTCCATCTCATGTTTAAATGTTGTGGACTAAGAACTTGTCATCAACAAACTATGAAGACTGAACCCATGTAAATAAAATTTAGCGCTGAATCAAATAAATGTTTAAAACGAACTTAACATTTATCCAAAGTAGCGTTAGGCTATTGAGATACATATTAAGTAACTGTAAATAATGTAAAAAAAAACTGTTAAGATTTTTAAACAGTCCAATTAAGCATTTCTGGGGCAGAGAGTAGAAAAGATGACCTTCAGTGAGGTGAGAGGGAGATAAACGTTTCTTTTGTAAGTAGGTTAGCCTTGCAGTTTTGTCTTCTCCCTTTTTCTATCCAGTGACTTGACTGGCAGTTAGCTCATCAGCCTCCCCAGGTGATCTCAAGGCTCTTAGGGTATGAGAAGTAGCTCTCTTTCTAAAAGGCCAGTGCCTTTCCTTAAATGATTCTGTTAAAGTGCTCTAATTCCATTTATTCCCCAGGACCAGAGCTTGTGTATTTAGATTCTTTCATCATACAGAAAAGAGTAGTTATCACAACATGAATGGTACAGCTGCTATATTCATACATTAATATTCAGCCACTAACGTATTAGCAGAGATTAGAGATTGGGTCTCTAATAATTTTTCAGTCTGAGCACTGCTCAACTTCTCTTTATCTCCTGCTGATGTTGTTCTTGCCCTGAAGCTCACCATTCATTTTATTGTTCTTTTCCTCACTAAGGAATCCCATTACTGCTTATTCCCATCAGTACATTTATATAAGACTCTTCTGAAAAATTACAAGGAAAGGAAGCCACTGACATTTATGTCTTGTTGGCATGAATTTCTATCCACTTCGGTAGTCGTGTGAAAAAATATTGTGTATAAGGTCCATCCTAAACAAGTGCTCAGACATAGTATGAGTTCTGGGGAAAATAACAATATCAAAAACAACTCTTCCTTCCAATCCCTACAAAACCAGAAAATGATATTCTGGGCAAACATATCACCACTTCGCTGATTTCTCAACATCCTAACACCCTTTCAATTTTCAGAAAATCCTCTTTCATGAGAAGGTAGGATGATCAAAAATGTCACTCAGAAAATGCAATTAGTGATTTTCCTGTCTCAGCAGCTTTAAGATTACACACTAGCCTGAACTTGTTTCCTCAGCATATCTTACAAGCTTTTCGGCTGCTCCTGACCAATCCATAATTTTATCGTGGTGGAGTCTGTGTGATAGGCTAGTCCTAAATGGGTTTACTTAAAGACAATCTTATTTTGCTTCTGATGCCTTCCCTAGGTTATCTCCTTTCGGATACACATCCATCACATTTTTTACTGCGATACTTCCTATGAAATTACAGCCCTCAGCGCATAGCTTCAGGTTGTTTCTGATCAGTGCACCAAAACTGTAAGAAAGAACATTGAAAAAAATGCATGGAGTTCAGTCTTCCTTTTAAATAAACATAATAGGATGAAATTACCTGCGGGGCCATTTTTATTCTGTATTCTCCCACTGTGTCAAATTCAGCTATATTGGACTTGGAAGGCTAAAGCTATGAAATGGTGACCATTTTTCTAAAAGTCATTTCTCTGGGCATCTCAGTGGTAGTCTCCAAGGTATATAGCTATCTTTTCCTGTCGAAAGGTCATTTCTCTTTTCCTTTTCATCTAATATTTTAACTGGTCACTCATTTGACGGTTGCAGAAGGTATGACTAAAAGGTCCAAGTACTCCACAATATTGAGTAAATAATACCATCTTATGTACATGTATATGTGTGCATATGTATTGCACATATTTACATACAAATGCAGTACTTCTATATATATATAAAAAGCTTCAAAGTACTTTTACTTATCTCCTTTCATATAATCCTTACAACAAAAGAGGTGGACATTATATAAATTTTGCAGTTGCTAAAACTGAGGATCAGAAAGGTTAAGTGAGTTACACAGAGTTGTGAAACTAGGTCTTTTGGAACTTTTTTTTTTTTTAAACAATATCACTTCATTTCTCAGCATTAGGATAACTTATTTTAAAATAGAAGCTCTAGATGATAATTAT
Organism: Ursus maritimus; assembly: GCF_017311325.1. Classification (NCBI taxonomy): domain Eukaryota; kingdom Metazoa; phylum Chordata; class Mammalia; order Carnivora; family Ursidae; genus Ursus; species Ursus maritimus. The sequence continues at coordinate 38,714,917 of NW_024423343.1, forward strand.
GAAAATTCATAAATGTACTTGGAATGAACTTACTATCATCCATGAATGTATGTATAAGAATTTGTTCATCAAGTCTTTGCCAGAAAATTGAGATCAGAGGAGATTGTAAAAAGGAGAGCTAAGTTTTGATGTAGGAGAGGAAGCCCAGGAGCACACTGGGGCCAAACAGGCTTGGAGTGGAATGTCATAGACAGCATGTGGAATTTGTCAGGGAGGGATCAAGAAGATGCCCCCCTAGTGAAGAGTGAGAAGGTTGAAAACAGATTTTCCCCATGCTTTACCCTGGTAGAGAGAATGTCCTTTGCAACACTTACAGGGAATTAATTTTGATGATTTTTAAAAAGTATCATTCATGTCTTCAGCTTAAAATACCACATGTTATATATTGTAACCTAAAAACAATGAAATGATCTTGTTTAAATGTCATTTCTTTTTATCCTTGGTAGGATTAATTTATGTTGAAATTATGAAAGTTTCTAATATAGGTATTTATTAACTAGTCAGCAATAATTTATAGTATATACTTAAAATCCCATATTAATACTATAAAATTAATACTACAAAATTAATCCCAATTTAATAGTACAAAAATAGATTGTTATAAATAAACCTTTCCCCCCACTTGTCCCTGCAGATGACACAGAATTCTATGCTTTCAGACTATTTATTTATGGCCATTCACATTTTCTGCCAGAAGACTTTTCTGACACTAGTTAACGTGGCTTTGGTTTTGGTTCTGAGGGTCTGTCTCAGTAAGGTTGGGCTGCTATAAGAAAATACCACATACTGGGTGGCTGAAACATGTATTTTTCATATTTCTAGAGGCCAAGATCAAGGTTCTGACAGATTTAGTTTCTTGTGAGAGGCCATCTTCTTTCTGGTTTGCAAATGGCCGTCTTTCTGTGGCCTCACATGGTGGTGCAATGGGAGAGGGCTCTGGCCTCTTTCTCTTCTAATAAAGGCACTAGTCCCTTCAGAGGGACTAACTACCTCCCAAATGCTCCACCTCCAAATACCATCACACTGGGGAGTAGGGCTTCAACATGTGAGTTTTGTTTTTTTTTTTTGGGAGGACACAAACATTCAGTGATAAGCGCAGTTACAGAATTAGAAAAAAAATCTAATGATTACAAATTATTTTTTAGGGTTTCCTGTCTTCCTTTTTCATTCAGAAATGCTTACCACATTCAATGAGATGTAAGCCTTCAGAATAAAAACAAAATATAAATGCTCATATTTACCTTTTAAATGTTGGAGGTGTACAAAAATCATTATTCCAGAAAAGTACAGGAAATATATTTGAGACAAAATAAGGTTGAGTTAATTCTTAAACAGGAAGATAAATATCCTTGGGTAGGCAGAAATATCCAAGTTGTTCTAAAGAGTTTAAGATGCATTATCTAAGGCTGACATGGTGCCACTGTAATTAGAAACAGGTGCATATAAATTAGAAAAGAGAGAAGACTAATTATTAGTAATAAACCTTTTAAAGTGAAAACTTTACTTAACAAAATGCATAATTAAGCATGAGTGGCCAAAATGCTGGACAGTCTTCTTTTATATGCACTGGATTTTGACTTAAGTTGAAGCCCAGTTTGTCACTAGTGCTAAGAACATCACTGGTCCTATATGTTTATGAAAAACAAGCAAAACAACAGACGGTTTTAGAATGCTGACTTTAATACACACTGAAAAAGGTGACCATTTTTTGATTTGAAAGTGAAGGGGAAATATTGAGAACATTATGCCCAGGATATAGTATCAGACAGCAGTTACAGGATTCCTGTAAGCAAAGAGGCCATCCCTCTATTTTGAAGCTAAAAAGACCTATTTATGCAGGATTCACATCTTTTGTATTGTTCCAGACATCTACTATTGCAGTGATTATCAGCCTTTGTTTCACACAGAATTCTTGGGGAGCTTAAAAAAATTCCTATGTGGAGGCTCATTCCAGACTGATTAGTCTGAGTGTCCGTTTGTAGGGGCGGAGAGACACCCAGGCCTGGGTATTTTTTAGAGACCCTAGAGGTACTGAGTCCTGGGAAAGGCCATTTTTAGAGTTTCCTAATGGATAATATAATGTTCTTTGCTTTTCCCTTTACCAAGAATTCCTTTGCCCATCTTAATCTCAGACTTATCCTTCATAGCCCAGCTCAGCCACCTGACTGGGAAGCTTTCCCAAAATTAATCAGTTGAACTTATCCTCTGTTCTGTCTCCAATGTAGTTTGTAAAAAATTATCATTGTCCTTAGCACATTTTCAGAATTTGTAAATTATGTCTGTTTTTCGTCAATCATTTAAAAATTCACAGGTCAGTAGAAAAGTTAAATTCAGGGAGCCAATTCAGCTTTGTATTCCAGTGGCTAGCAGAGTGCTTGACCCACAATAGGTGCTCAAATATACATTTGTTGAATTGTTTGATGGAATATCCTTGATGACCTCTGCTTCAGTTGACAAGTTCATTTGATATATTCATGTGATGTGTATATGTATTCAGTAATTTTGCATATATGAATTCAAAATTTATGCCATTTATGTATTGGCAGAGGTAATGGAGATGTGTTATGCAAAATATGAACTTGTTTGACTCACAACCTTTATTTTTCAAATTTGTGATACCTTTTAACCAGTTCTTAGCACCATCAAAACTTACAAGAAATGTCTAGTGCTTATGACTTCAATAATTTTCTGCTTATTTTCTTGTGTTCTGTAAGCCACAGGGTAAATGATATATTTTGATTCACGTCAAAGGAGAAATATTAACCACAAATTTCTATTTTGATTTAAAGAAATATATGTCATTTTTTTCCCACTGTGGACATAAACATTTTCACATGAGAGTCAGCTATCTTGCACTTGAGAGGGGTATAGTATGTTTCCAGAAGAGCACAGAGTTAATTTTTTATTTCAGTGAGAAATAAGTTGTCATAGACTAAAAATTAAAAAAAAATCTCATTAGGGATAATAAACTACTTGCAAAATTATTAGAAAGTTTTTTTTTTTAATTATTAGAAAACCCTCAACCATCTGATATAGAATAATGGTACATCCATAAAATGGAGTAAGTTCCTAAAAATGTTTGGAGTAATCTGTAAAATATGCTATTAATTAAAAATACAAGACACATGGGGCGCCTGGGTGGTGCAGTTGGTTAAGCATCTGACTCTTGATTTTGGCTCAGGTTGTGATCTCAAGGTCCTGTGATCAAGCCTTGCCTGAGCAGGGAGTCTGCTTAAGGTTCTTTCCCTCCCCCTCTGCACTGCACCCCCCATGCTCATGTGTGCACATTCTCTCTCTCTCTCTCAAATAAATAAATAAATAAATACATCTTTAAAAAATATATCTGTAAGATGAAGAATGTGTATGGTAAGTTTCTTCTTGGGTAAGAATCTTGGCTTGTGTGCATGAGTATGGATATGTCCTTGTATGTGCCCTGCTGATATTTTCAAAAAGAAACAATGCAAGGATAAGCCAAAAGCTAATAAAAATGATTATTTACAGGGATGTGAAGAAAACAGTTGGGAAGAGAGAGCAGTGGAGGTTAGACCTTCATCAAAATGCTTTATTTTATAGTTTGGGCTTGGGGACCATATAAGCATTTTATGTCATTAAAAACAAAACTAGGGACCCCTGGGTGGCTCAGTCATTTAAGCGTCTGCCTTCAGCCCAGATCATGATCCCAGGGTTCTGGGATCAAGTCCCACATCGGGCTCCTTGTTCAGTGGGGAGCCTGCTTCTCCTTCTGCCTCTGCCTGCCACTTCCCGTGCTTGTGCTCTCTTTCTCTCTCTGACAAATAAATAAATAAAAATCTTAAAAGAAAAACAAAATTAATTAAAAAAAAACCCGACAAATCTATCTAGAAAATAGAGAACAGACAGAAACTAATAAACTTAATTCTGTGGTCACAGAGAATTATGGGAAGAGTAAATTTCCAGTGATTTTAAAACAGGGTTTTAAGTTTACAGCACTAGTGAGATATATTATAAAGACAAAACCACACGGAAATTTTAAACTGCCTTTAGTGGTATTGTAGCTGGTAATGTTGGCATTGTTACTTTATTATTAACAGATGCATAGATAAATAGGATAAAGCAAATAAGTAATAATGTTAATGTTAGGAACCAGGATATTCACAGTAAGAAAAAGAAGATAAAATGTAAGATCAAAGATGTTAAGTAAAAATCCTGTAACTGTTAATTTGGAGATATATGTGCTTATTTATTTTTCTCAGTCTGAAAATACCTGTTTTTTAGGTTTGTACACTAAAAAGCCCTAGAAGCAATGACCACACAGTCACAATGACTATTCTAGAACTCATAGGCATCTACATACCATTTTTCCATTAAAAAAACCTCCAAACTAAACAAAGAAGCCTCTTTAGAGAAATGACAGATTGTAGTTCGGGTTAGGAATTGTAGAAGAGGAGTCTGGGACATCTTGTCAAAACAGATAAGAGAAAGCTATTCGAGCATATTATGATCATGTCAAAATTACACAGGAGCCATCCTGAAGAGCTCCCACTGGCCAAAGATGGAGCAAAAGAATAATGAATCACAGTGCAGTGAAACACTTAATGATACACACAAACAACACCAAACAAGCATAAAAGTAAAAACACAAAACCAAAACCGTTTTAACACCTTTGGAGGTAACTAGGGCATCAAATCATTTTTTTGAAAATTGATAAAAGGATGGATTCAGTTATTTCTCATGCAGTTTTTCTGTATGGGCTGTATTTCAGAATACCTAATAGTTTATGTGAGAGAATTTCTTATTCATAGAAAGGCCATTGCTATTAAATGCAGAGGGAATGCTAAATATTACCATTTTATAAGCCCTAATGAAATAATGGGTTGAGGCAACAATCACAAATGGCCATTAGAATCATTAAATGAAAGGTTGTTGGGGAACTTGACAGTGGATGGACCCCTCTTAATTGTGGACAGTAAGTGGGCAAATGGAGGCATGTGCTTCCTGAAGTAAAACAATAATGAACATCTCCATGCATGAAGTATTCTTGATAAAAGAAAAAAAAAACAAATTAGTAAACTTGAATCAATAAGTCCTCTATATCTAATTCCAGCTTTTAGGAAATATAGAAGATAGAGAAGCATATTAAACACCATTATAAGGATCCAATTAGCTAAATACAAAATAGAAAAATTCTATATCCAATGACCCAATTTCTTCAACAAAGAGCGTTTAAAAAAAAATAAGAGGAGAGCGGTGCCTGGGTGGTTCCATCAGTTAATTAACTATCTGACTCTTGATTTCTGCTCAGGTCATGACGTCAGGGTTGTGAGAGCAACCCCTGTGTTGGGCTCTGCACTGAGCATGAAGCCTGCTTAAGATTCTCTCTCTTTCTCTCTCCCTCTCTCTCTCTTTCTCCCCACTCTCTCTCTTTAAAAAATAAAATAAAATAAGTAAAAAAAAAAGAGGAGAGAAGAATGTGTTTGAAAAAATACCTTATGAGATTTATCAACCAATTGGATCTCAATTCCTGATTTGTACCAAAAAACTCAAAAGGCATTTCAGACAATTGGGGACAATTGAGTTGGGCTGGTTATTAGTTGATATTAAGAAATTATTGCAAGTTTTGTTGAGTGTGGTAATGATATCGTGGTATGTTTTAGAAAGTACTTTTCTTTTTTTTTTTTAAAGATTTTATTTATTTATTTGACAGAGATAGAGACAGCCAGCGAGAGAGGGAACACAAGCAGGGGGAGTGGGAGAGGAAGAAGCAGGCTCATAGCGGAGGAGCCTGATGTGGGGCTCGATCCCACAACGCCGGGATCACACCCTGAGCCGAAGGCAGACGCTTAACCGCTGTGCCACCCAGGCGCCCCTAGAAAGTACTTTTCTGATAGAGATATATGTTTATGAGTATTTATGAGTAAAATGACATGCTTTCTAAAATTTACTTTTAACATATCTTAGAAGAAAAGATAAAGGGGTAGATAAAATTAGAACAGCAGAAAGTTAATAATTGTTGGAGATGGTTGCCTGGTAAGTATATCCATTAGACAATTCTCTCTACTTTCTTTTTAATATTTGAAATTTTTCATAACAAAAACTTAAAATATATAAACTCAGAATGATCAATTTATATACCGTTTGAAGAAATTAGTAATCTCTTTTAGACAAAAAACAGGTCATTAGTAATATAACATATTTAATTGTCTTTTGACCCTTTTTTATAGCAAAACTTTTTTTAAAATTAAGGAACTAAAATATTGTAATTAAGGAATTATTATCATACAGTTATTTTATTAATAACAATGAGAAGGAAATGAGTCACTTTCAGCGTTTTTTAGAATATAATTTTAATCTTGGCTTTCATCATTTAATGGAGTTGTATATAAGATTTCCAGACAAATTCAGTAAAAAGGAGTGGCATGATGAATGATGTTTACTCTGGGTGTGGGATGGTGGTAGCACTAGCAGTGTATTTTTGCCTTTCCTGGCTGATAGCTTTTCTCTGCTCCCAGGCACCTTCAACACTCTTCATGGTCATATGATGAAACATGTGATGTGTGACTATAGATCAGGAGTCCGGAATTGTAAAGATGAATGAGGGTCTAGATACTAAGAATTTATAATGCCATCTCTGATACCGTCTTGTTTATAATTTGGGCCAAATTACTTCTCCATTAACCACCATACATTTGAGATAACTTTTTTTCTGGTAGTGACTTGAACTGCCACCTCATCTTGGGCGTTTGTTGTTTTTTCCACCTATATAAAATGCCAATGAGGTCCATGCATAAGCTTATTGACATGGGGGAAGAATTAAATTAACTGGAAATAGTAGGACTCAGAAGAGACCATTTTGGACTTAACTATGATTGAGCCTTAATCTCATCTAAACCAAATGTCCGTAGCCACTCCATGAATTAATCGTTTGAAATCCCCAAATGATATGACATAACAGAGTTTAAGAACTTTCAAAGGATGAATAAAAACAAACACTGAAAAACCACTAGAGATTATACTGAGAAAGGGACAATTCTGTTGCAGAACTTCTCTATTCTTCCCAAATCATAGTCTTTAGCAATGTACGGGTTGCTGGGAGGGTTGATGACTACAATTTATTAAAATAATATAATCAGTTTGATTGAAATAAAATGCATCAAATTTGGGGAAATGAAGCCTGATAATAGGTGAGTTAAGATGGAATTTAGGAGCAAGACCATTTTATTTATAATTCCAAACCTGTTGTGTGTCTCCTTTAGAGATACTTGGTTGATTTTGCAATTTAGGATGTTTTGGTTGTTACCAAAATGTAATGACCAATTATATAACCTGTAATTGCCTTCAGGGTGTTTCATGCATAAGAAATCACTTTCAAGTACTTTTACTTTTTGAGCATATCGTGAAAAACGTATATCTTTAAAATTAACCACATCAAAATGAAATGATGAATGAAGTGTGACCTGGAGGTGGTTTTAGATGTGTGCCTCTCTTACAGCGCCTTTAACTTTGTTAGGTTGAGGTATCACTCTTTTAAATAATGTTTATTTTCAGTGCAATGTGTAAAAGAACATATGCATCATTTTCTGACCTTTTCTCTTATTTTGGGTAAACATAAATGGAATTTCTCAAAGTAGTTGGGGTATAATCTACACATTTCTTCTCTTCTGCTGAATGCAGAAAAGCAATTCAATTTCAGTCATCTCTGAATTATAGCTATTTCTTGGATTTTAAATAATTAAAAGGTATAGAAAGCAATTCTTTATCATTTTTCCTTTTCAACTACTACAAATGTCAGCTCGTTATTGATTGTCCAAATTAGCCCCAAAGGATACTATCTTCATATGGTACCTTATGTTTCTATCTAAAGGTATATTTTACACATCAGAGATTTCAAGGGGAGCTTGTAGAGCTGACTGCCTTAAGCTAAAATTACTTAGCTCCAGAGTGTGATTATTGAAGACCTAATCCTAGAAGAACAAATCATGATGCAGTAGATGAAGGAAGGGAACCAGCATTTTTGAGTACTCAGTGCCAGGAAATTTCCATCACCTATCTCATATAATCTTTATGATAATCCTTTGTGAAGGATACCAGTACTCTTTTTACTTCACATGAATAGAAATGGGGATCTGAGAGAGAAAGTAACTTCCTAAAGTTAATACAGCTAACAAGAAAAGTCCGTCTTCCTCATTAAAGTTTTCTAAATGAAATACTGTTAGTTGGAGCTTCAGAGACCTCCCATGTAAGATACTTTGTGAAATCTGTACTCAGGTGTTACAGTTGGTCGGCAGATATTTTTCTTAGACATTGGTATGAGTTTTTGTCATTCCCCAATTTTGTTTTGGAGGGGATTTCTTTATTTTGATTTTAAACATACATACTTATTTCAAGTACTTCCTCATCATTCTCTTGGTTCATCAAGTTCTTAATAATTTATATTATATACTAGTTTAATTTTTTGAAGTCCTGAGCATAGTTTTCCAAATAATATAAAGAGTAACACCGAACATATTTTTCTCATTCTTCATCCCAGAAGGAACCTAGTGCCTCTGTTCATACTTAGGATTATTTTGTAGGGGATGACTGCCATTTTATCTAATGAGAACAAAATAATGAACTAGGCAGCAGTTAAGGAGTGTCTCTTGTAATGACTGTCTCCCTGATCGATACCAACTCCTGCATAGTCTAGAGCGTGTTAATACACTTCACTGAATAATTCCTGAGTCAAGTGAGCACCACCATACACCAGATGTTTCTTCAAGCCACTTGGAAAATTCAGAAAGAGGTCAAGTGATTTCCAATGACTGCCTCATAAATAATATGGTCCCTAGATTGATATTTTAAATTTTAGACTGCTTGAATATATGAAATTCATTTATAAAATTTACAGTGGTCTATTAAGGGGAAAAAGAATAACACTTCCATTTTGAAGGAATTAATGCCTTTTCAAAAAGTATAGTCTTAATACCCTTCACAGGAGTTAGGTTATAAAGGAATTTTCCTAGGATCTAGAAATATAGCTAAGGTGTGTTCTAAATGCCCAGTTCAGTGTTTTGGTTATCATGGTCTGATTACTTACTAACCTACTGAGTCACCATGATACACTGATAATTTTTGTGGTTTGAAAAATCATTTCTGTACTATAAATGCAAACCACTACAATTACTTTACACCAGAGTTTTTTTTGAACCTTGAAGCTAATTAATCTTCCATGCTCCTCAACTCTGTCGTTCTTTGTGGCCACTCACAAAGTATCTGTTTTCTCACATACTTTAAACTTTGCACTGCCTTGTCCTTCCCTTCCTCTTGGTCTATCCTTTTGCTACTGATTTCTTTCCCTACTCGTTCTGCAGGGACCCGTGGAACTCCTTTCCTACTAAAAGTATTCATTGATCTTGCTTATACATTTAACTCAGAAGGATCCTCACTTCTGGGCCTTCTGGTTCCTTCTAAGGTCAAGCCTACAGAATCAGTTACCCTAATAACTGGTATCTTACCTTGATTACCTCTGTTCCTAGTGAATACTAAATACAGAATTTTAAGTTTTTTACAGCCTTATATTAATAATCTAATTTCTCTAATTGAAAAGCTCTGTGGGCTTTACAGTTTCCACATTCTGTGCTGTGTACTGTACTTGTTTTTTCTCTTCTTAAACTCTCCTATTCTATATGCACTACATAGTAAAATCATTTCAAATCAATTGCTCTTCAACGAAGCTGCCCTTTTCTGCCACTGTGTTTGCTGACACTGTTTCCCTGCAGTAGAGTATTCTCTACCTTTCCTTACTTTTTAAACCCTAACATTATTTAAGATCCAGTAAAAATCTCACCTTATTCAAGATGTTGACTTAGATATAACTAATTTGAACCAGACATCCTTCCCATGGTACTTTGATTATACTTTGTACTCTTCTACACGGTCTGTCTTGTATTATATTCGATATGTGCCTGTATTGGTTTTCCACTTGGTTGCAAGATTTTTAGAATCAGAGGCTTTCTGTAAGTTATCTTTGAACCCTTGGGATGATAGTTCTGAGCTGGAATCACAGCAGGTGTCTTAGGCAGGGATATCTTGCTGGCAGGGAACAGAAAAGCACTAGGAAGTACTCAACAAGAAGGTTATAGTAAGGACAACTGGTAAAATCACACAGAAATACGAATACAGACACCAGAGTATGTACAAGACTCTTGGGAAATGGCACTGGGAATACATGAGAAACTAAGGATTTTGTTTTTATCTCTTTCTCTCTCTCCCTCAGGGGATGCATGGCCTGTCTCATTTCTGCCTCACGTTTTCTCTGTCAAACCAGCTTCCTCTAAATCTGATGGCACAATGCCTCCACGGTTCTCGCCTGGACCATACACAACTCGAATCTCTCAGCTTTTATCACTATCTGGCAATTTTTTCTATAGTCTCTTAGTTCATATTTC
>NW_024423343.1:38725330-38877975 GCF_017311325.1 Ursus maritimus
TTTTTTTTAGTTTAGTCTTAATACCCTTCACAGGAGTTAGGTTATAAAGGAATTTTCCTAGGATCTAGAAATATAGCTAAGGTGTGTTCTAAATGCCCAGTTCAGTGTTTTGGTTATCATGGTCTGATTACTTACTAACCTACTGAGTCACCATGATACACTGATAATTTTTGTGGTTTGAAAAATCATTTCTGTACTATAAATGCAAACCACTACAATTACTTTACACCAGAGTTTTTTTTGAACCTTGAAGCTAATTAATCTTCCATGCTCCTCAACTCTGTCGTTCTTTGTGGCCACTCACAAAGTATCTGTTTTCTCACATACTTTAAACTTTGCACTGCCTTGTCCTTCCCTTCCTCTTGGTCTATCCTTTTGCTACTGATTTCTTTCCCTACTCGTTCTGCAGGGACCCGTGGAACTCCTTTCCTACTAAAAGTATTCATTGATCTTGCTTATACATTTAACTCAGAAGGATCCTCACTTCTGGGCCTTCTGGTTCCTTCTAAGGTCAAGCCTACAGAATCAGTTACCCTAATAACTGGTATCTTACCTTGATTACCTCTGTTCCTAGTGAATACTAAATACAGAATTTTAAGTTTTTTACAGCCTTATATTAATAATCTAATTTCTCTAATTGAAAAGCTCTGTGGGCTTTACAGTTTCCACATTCTGTGCTGTGTACTGTACTTGTTTTTTCTCTTCTTAAACTCTCCTATTCTATATGCACTACATAGTAAAATCATTTCAAATCAATTGCTCTTCAACGAAGCTGCCCTTTTCTGCCACTGTGTTTGCTGACACTGTTTCCCTGCAGTAGAGTATTCTCTACCTTTCCTTACTTTTTAAACCCTAACATTATTTAAGATCCAGTAAAAATCTCACCTTATTCAAGATGTTGACTTAGATATAACTAATTTGAACCAGACATCCTTCCCATGGTACTTTGATTATACTTTGTACTCTTCTACACGGTCTGTCTTGTATTATATTCGATATGTGCCTGTATTGGTTTTCCACTTGGTTGCAAGATTTTTAGAATCAGAGGCTTTCTGTAAGTTATCTTTGAACCCTTGGGATGATAGTTCTGAGCTGGAATCACAGCAGGTGTCTTAGGCAGGGATATCTTGCTGGCAGGGAACAGAAAAGCACTAGGAAGTACTCAACAAGAAGGTTATAGTAAGGACAACTGGTAAAATCACACAGAAATACGAATACAGACACCAGAGTATGTACAAGACTCTTGGGAAATGGCACTGGGAATACATGAGAAACTAAGGATTTTGTTTTTATCTCTTTCTCTCTCTCCCTCAGGGGATGCATGGCCTGTCTCATTTCTGCCTCACGTTTTCTCTGTCAAACCAGCTTCCTCTAAATCTGATGGCACAATGCCTCCACGGTTCTCGCCTGGACCATACACAACTCGAATCTCTCAGCTTTTATCACTATCTGGCAATTTTTTCTATAGTCTCTTAGTTCATATTTCCAAGATGGGGTGCTTGTAATTCCTATTGTTAAGCCCAGCCATAATTTATTGTGGTTTGCTGGCCAGACTAAGAACTGGCTACTTTTGAGTCTCTGGTCTAAGCTGTGCAGGGAGAGGAAGGGGTGGGAGCACGTAAGATCTAAAACAGGACCATTAGTATTATAGCGCCTGTTGGAAGCTCTGGTTCTGCCAAAGATTCTGGAAATGCTTAGCACAGATCTTCTACAAGTAGTTATTGAATTGAATTGCTCTGAAACCTAATATGAATAAAATTTGGTTTAACTCTTACCACAATAATTATTTTTTTCTCTGTAAAGAGTGTGGTTAGAATAAAATACTTCATTAAGTACTTAAACATTCAAACTTACACTATTTAATCATTTTCTATTTATAAAATCGATTTGTTCATACACAGTTTTGTGATTGCATGCTAAATGCACCTACATTTATAAATGATAGTTCTTTAAAATGGTGCGCAGTTTGATATTTTAAGTTCTAGATCTTGAAAGTATAGTGATTTTGTCCTGAATTTCTGTGTGAAGATGAGTGTCAGATTGAAAAATATGAACATGAAAGAAGGTCTTTCTTTAGTTCACATTATCTGCGTGTTGTTTACTTTATTGCTTTGTACTTAAATTTAGAGAAGTACTATGAGATTTACACATTTAGAGACACTTTGCTGTTAGAGCAGGAGAGGTAATAAATATTAATACTTAAACTTACAAAGTTGTGAAGGTTGAGTGAGATAACGTTTGCCTGGAACATAGAAGGTATTCAGTAAATGACATTATTTTCAAACACATAGCTATCTCATTGATTTCTCTAAACTACCACTTTTTTCATTTTGCTCTCTTGAGGCCTTCTTTCCCATATTTTTAACTGATCTCTTGCTAAATTCTCCAATATGTTGTTTAACATCCTCTTTATTATATTCTTTTAAGACTTGCCAGTCTACTTCTGTGCCTTGCTGTTTATTTTCTTCCCCTCTTGGAATGCCCTACATTCTTTTAATTCTGATAAATTCTGTACTCGTTCAAGACAAAGTTCAAATAATACCATTTCTGAAGAGATAGTCCAACACGGTGGAGCAAGTCTAGATTCTGATGTCAGAACACTTGGGTCTGAATTCTTACCTATAGGTTATATGACTTTGCATAGGTTATATAATTTCATTTTATTCATCTGTGAAATGGGGATAAGATATTGTTACTATAAAATCTTTTGCACGAACCCTAGCCCACGGGGATATCTTCCTGATTTTTCTTCTTAGTCTGTGCATGTAATGGTCTGATATCTTATGTTTTCTTTTCTTGTCTTTATGCTGGCCCCATTTCATATGAAAACTATGGTTTTATATTTTTAAGGAACATATTAAGATAAAAATGTTCTGCATTTTTAGAGGACTAGATTTTAAGAGTTGGATTTAGCAGCAACCAGATGACTGTCATTTAGTATTTAGTGAGGCTTGATTAAATTGCAGGACTTGGGGAACTGTTCCATTTCTGTGATCAAGTATCCTTAAGGTAGTCTTGACCTCTCCAGAGAGGCAGTCTTCTGATTCATGGCAAGTCCACCTTGGATAACTGCCACGATCTTCTCTGACTTTAGTTTGATGAAAACACTGGGAGGAAAGAGACCAAAAGGGGCCTTTGCTCCCACTGTTGTAGCATGAATTATTTGCCTGGATAATTAGGGTCTAAGTGCTGTCATTATAGAGATTAAAGGCTTCTCTAATACTTGCTGAGGTTTCCTCCTAGTTTAGGTACCAGCTGCCTCCAAGAGCAGTGAGGCAAGCTGCTGAAGATAATGGTACTTCAGGCTCTAAGTGGCTTCCAAGAGAGAGTAGGATACGATTGCTTGATTTAAGTAACAGCAACTGAAACAAAGACTGTTTAGGCTGCAGGGAACAGCCTAAATGTGTATGCATTATTGTGGATATAAAATCTTGATATTTATCACAACATTGTTGTTCTGTTATAGTTAATAGTTCTTTCCAAGGAATAAAGAGGTCCCCCCGCCTTGTAGGTAGCTGAGTAGAATAGTGATTGCTTTATATCCCATTTCCCTTTTTTTGGTATCAATTTTTTATTTACATTCTAGTTAGTTAACATATATTATAATCCTGTAATATTCAGGAATAGAATTTAGTGATTCATCACTTACATATAAAACCTAGTGTTCATCACAAGTGCCCTCCTTAATATCCATCACCCACTTAGCCCATCCCTCCCCCCACCTCCCCTCCAGCAACCCTTAGTTTGTTCTCTATAGTTAAACAGTATGTTTATCTTTGCTTCCCTCTCTCTTTTTTTTCCATCCTCCATGTTTATTTGTTTTGTTCCCTAAATTCCACATATGGGTGAAATCATATGGTATTAGTCTTTCTCTGACTGACTTACTTTGCTTAGCATGATACACTGTAGCTCTGTACATGTTGTTGCAAATGGCAAGATTTTATTCTTTTTGATGGTCGACTAATATTCCATCATGTATATACACACACCATTTCTTTATCCATTCATCAGTTGATGGACATTTGGGCTCTTTTCATAATTTGGCTCTTGTTGATAATACTGCTATAAATATTGGAGTCTATGAGCACCTTCAAATCAGTATGTTCGCATCATTTGAGTAAATACTTAGTAGTGCAGTTGCTGGGTCATAGGATAGTTCTATTTTTAACTTTTTTTTTTTTAATGATTTTTTATTATATTATGTTAGTCACCATACAGTACATCCCCGGTTTCCGATGTAAGGCTCGATGATTCATTAGTTGTGTATAACACCCAGTGCACCATGCAATACGTGCCCTCCTTACTACCCATCACCGGTCTATCCCATTCCCCCACCCCCCTCCCCTCTGAAGTCCTCAGTTTGTTTCTCATAGTCCATAGTCTCTCATGTTTCATTCCCCCTTCTGATTACGCCCCCTTTCTTTATCCCTTTCTTCCCCTACCGATCATCCTAGTTCTTATGTTCCATAGATGAGAGAAATCATATGATAGTTGTCTTTCTCTGCTTGACTTATTTCACTTAGCATTATCTCCTCCAGTGCCGTCCATGTTGTAGCAAATGTTGAGAACTCCGTTTTTTCTGATAGCTGAAGTAATACTCCATCGTATATATGGACCACAACTTCTTAATCCAGTCATCTGTTGAAGGGCATCTTGGCTCCTTCCACAATTTAGCTATTGTGGACATTGCTGCTATGAACATTGGGGTGCATATGGCCCTTCTCTTCACTACGTCTGTATCTTTGGGGTAAATACCCAGTAGTGCAATGGCTGGATCTAGGGTAAACTCAATTTTTAACTTTTAAGGGACCTCCACACTGTTTTCCAGAGTGGCTGTACCAACTTGCATTCCCACCAACAATGTAGGAGGGATCCCTTTCTCCACATCCTCTCCAACAATTGTTGTTTCTTGCCTTGTCTATTTTTGCCATTCTAACTGGACATAAGGTGGTATCTCAGTGTGGTTTTGATTTGAATTTCCTTGATGGCTAATGATTTTGAAGCTTTTTTCATGTGTCTGTTAGCCATTTGTATGTCTTCATTGGAGAAGTGTCTGTTCATATCTTCTGCCCATTTTTTTGATTTGTTTGTTTGTTTCTTTCGTGTATTGAGTTTGAGAAGTTCTTTGTAGATCTTGGATACCAGTCCTTTATCTGTAGTGTCATTTGCAAATATATTCTCCCATTCCGTGGGCTGCCTCTTAGTTTTCTGACTGTTTCCTTGGCTGTGCAGAAACTTTTTAATCTTGATGAAGTCCCATAAATTCATTTTATCTTTTGTTTCTCTTGCCTTTGGGGATGTGTCATGAAAAAGGTTGCTTTGGCCGATGTTGTAGAGGTTGTTGCCTATGTTCTCCTCTAGAATTTTGATGGATTCCTGTCTCACATCGAGATCTTTCATCCATTTGGAGTTTATTTTTGTGTATGGTGTGAGATAGTGGTCAAGTTTCATTCTCTTGCATGTAGCTGTCCAATTTTCCCAGCACCATTTATTGAAGAGACTGTCTTTTCCCACGGATGTTTTTTCCTGCTTTATCAAATATTAGTTGCCCAAAGAGCCAGGTCCATTTCTGGGCTCTCTATTCTGTTCCATTGGTCTATGTGTCTGTTTTTGTGCCAGTACCATGCTGTCTTTGTGATCACAGCTTTGTAGTACAGCTCGAAATCTGGCATTGTGATGCCCCAGCTTTGTTTTTCCTTTTCAACAGTTCCAGATTCGGGGCCTTTTCTGTTTCCATACAAATTTAAGGACTGTTTGTTCCAGTTCTTTGAAAAATGTCCTCGGTATTTTGATCGGGATAGCATTGAAAGTGTAGATTGCTCTGGGTAGCATGGACATTTTAACTATGTTAATTCTTCCGATCCATGAGCATGGAATATCTTTCCATCTTTTATGTCTTCCTCAATGTCTTTCAAGAGTGATTTATAGTTTCTAGAATATAGGTCCTTTACGTCTCTGGTTAAGTTAATTCCAAGGTACGTATGGTTTTGGTGCTATTGTAAATGGGATGGATTCCCTGATTTCTCTTTCTTCGTTCTCGTATTCGTGTACAGAAATGCAACTGATTTCTGAGCATTGATTTTGTATCCGCCACGTTACTGAATTGCTCTATAACTTCTAATAGTTTGGGAGTGGCTTCTTTTGGGTTTTCCATATAGAGTATCATGTCATCTGCAAAGAGAGACATTTTGACTTCTTCTTTGCCAGTTTGAATACCTTTGATACCTTTTTGTTGTCTGATTGCTGTTGCAAGGACTTCTAGTACTATGTTGAATAATAGTGGCGAAGTGGGCATCCTTGTCGAGTTCCTGATCTTAGGGAAAGGCTTCCAGCTTTTCCCCATTGAGAATAATATTTGCAGTAGGCTTTTCATAGATGGCTTTTATGAGATTGAGAAATGTACCTTCTATTCCTACACTCTGAAGGGTTTTAATCAGGAAAGGATGCTGTATTTTGTCAAATGCTTTTCGCATCGATTGAGAGGATCATATGGTTCCTGAGTCTTTTCTTGTTGATATGATGTATCACGCTGATTGATTTGCGAATATTGAACCACGCTTGCATCCCAAGTATGAATCCCACTTGATCGTGATGGATAATCCTTTTAATGTACTGTTGGATTCTATTAGCAAGTATCTTGTTGAGGATTTTGGCGTCCATATTCATTAGGGAAATCGGTCTGTAATTCTCCTTTTTGAGGGTCTTTGCCTGGTTTGGGGATCAGGTAATATTGGCCTCATAGAATGAGTTTGGTAGCTTTCCTTCTGTTTCTATTTTTTGAAATAGCTTTAGGAGAATAGGTATTATTTCTTCTTTGAATGTTTGGTAGAATTCCCCAGGAAAACCGTCCGGGCCTGGAGTTTTGTTATTTGGAAGGTTGTTTATCACTGACTCAATTTCTTCATAATTAATTGGCCTGCTAAGGAATCAATTTCTTCCGGTTTCAATCTTGGTAGTTTATAGGTTTCCAGGAAGGATTCCATCTCTTCCAGATTGCTTAGTTTATTGGCATATAGCTGTTGATAAAAATTTCTAATAATCCTTCCAATTTCAATGGTGTTCGTCGTGACCTCTCCTTTTTCATTCATAATTTTAATACTCTGAGTCTTTTCTCTTTTCTTTTGGATAAGTCTTGCCAGTGGTCTGTCAATTTTATTGATTCCCTCAAAGAACCAGCTTCTAGTCCTGTTGATCTGCTCTACTGTACTTCTGGTTTCTGCTTGATTGATTTCAGCTCTAATTTTGGTCAACTGCTTCCTCGTGCGTGGATTAGGCCTGTCCCTCTGTTGCTGTTCCAGCTTCTTGAGGTGAGAATATAAAAACTGCATTTTAGTTTTCTATTCTTTGAGTGAGGCTTGGATGGCTATGTATTTCCCCCTTAGGACTGCCTTTGCAGTATCCATAGGTTTTGGACTGTTGTATTTTCATTCTCATTGGTCTCATAAATTGTTTAATTTTGATTTTGATTTCCTGGTTTATCGAGTTATTCCTGAGCAGTATCGTTCTTAGTCTCCAAGTGTTTGAGTTTCTTCCAAATTTTTCCTTGTGGTTGAGTTCCAATTTCAGAGCGTTGTGGTCTGAGAATATGGGGATATTTTCAATCTTTTGGTATCGGTTGAGACCTGTTTTGTGTCCCAGAACATAGTCTATTCTTGAGAATGTTCCATGGGCATTAGAATAGAATGAGTATTCTTTGGTTCTGGGGTGTAGTGTTCTATATATATCTATGAGGTCCAACTCCGAGTATGGCATTCAAAGCCTTTGATTCTTTGCTTAGTTTTGCCAGGGTGTTCTGTCTATTTCTGATAGTGGAGTGTTGAGGTCCTCTATTAATGTATTTTTTATCTATATGTCTCTTTATTCTGGTTAAGAGTTGGCTTGTGTATCTTGCTGCTCCCCTGTTGGGGCATATATTTATAATTGTCATATCCACTTGTTGAATACTTCCTTTAAGAATAATATAGTGCCCTTCGTCGTTCTAACTATAGTCTGTAGTTTAAAATCCAATTTATCTGATATGAGAATTGCTACCCCAGCTTTCTTTTGAGGTCCATTTGTGTGAAAGATGGTACTCCATCCCCCTTACTCTCAGTCTGAATGCATCTTTGGGTTTTGAAATGAGTCTCTTGTAGACAGCAAATGGATGGTCATTTCTTTTTATCCAATCTGCAACCCTGTGGTGTTTTATGGGATGGTTCAAACCATTTACATTAAGACTGATTACTGAGAGATATGATTTTAATGTTGCCATGTTGCCAGTAAAGTCTTTGTATTGGCTGTGACTTTCTGTTCTGTATCACTCTTGGGCCTTTTTACTTTTATAGAACCCCCTTAATATCTCCTTGTAGGGGCTGGTTTCTGGTTACAAAATTGGTTAGTGACTGGCGATTCTGAAAGTCTTTATTTCTCCATCAATTCTGAATGACAGCCTTGCTGGATAAAGGATCCTTGGCTGCATGTTTTTCTCTGAAAGAGCTTTAAATATGCTCCCCCAACCCTTTCTCTCATTCCAGGTCTGTGTAGACAGGTCTGATCGTAATTCTGATGCTTTTGCCTTGGTACGTGAGAAATTTGTTTGCCCTGGCCGCTTTCAATACTGTATCCTTGCATCTAATATTTGCGAATTGCACTATGACGTGAGCGTGGCGTAGGTTTGTCGTGGTTGAGCTTGGGAGGGTCTCTCTGCCTCTTGGACACGAATGTTTGTTTCCCCTTGCTAGATTAGGGAAGTTTTCAGCTACAATTTGTTCAAATATCTCTTCTAGACCTCTGTTTTTCTCCACCCCTCAGGGATGCCGATGATTCTAACATTGGATCGTTTCATTGAGTCAGTAATCTCCCGTACCTATATCTCGTATGGCGTGGTTTTTTAAGACCATCTTCTATTTTCATTTTTCCTCTATTAACCCATCCTCCAATTCACTAACCCGTTCCTCTGCTTCGGCGACCCTGGCCGTCAGAGCCTCTAGTTTGCCTGCATTTGGCTCATAGAATTTTTAATTTCTGTCAGATTCGCTCTCATTTCTGTCCTTAGGGATTCTATATTCTCAGTAACCTTTTAAGTTAATAGTTTTTCAATTCTACTCATCATTTTGACCATCGTTACTCTGAATTCCATTTCTGATAATTTGGTTACATCCATATCCATTATTTCTGTGGCAGAGGCCACAGACTACTGTCTTTTCTTTGCTGGGGGCTTCTGCTTCTTGTCATTCTGATGAAGAGAGGTTGCGGGGTTTCCACCAAATTATTGACTGGGTCCCAGGCCGTGCCCCTTGTTTATAGGGATCTTAGGGATGTGGGCTTCTTCTTTAAAGATTTTATTTATTTATTTATGTGGCAGCCAACCAGCGTAGAGAGAGGGAACAGAAAGCAGGGGAGTGGGAGAGGAAGAAGCAGGCTCCCAGCGGAGGAGCGAGGAGGACTCCTTTCGAACGCCGGGATCATGCCCTAAGCTGGCAGGCGCTCAATGACGCCACCCAGGCGCCCGGGTTGTGGGCTTTTATTTTTCAGCCTGCCTTCTGTGTTCTGGGGAGGGCCTCCGCGCCGACATCATCAGGCAACCCTGTAGTAAGTCTCGGCGTCCCCTGCGAGGGGATGGGGATGGGCACTCTCTGAGCCGGTATTTCCAGGCTTTTTGTTCTCTGGCGGCTTTCCTGGCAGTTTCTGTGCCTCTTGAGAGTCAGAGCAGCAGCGGCCAATTTCAGCGCTCTTCTGTCACAGAAACAGAGGGATTGCGCCTCGCTTCTCTACTAATGTTCTGGCCACTTTACTCTGTTTCTGTTGGTGCTGCTCAACCCTGCAGTGTCTCGGGATGTGCGCCACACCCGGCGTCCCAGCCCTCACTTCAGGGCCGGCGCGCTCTCTGTCCTTTGTGTTTCTCGCCGCCAGCCGCCTGCGCGCACGCTCCCAGAAGCTCCCGGTCTCAATCTGGATCCAGTGACGCGCCGGATTCGGGTTCGCGAGATGCCTGGTGGCTGCACCGGCTCACGGTCTCCAGTCTGCTGTTTTGCGGGTGCCGGGCGCGCCCCTGCCCGCTCTCTCCGTGCAAGTGGCTACCGCTTCCCGGCGGCAACCGGCGCGTGCTCCCTCCCCTTCCGCTACTTCCGATATTTGTGCACAGTTTCATGGCTCCCCGCTTCGTACCTCAATACTCAGCGCTGGAGATGTTCATTTGTAGAGATCCAGATGCGTCTTCCTGCGTCTCAGGCTGGTTCCATGGTTGTTTAGGCTGGTCTGGTACCTATCCAGCTCGACTCGGGGGACCGGCTGAAAAAGGTGTCTCCTACTCCTCCGCCATCTTAACTCCTCCTCTATTTTTAACTTTTTGAGAACCTCCGTATGGTTTTCCATAGTGGCTTCACCAGTTTGCATTCCCACCAACATCTGTTGTTTCCTGCATTGTTCATTTTAGTCATTCTGACAGGTGTGAAGTGGTATCTCATTGTGGCTTTGATTTATATTTCCCTGATGATGAGTGATGTTGAGCATCTTTTCATGTGTCTGTTAGCCATCTGGATGTCTTCTTTGGAAAAATGTCTGTTCATGTCTTCTGCCTGTTTCTTAACTGGATTATTATTTTTTTGGGGTGTTGGGTGTTGAGTTCTTTATAGATTTTGGATCCTAACCCTTTATCAGATATGTCATTTGCAAATATCCTCTCCCATTCTGTAGGTTGCCTTTAGTTTTGTTGATTATTTTCTTCGATGTGCAAAAGCTTTTTAAGTTGATGAAGTCCCAGTTGTTCATTTTTGCGTTTGTTTCCCTTGCCTCTGGCGATGTGTCTAGTAAGAAGTTGCTACGGCTAATGTCAAAGAGGTTGTTGCCTGTGTTCTCTTCCAGGATTTTGATGGTTTCTTTACTCACATTTAAGTCTTTCATCCGTTTTGAATTTATTTTTGTGTATGGTAAAAGAAAGTGGTCCAGTTTCATTCTTTTGCTTGTCACTGTCCAGTTTTCCCACACCATTTGATGAAGAGACTGTCCCTTTTCCATTGGATATTCTTTCCTGCTTTGTAGAAGATTAGTTGACCATATAGTTGTGGGTCTGTTTCTGGGTTCTCTGCTCTGTTCCATTGATCTGTGTGTCTGTTTTTGCGCCATTACCATGCTGTCTTGATGACTATAGCTTTGTAATATAGTTTGAAGTCAGAATTGGGGTCCTCCAGCTTTGCTTTTCTTTTTCAAGATTGCTTTGGCTATTTGGGGTCTTTTGTGGTTCCATACAAATTTTACGATTGTTAGTTGTAGCTCGTGAAAAATGCTTGTGGTATTTGCAGCCAGGTGTCCTAGAGGTGTGACTAAACATCTGCTCCATTGCCTGTCTCTGGTACCACCCCCTTTTGGCTACCATTTATGAAAAGCAAAAAGTTATCATGACTAAGCGTCATGGCTTCAGCTCTTAGCTCCACCACTTACTAGAGTTGACCTTGAGCCTACTGTATAACTTCTCTGTCTCAGCATTCTACCCATTAACCTGTCAGAGGATTCCTAAGAAATTAAATGAGGTAATACTTAGAAAAATGCCTAGCAGATCACAGTCAATAACTGTTGCTTTTAAAATTCTTCTTATTGTTGAGTATGTATGGCAACTGGCTTTTAATCCATTTAAGAACTCTTTTGGAAGTAGGTTTATAATAATTAAATAGAAATGGAAAATTCTAGTTTAGCAACATTAAAACACAGATGCAAAGACACAGCTGATAAATAAATAGTGGAGCCAGAACTCAAATGCTAGTCTGATTCCAAATCTGCTCTTTTCAACCACTCTGTTCTAGCCTAGCATCTGTTTAAAAAAATTTCTTCACTATGTACTATATACTAGCCCTTTTTTAACATTAATTAGTGCCATTTATGACACTCTCCCCAACTAAGAGGTAAGAAATCTGTATCTTCTGTCTTTCACTGAATGCCTGCAGTAGTGCTGAGCTTAAAATCAGCAATTTGCTGATTCCCACTGATGTCCCTAAGGTGTTAATTCCAGAGAAGTCACTTCACAATGTCACAGCATTCGTTATGGATTCCAATCTCTGTGCTCTCTGGAGATTATGGTTAATGAGTCAAAGGGGAGAAGAGCTGACTTAGCAGTTGGGCTGGGGCTTCTCTTGACCCTCCTCTCATTGTCGTTCCTCTTCCAGGTGTTAATTGGAGCAACTCGGAGGAGCTTCATTCATTCCTCTGTCCCGTTTATAATAACAAGTAGAAAAAGTAGACCAGAGTATGAAACTGTTCATATTTAAGATTCAGTTGAGTAAATAAATATATAATCTGTTTAGAGATTAGTATTTCCAAATTTTGAACTTCAGAACGAATGTACAAGGACAGGAGGTACAACCACTACTGTGCTTAGTGCCAAAGACCAATATTTGTGCAAGCATCTCTGCATACCTTTCAAGCTGTGGCAGGAGTTTCAGTATGTGCCAGTGAACTCTCAAGTGGTTCTGTGGTCTTGATTGCTGATCTAGCTTTGGAATTATTACCATATTTAACCTAGTGTAGACCCATAGTACTGTGAAATTGTTTGGAATGACAATGAGCAGTCACTTTAATGTTACAGTTTTTATTTTTCCCTCATTGTGAAAATTTGTCTTTGTAACATATGGATGGTTTCCTTAGTATCTTTTGAATGATTCCCTGTTAGCTGACCCCAAATTTTAAACTTTAGTGAATTAAAAATTACCTCAAGATTTATTCTAAACACCAAAGAAAGGAAAAAATTAGAAAAATCTTTTCATAAAAATTATGACAAATGTTCTGGTCAGAGAAAATACTTGGACTTTAAATATATGGTAGCTAGAAAGTGAATCTTTTCTTTCTTTTTTTTTTCTTTAATCCATGAACACATTGGAAAATAAAATTAGTTTCAGAGCTTTTAAATTAAAAATTTAAAAGCCTTACATTTCCTTTACCCAAATCATAAGAAAATTTTTTATTGCGTAATTGTTTTTAAATAGCTAGTAAATAGGAGTCTGAATTAAAAGAAAAAAAAGTAGAAAAAGATGGATTTCAGTTAAAAGATAAATTCCTGGGACATCACCCTTTTGATTCAGTAATTCTTGTGTGATGAATACTGAAGGTGTTTCTGATACAGGTAATTTGGAGATTAATCTTTGAGAAAATTGGATTGAGAGCTTGTTGTATACTCAGAATATTTGCCTCATTTTATATTAATTGATTACAGTGATACAGACTGCAATCTCAATTATAACATGATAATGGTAAATAATAATGAGTCCTTCAACAAATACTTACTGAACACCTACTATTTTGTAGGCACTGTTGTAGATGTTGGGAATATAGCAGTGAAGAAAATGACAAGTCCTTGACCTGAAGGGGCTTACATCCGGGACGGGAGTGACGGAAAATAAAGAACAAATTAACATATGTCAGAAGCTGACAAGTGTTACGAAGCAAAATAAAGCAAAGCAAAGTGAATGGAAGTGGGGCATTGCTCTATGATGATGAAGGGGAGTCAGGAGGGAAATGATGTCTGTTGAGTACACTTTATCAGGTGTTTTGTTTATTTTTCTTGTTAATCCTCAGAACCCAGAAAGTTAGCGTGCATTATTTTTATTTTGTAGTTGTTAACACTAAGGCCCATGAAGACTAAATGATTTACCCAAGGTCTAAGAAGCAAATGTTCAAGTCAGAATCAAACCCAGGTCTTGTTAACTCTGTTCTATCACACTGTTCTTGCCGTCTCTCTGACCCAAGTGCCCAACTATCTAATGAATGAATGTTTTCATTAGCACTTTTCAATATACAAAGTGTATTTCCATACACAATATTGTTTACTGTTCATAATAATCGTAATGATATAGTGGTATTATCAGGCTGATTTTTAAAAATTTTTTTAATTTTTAATTTTTAAAGTTTTTAAAAAAAGATTTATTTGAGAGAGGGAGGAGAGTGTGACAAGTGGCAGGGAGGGGCAGAGAGAGAGGAAGAAGCAGGCTCCCCACTGAGCAGGGTGGGGGAGCTAAATCCCAGAACCTTAGGACCGGAAGGCAGATGCTTGGCGGATGCTTAAACAGCTGAGCTGTCTGGGTGCCCCTATCAGACTGATTTTAAAGAGGAAAAAACTGAGCCTCACAGAGATGAAATGATTTCCCCAAATTAGAAAGTGGCATGTCCACAGGTGCTTGACTCCAATGCCTTTTCCCATTCTATAAGTCAAAGGCTAAATTAGAAGTGATATTACTGGGGGTTTAAGAGTGGGATCTCTTGAGCTGAAAGGCTGGCATTTGAATCGTAGTTTTACCATGTGGTAGTATTTTACCTTGGGATTTTAAGTACTCTAAGCCTCAGTTTTTCTTCTCTGTAAAATGGGGTAATAATAGTATTTAGCTTATTATGAGGATTAAATAGGCCAACACATCTAAAGCACTTAGAACACTGCCTGCCACACAGTGCTATATAAAAGTTAACTGTTAATATAATGTTGGGGAGACAAAAGTAACCTGTAATTAAAAGTCATATATGCTATTCTGTAATTGTTAAATGATGTGGTTTTGACAATAATTACAGAAGTTCAGAAAATAAGCATGACTTACACATGTACTTGGCCTTCTGGATTCCTAGGACTGTGTTGGAGTTTTCAAAGCCCACTGTAGACATCTCATTCCCCAGCATCTCCTTACCCTGCTTTTCCTTTTAAGTTTTTGTTTAATCTGTCATTCACTCTAACTCTAACCTACCGCCTCTGGCAACTGTGATGTTAACCATTTCCTCTGATTATTTTTGACTAGTTATCTTTGGGGAAAATGCTGTTCGCACAGGACAAGTTCTGAGTCAGGTCAGTGAAGCTTGTGAGTGAGGTCTTCCAGGGAACTGCTAGGTCTGTCAAATAACATCCGTTCTCTGGGAATGGGGCTTTGAAGAGCTCCAACCCATGCTGCCCCATCCATTGGTTCCTAGGCTACTGTGGTTTTTGTTTGTTTGTTTTTACCATGATGTGTGCTGTTTGTTTGTTTTTTTAAAGATTTATTTATTTATTTATTTATTTGACGCAGAGAGAGAGAGAGTACAAGCAGGGGGAGCGGCAGGCAGAAGCAGAAGCAGGCTCTCCGCTGAGCAGGCACCCCAATGTAGGGTTCCATTCCAGGACACTAGGATCATGAGCTGAGCCAAAGGCAGACGCTTCACTGACTGAGCCACCCAGGTGTCCCATGTGCTGTTGGTTTTTAAGACTACTGCGTAGCTGGGGATGGGCAGAGGAGAATATGGCAAGTTAAAAACTTGCTACAAAACTTGTCCTTATAAGGAAGAAACCAAAATGGTTGGATTGCTGCAAACAGTTAATTTTCAGAGTTCTGAAAATGTTGATTCTAACAATTTTTTTCAGTGTTTTTATTGCCTTGACAGAGAAGAGGGTTTTTGGAAGTTCTTATTCCACCAGTTTCATTGACATCACTGATAATATTTAATTGAATAACATAATTACAATAATGATTTTGGAGTAAATAGCAGTATTTGGGTAAACATGATATACAATTGATGGGAGCAGATGTGCCCAGGTTTATGGACTTGAGAGAGAGAGAGAGAACTAAGGACTGGAGCATTCAGTACACTGTGGGCAGACCAGTGTGTTTTTGAGAGGGACTGGATTGTTTTTTGTTTTGTTTCCTTTCTTTTTTCTTTTCTTTTCTTTTCTTTTCTTTTCTTTTCTTTTCTTTTCTTTTCTTTTCTTTTCTTTTCTCTTTTCTTTTCTTTTCTTTTCTTTTCTTTTCTGTGTGTGTAGTTAAATGAATTGTCAAGAAAGCTTCTTTTGTATACACTTAGAAAAACTAAAATGTTTTACTGTGGATCCACTTTCTAAGCAGAAATCTTTTCTGACTTTCTTGAATCATCTAAAGTTTGAGATCAGTCCAGCATATTCTCATAGCTTTTCAAGGAGTCATCATATTTTGGAACCTGTATGTTTAAGGCAGAGAAGCAGTTGCATGCCGGGCCTGCATTCAATCTGTAACAGAAACAGAGCCTGGAAAGGTCATAAACACTTTAAAAACACCTGGGAATGCTTTTGTTCTCAAGTCAGTCTCGTGTAACATTCATTGCTGAGTCTCCTTCTTTTCTCTTACTGCACAGCCTTGAATATTTCTGGGTGAGCTGCAGAGTAACTTCAGTCTACTTGTTACTCGTGCGTCCATTGTTACTATCACTTTAATGGAGTAGAAATCACACACTGCATCTCTTGTGTGGTTATAATAATGATCAGGTTATGGCCAGATGGTTTATTCAATTCTAAGGAAATTGTCTACATTTCAGCCTGATTTGAAATATATCATGGAGCACAATGTAAAATACATTATCACATGTTATCAACTGAGATCCCACCCACTGCTTGTCATTTAAAAATAGATTTCCCATCCCTGGACTTTATTGATGTCTGTTCTCCATGTCATAAAATTTACCCACTTCAAGTATGTAATTCAGTGATCTTGAGTAACTTTACTGAGTAGTCCAACTATCACCATAAAGATGAATTTTATTTATTTATTTATTTATTTTTAAAGATTTTGTTTATTTATTTGAAAGAGAGAGAGAGCACACAAGCAGGGAGAGGAGCAGAGACTCCCTGCTGAGTGGGGAGCCCAAGGTGGGGCTTGATCCTGGGACCCTAGGATCATGACCTGAGCCAAACGCAGACGCTGAACTGGCTGAGCCACCCAGGCGCCCCAATAAGAACCCTCATTTCCATGTCCCCTTGCCCAGTGTCTGCTTTAAGCAATCACTGATCTACTTTCTGTTTTTATAAATTCACCCTTTCTGGGCATTTCCTATAAATGTAATAATACAGTATATGTCATTTTGTGTCTGACTTCTTTCACTTTGCGTAGTGTTTTCAAAGTTCATCTGTGATGTAGTCACTTACCTTGATGGAATCTTTATCTATATGAGTAATGTGAGTTAAAAACTTACCATAGGCTTTTATCGAATTAGGAGTTAAGGATTTTGTCATTGGTGAGAACTGCAGTTTTACAAAATTACGTTATATATTAGCCTTGGTGATTTTGTGACAGATGTCTTTGTTTTAAAAGCAAACCATTATTGTTTGTTTTTACTTGATAGGTGGTAATTGTTCAAGCCAGAGTATACTTTCTCATTTCAGGAAACCTCTTCTAGGTTATAAACTTAGAAGTATTATCGAAGACAACAGGCAGGACCCTTGTTGATAAAACAGATTGCACCAGAACATGAAATGGGAACAGCTCCTTCTTTCTGGTTTCAGCGGGGAGGTTCCAGCCAACTGTGCTGTGGCCCATGCCATAGACTGTGAAATTCATAAGTTGTCACCAATCGCTAGGGCCAGATGGAAATGGGGATTTTAGGTTAGGTGGATATGAAAAAATGTATGGAGTCTAGAGGCTGAACTGCCTTACTCTAGAGGGCATCTGGAGAGATCTGATTGTCCTCCTTACAGTGGTATTGCCATATATTGTTAAGTTGTAAAGTTAAACCTATTTATCCATTTTGGTATTTGGTAACACTTTAACATTTTTAATAGCTCTCAAAAATAAAAAAAAATGCATTAAAATGACAAACTAGTAAAATTCTGATTCTCAAGGATAACTCATGTCGAATGTTCGTGAAGTTTTACCAACTAAAAAGGTGTGAGGGTAGGGGGGGCGCACATGCAGAATAATATAATGGACCAATGAAAACCCCAAGGCATAAAACTGAAAATCTCCTGCAAATATTAATAGTTCCTTTAAGAACATTATGCCTGAAGACCATAATTTAATGTGTGAATCTGTGGACTGTGCCTTTTTTTTTTAAGGGTGGGAGGGGTAGAGGGAAAGAGAATTTTAAGCAGGCTCCCCTCCCAGCATGAAGCCCCGTGCGGTGCTTGATCTCACACCCCTGAAATCATGACCTGAGTCGAAATCAAGAGTCGGATGCTTAATCGACTGAGCCACCCAGGCGCCTCCAGAATGTGCCTTTTACATTAGTCTGGGAAGTATGACATTTTGTTTGTGTCAAATGACTAGTCTTCTAAACTAATTTTCCTCCTTTTTGATTCAGTTTTATTGTATACCTGTGAAACAGTCCTGTTTAATGCGTTAGCTCCTCTAGCAGAACTTTGCAATCAGTTAAATAATGTCAGTTTTATATCTTGCCATCAGATACTTGGAAAAAATTATTTATTCCTCTAATGGTTTGCTATTTTCATCTAATTCTTAGAAGTCGTAGTAAACCTTTGGAGGTTTTTTCTGTCAAAACTGAAACAACTGACATTATTATGAATATTATCATACATTCAGTAAAATAAAATTCAGTATTATTAGTAAGATCGCTTGTTTTCATGTCATATGCATATGTATTTTGGTGGAACACAAGGTTGTGGTAAAAATAACGTTCTCATCAAATTAAAACTTGACTCTAAGATTGCTTTTGGTTCAATAGTCTATACAATAGAAGCTGCAGTTCTACACATTGGTATGATTTGTAATTATACAAATTTGCAAATATTTTAATATGTAAACAAGGAACTACATACTTTCCTATGACATAGCTAAATTTGAATTTTAAAAATGTACTGTAACATTGTGGTACATATTTTTTCTTTTGTCTATATCAAATGGGGTTTAGGAGTGTTTAAACCTTTGGAGAATTTCTTTGTAAATTAAGTTAAACTGTAATGATATAGAAATTTAATCTAAGTAAGTTCTAAAGTTTGATGGCATTTTTATCAAAATAAGTTGAAAATTTTAATCAATGTGGTTAATGAACATAGTTCCCAAAATGTTAGCATTTCAAACTTTTAGCAAGTTACAATTACCGCAAAACCTTAAGACATAGAACTTTTTCCAGTGACAGAACTGAACGAATTAACTTATGATCTCAGATGGAGTATAAGATTTAAATTTGAAATTCTATAATTGCATATTGAAATATCTTGACTTATGAGGAGAATCTTTTGATGGAGCTTCTATTTTTAATTAGATAAACTTATATTTTATGCCAGAATGGAATGAAACTGAGAACTATGATATTGTAGCATCCAATTCTAGCAAAACATTAAAAAAAATCATAAAAATAGATGACTTATTCAGTGAGATTTATTTGGCAAAAATATTTGTTAAAAAAAAGCAATTTGGAGGCAAAAAAGGCAGTACCTGTGAAAATATTGGGGTTGAAATGCTGATATGTTTTAGTATAAATTATTGATAATATCTCCTATTTAGCAGAAATTACTGAGTTTTTCAAGCATCCCAGCACCTATATAGAGTTTTTATTAAAATATTATAGTCTTCAAGAAGTATCAGTTGAAGATGTCAATAATTCAGAAATGTTGAAGAGTGCAGGCAGTTTGATAAAAACAATGAAAAAAAATAAGATTATATAGGAAAATAAATTCTTCAGAAAAATACCAGGACATAGTATTAGAGAAAAATGTTAGATCTCTCTAATTAGAGAAAAATTCTCACTAAAATGAGAATAATTTAAGCCTGAAAGTTTTGTTATTTAATATTCAGATATTCAATATGAGTTTCTAAAATTTTGTTTAATGCACACAGATGTATTATTTTTATTTTCACAAACAGTATTTGGATAGTACAATTTAAAGGACTATTTACTATATGTTGACTAACTGAATGTAATAAAAAATATAGTGTTAAATAGTCTAATAATATACTGCAAGTAATTTGTTGGTCAATAATATTTTAAAAACTCATGTAATTTTATTTATTTTTAGTGTCCCATTTCTCTGAAAGGTGTTCCAGCGCGGATGATTAGTTCTATGGCCACTCTGTGTATAGGGATATGATAGCAAAAGAACTACAACTTGAGATTCACTCTGAACAACAAGTACTCAGCATCCAAGTGACTTCTCCCAGTTCCTGACCTGGTACATGTTGCTTGCTTCCCATTTTTTCCTTTTGTGTCTCCATCCTTGACTTTTGAGTCTTAGTAGTTCTAATTTCTGCTATCTCTCTTGACTCAATGGCTAGGTAGGAATAGTCGTACGATTTCTTCATTCAGTCTTAGAAAATATTCTTGACAGTTCCTCTCTTGAAAGTCCCATTGGCTTGCAATGGTTTTTAAGAATCCTTTCTGCTGGAGTGGTTGGGTGGCTCAGTCAGTTAAGCGTCCAGCTCTTGATTTCGGCTCAGGTCGTGATCTCAAGATCATGAGGTAGAGCCCTGAGTCCAGCTCCCCACTCAGCAGGGAGTCTACTTGAGATCCTCGCTCTCTGCCCCTCCCCCACTTGCATGTGTGCTCTTTCTCTCTAAAATAAACAAATCTTTAAAGATTTTTTCTTTTTAATTTGAGAAAGTGAGCAAGAGAGCATGAGTGGGGCGGAGGGGCAGAGGGAGAGGGAGAAGCAGACTCCCTGCTGAGTAGGGAGCCCGCCGTGGGACTGGATATCTGGACCCTGGGATTGTGACCTGAGCCGAAGGCAGATGCTTAACAGACTGAGCCCATAAAATAAATAAATAAATCTTAAGAAAAAAGAATTATTTCTGCTTGTGCCTTGGTTTCAGCTCTTTTAAGTTCTGTATTGGACAGTGTTGTTGATCAATAATCTTTGATTTTCATCATTATCACTCCTATTTATTTATTATCTTTTTACATAAGTATATTTTATTTAGGTATAGTTGACACAAAATGTTAACATTAGTTTCAGGTGTACAACATAGTGGTTCAACAAGTCTATATTTTACATCATTATCACTTCTTAAATTGTTTTATTTTTCCCTCCAAGAGAATATATTCAGTATTTCAAAGACTCCTCACTAAGTGGCAAAGTTTAATTCACTTATATTTTATACTCCCAAGTATCTAAAACAGATAACAATCAGATCAATACCTACTAGTAGGACTACTAGTTAAAAATAATGTTAACTGTTTTAAATCTTATAACTTTCATCTCTTATTTTTTTGACCATCCTAATTCTAGGGCAAACTCTTTATATAGGCAACTGTTTGTTGGATTCAGCAAAGCCATAATTGTGTCAGAAAATTTAATTAACTTGAGTTTGTCATCCTTCTGGAATACCAGGGAGGTTTCTATCTATTAGAATAGTCTACTAAAAATGTTGCCGGCTGCAATTATGATAAGGTTCACCCACGGAAATTAATTTATGATTATCCCACAATTAATAACCTTATCAGTAAAAATTATGCCTTCCAGGTTGATAATATTCAGCCACTAGTTTTGTAAAAAAGCCAAATTAGTTTTAATAGTAAAAAATTTTGTTATGATCATAGTGTTTTTTAAATCCTTACAAATATGACATAAATACCTCCTAAAAAGGATAACAGCTTTTCTGTAATCCATATAATGTAAAATACTGCTGATAGCACCACATCACCAGAAATAACTTATAACAATTTTTCCCTCAACAAATTGATTAAGGAAAACATTTTTGCACTGCTTGTGTTACATATACTTTTATATACTTTCATATTCAAGTTATACTTTGGTTAGTATACTTTGCATACTTTAGGTTATAGAGTTCTAACCTAAGATAGGTGATAATTATACTAACATAACTTACTAAAATTTCAGGTTGTGTGGATGTGACTTGGTGTACTGATACTATGGTAGTATCAACTGACCTTGTGAGCCTTGTCCTCAGGGAAGCCGTTATATGCCAGTTTGGTTTGTGGTATTTTTATACCAGTAGTATCTATGATGAATTATTTTTCTCTCTTCTAGCTATCTCTTAACATCTCATCTGCCAAGAGAGGTTGGAATTGTTTTCATTGCTTTTTTTTTTTTTTTTTAAGATTTGTTTATTTGAGAAAGAGAGAGAGAGAAAGTGAGCGGAGGGAGGGGCAGAGGAGGAGGGAGACAGCAGATTCCCTGCTGAGCAGGAGCTGACGTGGGGCTCCATCCCAGGACCCTGAGATCATGACCTGAGCCCAAATCGAGAGTTGGACACTTAAGCAACTGAACAACCCAGGTGCCCCTGATTTTCATTGCTTTGAGCACAGGTTTCTCCTTTGGCTTGAGGTCCTTGAATGCTTCATTTGAAACTATCCTTACAATTACAATTTTACCAAATAGCATTGTGTACTGTATGTGCTATACAAACTTAACAAAAAAAGTTTTAAACTTGCTTGTCTAAAGGTGCTAGCCAATAGAACCATTTTAGGTATTTTACTCACTAAATAAATTAACATTTTTGTGCTAATAACTCTTATTGCATTTGGATCCTTATGTAAAATTTAGTAATAAGCCAGTTGGATGTCCAGGAAAGTAAAAACCAATTCATTAGATATCGCACTTGTTTTGGGCTTGTCCAAATAGAAACTTCTTTAAGGGATACTTTATAAACGTTTGTTATGTCATTTCTAATTGTCACTACTGTCAAGTATTTTGTTAATAGGGCCTAAGGAGCTTTTGAACAGTCATTATTTTGCAGGTTCATATATCAGATAATTCTCCATCAAAAGAACTTTAATAACTTGAATAAATACAGTGGAATTTTGTGAGAATGACACTCAAAACCAATACGGTGGTGTAGACTCTAAAATCTGATGATTTGCTGATCTTTTGTGTGCTCATTGTGTGATCTCAGGCCAAAGGAGCACCAAGAAGTGGGACTAGAAGTGGGACTAGACTTTTTTTTTTAAGCTGATAGCAGCACCTTCCTAGGAGATATAAAGGCTGAATTTTGGGGTTTTATCACAGTTGATTCCAATCAACTAAAGCTGATAAATGACTGCAAAATTTGAGTGTCCAGTAAATCAGATCCCTATTGAACCTAAAATAAAGACTTGTTGTTGACAAATGAACAATGGGACTTTTCCTTCCTTTCATTTAAGTTTCCATTTTATTTATAAAATATTAACATGCCATAAAACTGCATGTTTGTGTGTGTAGTCCTGTGAGTTTTAACTGTTGTGTAGATTTGTGCAGTCACCGCCATAATCAGGACACGGAACAATTCCATCATACCCCAGACTTTCCTCCTGCTACCCCTTTGCAGGAGTATTTGACTGCAACTCTTGTTGACTCCCCAGCTGTTCTGTTTTTATATTTTTATTTTTTCTAGGACATCATATATATGAAATCATAGGGTATGGAACCTTTAAAGCTAGTTTTTTCCCCCCACTTAGCATAATTCTTTGAGATTCATCCATGTTATTGCACTTGTCATAATTTGTTTCTTTAGTTGAACTGTGGTCCAGCATATAACTCAGTTTGTTATCCATTCACTTGTTGAAGGATATTTGCCTTTTCCCTCAGTTTTTGGAGATTATACATAAAGCTGCAATAAACATTTATGTACAGAGTTTTTATGAAGTAAATTTTAATTTCTCTAGAATAAATCCTAGGAGTACAATTGTTGGGCCATATGAAAGGTATATGGTTAATTTTTTAAGAAACTGCCAACCTTTTCCAAAATACCTGTACCATTTTGCATTCCAGTTATCAATGTTAAAGAGTTTCAGTTGCTCTGCATCCTTGTCAGCATTTGGTATTGTTATTTTTTTGAATTTTAGTTACTCTAGTAGGTTTGCAGTGATATTTCATTATGGTTTTAATTTGCATTTCCCTAAAGACTAATGACACTTGATTGTGTTATTATGTGCTAATTTGTCATCTGTGTATCTTCTTTGGTGAAGTGTTGGCTCAAATATTTGACTAATTAAAAAAAATGGATTGTTATCATTGAGTTTTGAAAATTATTAAAAATATATAAATTCTGGATACAAGTCCTTTGGGGGAATTGGCATTTGTTTTAACAAACTATGTACAGACAATATATATTTATTTGATTTTATCCGGAGGGCTAATTTTCAATGCTTAACTACAATAAACATCACAGACTCTGCCTTTTTGGCAGTTAAACCCCTGACTTTTCTTCCTTCAATCAACTACTCAGTGGATTTCTTCACTGGCCTATGTTCCTTTGTCTGGTTAGTCAATACATTTGGATTTAACAACAATAAAAATCTAGTGGTCTTTTAAAATTTTTTGATGGTATAAATCCTATCTGATATCTCCCAACCAGGATGCCCTGGGTATGTTAATTAACCTTATAGAGAATCTCAATTTACCTTACTATGAAATAAGGACATATCTTAGAATCTTTGTGGAAATTAAATGAGGTAAGGGGTATAAAGTGCTCAGTTAGAACCTGCTACATATTGGAAGTTCAATAAATAGCTTTCTCTGCTCTAGCAATAATATTAGTTTTGTCTGCTTTCATAGACTTTAATCGTATAATTTGTTATTGCAAGTTAATGAATGCATGGGGAACAAAGTTTAGAAAAATAATTAATCCGGCAGAAAAATAAAATTTTCAATAATGGGAATTTTTCTGATTTCTTATATTCTCTGCTAGATATTGTGGTTCTGACTAGCTGTTTAGGAAGTAGGAAAATTGGCTTGTCAATCTTATTATGGACAATTGCATAATTTACTTCCTTAGTAAACTCAATTAGAGCTTCAGCCATGGATGGGAAGAGGCCAGAAAAAGTGATTAGAGCTCATAAAGGCATTAGCAGTCCGATAATTGTATAATGAAGAGCAAGCAAGTGCCTCCACAATTATGGAAGTAATGTAAGGTGCTTAGTTAAATAGTTATTTGGTATTAATCAAACACTGTTTTTCTGACAGTAAATTGTTAGTTGTGATTTTATTTATCCAGAGTAACTGGATTCACTTAGATTTTCCTAACATAAATGTAAAGACTTTAAGGAATGTATTGTTTGTCTTTAAAGTTATTATTTTTTGAAGTATCCAAGCATATCATTTAACTTTGAAAGGTGATGAAAAGAGGGATAAACTTTAGGAAAGTATAGTTAATCCATGCAAAAGAAAAAGCTCCTAGTAGACCAATTTTAAGAGTCAAGATTCAAAGGGCCATTTGAGAGAAAAAGAGAGACAGAGATAGAAATGTGTGTGTGTGCGGAGATGTGTGGAGGGTATGAGGGGAGGAAGAGAGAGGAGGAGGGGAGGAGAAAGAAGGGGGCATAGAGGGAGAGTTAATCATTGTTTGGCTACATCAGTGGTTTGCTGACATTGGGCTCACCTAGGGAAGGATCTTTAAAAGATACTGAATATTGATACTTGGCTTCCACTCCCAGTCATTTTGATTTAATTGGTAAGGTGTTTGATCTGGACATTGGGAATTTTAAAACTACCCCAGGTGATTCTGATGTGCGATGAAATTTGAGAACAACTGGATTAGATATAAATGGAAAAAAAATAAGTCTGGTTAAAGGTCACTTTGACAGCTATGTGGGAAGAAAACAGTGTCCCATAGCAAAACTTTAAATTAAAACTTATCAGAAATTTGTTTAAGCATTCCGCCAGAAATGTTAATTTCTTCCCCAAAGGAAGAAAACTTTGGCTTCCATATCTTGTTGGAGATAGCAGGAATCAGAAACTTGATTTCTTGACCTGTCTCTGGCTCTTACTGCATCATTCGCTAGCTGTGTTTTTGGGAGCTTTTTCATTAGCCTTTGATATACTTATCACTAAGTGATGGTATGAAGCTAGTTAAATTTTATTATATTTCCTAGCTCTAAATTTCTGTAAATTTATAAAGTAACAGAAATAATGAGTACTATTAAATGAATATGATAAAAAAGTAGAAAAGGCATAAATCAGTAAATCTTATTAAATTTATACCTTTAATATATGTAACCTGAAGGAGCTGAGCTACCTTGGTGCTGGCGACAGCACTGAGTTGTGTTTAAAACACACACATACATAAACGCACACATGTACACGCACACTCACGTATACACACAGTCACACACAGAGAGAACTCCAACTCCAAAACTCTTTTTCTTTTGAGTATAATTGACACATAATGTTACTTTAGTTTCAGGTATACAGTTTAGTAATTTGACAAGTTTACACACTATGTTCATCACAAGTGTAGCTACCATTTGTCCTGTTATATCACTATACGAGGTCATTGACTATTCCTTATGCTGTGCCTTTTGTTCCTATGACTTACTCACTCCATACTGGAAACCTGTATCTCCCACTTCCTTTTGCGCATTTTGCCCACGCCCTAGGCTCCTCCCCTCTGGCAACCATAATTTGTTCTCTGTATTTATGAGAGGGGTGGGTCTGATTATTTTTGTTTGCTTATTCATTTTTTTTAGATTCCACTTATGAGTGGATTCATCTGGTATTCGTCTTTCTCGGTCTGATTTATTTCACTTAGTATAATACCTTCAGGTCCATCCATGCTGTCTCAAATGGCATGATCTCACCCTTTTTTATGACTGTGTAATAGTCCATCGTGTTTGTGTGTGTGTGTACATGCACACCACCTTTTCCTTATTCATTCATCTCTTGATGGACACTTAGATTGCTTCCATATCTTGGCTAATTTAATAAGCAAAGGGATACACATATCATTTTGAATTAGTGTTTTTATTTTCTTTGGGTAAATACCCGATACTGGAATTCTTTGATTATATAGTATTTCTATTTAAAATTTTTTAAAAATGATATATTATTTATTTTATTTTATTTTTAAAAGATTTTATTTATTTGAGAAAGAGAGAGAAAGCGCATGTGTGAGTGGGTGAAAGAGCAGAGGGGGTGGAGAGGGAGAGGAGAGAATCTCTAGCAGACTCCATGCTGAGTATGGAGCCTGATGTGGGGCTTGATCTCATAACCCTAAGATCATGACCTGAGCCAAAACCAAGAGTTGTTGCTTAACTGGCTGAGCCACCCAGGCACCCCTATTTTTTATTTTTTTAAGTAAACTCTATGCCCAACCATGGGGCCTGAATTCATGACCCTGAGATCAAGAGTCACATGCTCTACCAATTGAGCCACCCAGGGGCCCCTATATTTTTATTTTTTCAGAAACCTCCATACTGTTTTCCACAGTGGCTGCACCAGTTTGCATTCCTACCAACAGTACACAAAGGTTCCTTTTTCTCCACATCCTTGCCAACACTTGTTCTTTCTTGTCATTTTGATTTTAACCGTTCTAACTGGTATAAGATGCCAACTTCAGAACTCTTGAAGACTGAGAGAAGGCTAATGATAAAATTGTCTTCCTCAATATACATATAAATGTTCTGAAAATACTCTTCAATCATTTCTTAAATTTCTTTAGTCATGTAATCATTTCTTCTATATCATAAAATAGCTGTTTCCACTAATGGAAACTGACTGTTCCCATTTTCTTTTCTAGGTATTTACCCCAAACACCCATGTGCTCTTCAAAATTCCTCTTCAGCCATCAGGATCTCTTTGTTCTGTAATTGGCTCAGTAGGGCTTTTCTGTCAAATATTTTTGTACTAAATCTGGGTTCTGGAGAACTTGGAACTGTTTATAGAGGGTCTCAGAAATCAACCAGAATTTCATTCCTTCCTCATCCAGGAGGGGTGTTTATTGCAGAAAAAGAATCTGGGGTGTTCATTGAATACTGGCTGCAGTGGGCCCTGAGTTGGTCCTCCTTGCCACAGTCAAAACTGATGCACCTGCTTCTACCTTTCCAAAGTTCTGGACAGTCCTGGGCTGTTACGGATTTTATCCCACAGTGTGAAATCCTAAAAAAGTCAGAAAATTACTGCCTAGCTGGTAGGTTAATCCTAAGGGAAATCTTGCCACACTAGAAATAGATTAAGAGGAACACTGAGGTTCTACTAGGACCTAAGTCCTGAGCTGACCTTAAGAGGGTCCCATAAATGCATCCAAAGGAGTCACTTTTTCCCAATCACCAGAATTGTGATGGTTGAGAATCTACTCTCAAGAGACAGAATAAAACCTATATTACTTTGGTTCCTTCGGTTCACCCTGGCAACTATTATGAAATCAAAATTTGATTGTGCTTCCTGAGGACTGCCATGGTGGTTGTGTGTCTTTCTCCTCTTTCTAAGTAGCTTTATTAACAGTGATAATTCAAGTCTGTGGCAAATCTTGCCTGTATATGCCTTTGGCACTGATCTAATTCAGCTGCTTCTGGTTCTCCAGACTGTGCTGCACCACAGTTGTGCTTGTTTGCTTCCTTTTCTGATTTCCTTACTACAAAGTAGCCCCATTTGTTTGTCTCTGAGAAGATTAGCATTGATACAGCATATAAGCAAAAGAACATTAATTTTTAACATCTCTAATTGGATTTTTAAATCCACATTAAAACCATAGTCCCCCAAAGTTATGCTTTGTAGAAAGAGAATGAGTTTTATAAATTCTTTAAGCTTCCATTATTATGTTAAGACATAGGTCTGGTGGGTTTGAATATCAAGGTTTCTATAAGCCAGGAGTAAAGGCAGTTTTCTGCTTTGCAGGAAGGGAGGATAGTCTTCTTATAAACTTGGTGGAATGAAAAAAGGGAAGATGAGTGAGACTAAATTAGACTTGGGAGGTGGTGTAGTGTGGCTATTGAGCAGATAGAAGAAGCTCCACGGGGCACTTGGAGGTATATCCAACAGTGTGGGAGAACTAGTATAGCATTAATGGAGAGAGTTAAGTAGGTAGTTGAACCCAAGTCAGGGCTCCTATCTCCCATGGTCTATGGGTGGTGGGGTGGGGATCTTGAATCTCTGTATCCTGGTGGAAGATAGAGGAGGGAGAGGACTGTGAAAGGGGGGGTGCAGAAAGAGCTTGTGGGGCTGGTGTAGTCAGGGGTTGATGTGAAGCTATGGCCATTTTATGAATGAAGGTAGATGGCTGGGTCCATGAATCTCAGTCTGGAATAGACAGGCCAGCCGTACCTCAGAATAAAGCAGACCTTGCCCAGAAACTCTGCAGTAGGAGTTGGTGCTCGACCAGAGAATGGATTAGACCTGCTTACAACATCTTGAAGATCCCTTCTGCAGCACCATGAAATCAAGTAAGCTCTACCACAAAGCTAAATGCCATGTTGGCAGAAGCAGAGAAAAAGAGAGAATCTCTGAAAATATTTACCTAAAAGGTGAATTATCCCAAAGAATTAAAAATCTATGAACATGAAATCTTATATATTGACATGATGTTCCCCCCAACCCAGATCCTGCCAACTTCTCCAGTATTCTGTGGGAGCTTGTCAAAAATGTGAAATCAGTTCCGGGAAGTAACAGAGCTATTTTTTCTTTGCATGTTTAAGTTACATGTACATTTTTATCCCTCCTACATATGAATTCTAATAATTCTCCACCTTAGCGTATGCTCTTTCAGGGCAGCTAGACAGTGTTTCAAAAACTTGTGTCTGTGGGTCCACACATAAGTCCTAATTTTAGATTTTAAAACTTTTGCTTAGTCTCGGAATTTTTCAGTGGTAAGAGTCTGTCATCTTTGTAGTGTTTTGGTGGAATGGGCCAACTATTCATCCACATTTATTCACTCAATGCATATTTATTTACTAGGCTTCCTGCTCTCAGGTGAGAGAGAAAAATAAAAATACTTCCAGGGCCTACGAGTGGAATGTATGTCAGACCTGTGTTTCAGACCTTGGCACAGGGTGCCTGGAAGCAAGCAGTTTTCTCCAACGTTCCAGATATCACCTGGCAGCTTGGCGTCCAGGGGACCCATCTTTGTCAGAGAAAGGGAGCAAGGGCTCTGAGCAGTTCCACTCTTCTCTGTCACTACCTTCCTCTTTTCTTTTAGAAAGGATTAAATAAGAAATTGGATGTCTGTGCCGACTGACTTCCCAGCCTGGAATGTCACATGGAGATTTCTTTGACTTCCTCAAATTTAGTGAGCTCACAGTGTGCCTTGTAACCACATAAATGAGCAGTTCTGCAGCCCTTGCTCAGTAGCATGGCAAAGGCCCCGGCCGGGTATCTGCTCAAACAGCAAATAATCCTTTCTGCTTGGAAGGCAAGAAGGACAGGCATGTGATTAGTTATTTTAATATTTTATCCCTGCCACATATTAATACACTTATCTTTATAATTTCAAAATGGATCTTTTTCAATTTCAGTTTAGTCCACCACTCTCTCCTGTCAAGACAAACAGCCTCATACTCCTCATATATTTACCTATCTGTGTGTTTAATATGCATATGTATGAGATCCATATACATATATGTGAGTGTATATTCAGTTAATTTCCTCAGGAAATTTGGAATGAGGTCAGGTGTATGAATCAATAAGAAAGCAAAATTAAAATCCTAATAATTTTAAGTAGATAAGAGATGTCCTAATTCTGATGAAAGTAAATCTATCCAACGTGAAGATTGGCTATAATTTTGCCTATAATTGTATCATTTTTCTTTAAAGTCTCTTTTTTTCTCCCATGTGGATACTTCCCCATGTATCTCCCCCAATGTTCTAATGCTATAAATAGTTAGAATTCTTTAAGGGGGAACATGTATAATTTTGGCTATAAATTAGACCCTGTACTTTAAAATATTTATTAGAAGACTTTACCTAAATTATATATATAGAGAAATATTTTGTCAGAGTTGAATTCACTATAATTTCACATGACCTTATTTTTAATTTAGCTCAGTAAGGCATCATTTTTGAAGACGGATCATCTAAATTAGCAATTAGGAGAGTTGGATTTTAATTATGAAGTGTTTCAGGAATGCATAATAGCAGGGAAAATAATGAGGAATAGCCATGTATCTATTACCCAGCTTGTGAAATTTTTTTTTTTTTTAAGATTTTATTTATTTATTCGACAGAGATAGAGACAGCCAGCGAGAGAGGGAACACAAGCAGGGGAAGTGGGAGATGAAGAAGCAGGCTCCCAGTGGAGGAGCCTGATGTGGGGCTCGATCCCAGAACGCCGGGATCACGCCCTGAGCCAAAGGCAGGCGCTTAACCGCTGTGCCACCCAGGCGCCCCCAGCTTGTGAAATGTTAACCGCTGTATTCACAACAGAATTACAAAGAAGAAAACACTACAGACATATGTGAATATTTGTGTTCCTCTTCAACTTTGTTCCCCTT
Organism: Ursus maritimus; assembly: GCF_017311325.1. NCBI lineage: Eukaryota > Metazoa > Chordata > Mammalia > Carnivora > Ursidae > Ursus > Ursus maritimus. The sequence continues at coordinate 38,756,147 of NW_024423343.1, forward strand.
CTTCTGAGTTCTAAAAGTTATGCACTATATCAAAGTTATATTTATTATTCCTGTGCATGTTTTTGTACTTTTATTACATATGTATGTAGATATAAACAACACAAATACTGTTTACAAACTAAAAATTTATATAAATGTTATAGGAGTCTTTTGCAAGCTGCTCTTTTTTTGAAATGTATCCCTATTGATAAATGTTGTGCTTTTTCATTTATTATAACTGTTAGACAATAGTCCAATGAATATATATCACAGTTTATTAATTTATTGTCCTGTTGGTACATTTAAAATGTATCCTTTTTTGCATTTAAGAGCAATGATACAAAGAACATTCTTGTACCTGTCTCTATTAGGTATACTTTCTCACCTGTTCTCAAGTGAAGGTCATTGCGTCATTCAAGATGACTTTCTCTACCCAATTCTCTCCTACATTCCTGCATCTCCTCTCTTCCCTCATCGTCTCTTGATATGGGTTATAATAGCTCTGTTATTACTAGCCCCGGGCTGCTCTTTATACCTTTGGGTTCACGTGGTTATTATATCCATAAGTCTCTAAACAGTCCCTTTGCAGAAGGGATAGTGAGAGAGCCAAGGTATTCATTCCAGGAAGGCTTGCTTTTGTTTGTGCCAGGCATCCAGCTTGTACCATTTCAGTTAATTTCTCTCTCTCTTTTTAAAAGATTTTATTTATTTATCTAAGAGAGAGAGAGAGAGACAGAGAGAGTATGAGTGGGGGGAGGAGCAGAGGGAGAGGGAGAAGCAGGCTCCCTGCTGAGTGGGGAGCCGAATGTGAGGCTCCATCCCAGGACCCTGAGATCATGACCTGAGCCAAAGTCAGACACTTAACTGACTGAGCCACCCAGGTGCCCCTCAGTGTTAATTTCTTAAAACAGGGATCCTTGGTTATGTAGTGTATGTTCAAATTCTAATCTTATACACGCACAGAATTGGTGTTACAGATTCTCAGGGGAGATAATTTTCTACCCAGAGTTCATATAAAACAAACTATGTATATTTCCCAGTGTTGATAGATAGATCTTTTTTTTTTTTTTCAACCCTTTCACTAAAGGTGTAAGCTTCTAGAATACAAACACTGTATGTGTCTGGGTGCGTAAGTATGTGTGTGTGTTCATGTGTTCTGTATATGTGCATAAGTGTATATGTGTGCTTATGTGTGTTTGTGGTGTCTAGTAGGATGAGTGGATGGAGCATCTCAGTTCTGACTTCAGCTTCCCTTAAGCCAAAGACCTCTTGTTCTGTTCCCTCGTGGTCTTAAAGATCTAAGTCCCTGCATTTGTAGGGATTGAAAGAATTCCCCAGATGCCACACTGACAACCCACACAACATGACTCTAGTTTTCAGTTCCCTTGTCTTTTTTGGCCTCTAGAGGGTTACCTTACTTTCTTGTGGCTGTATCTGTGCTTTTCAAAGTGATCTGCTCTCTTTGCTATTTCTAGTTGTTTTAGGGGCCATACTTCTGGTTGTTGTGTTTGTACCTCAATTGTAGTACACAATGCCAAAATTATTCTCCAAATAGTAGTACCAATCAGCACTGCAATTAGTAATACCTCTTTCTTCATGTCCTTACCAACACCTGGTAATGAAAGAGGAACATTAAAAATAATAATAAAGTATTGTCAGATATAAATCTTTTAGTCAAATAACTTAGTATAAAGTGGTATTTCACAGTTTTTTAATGTCCCTATTCTTGATTATACATATTTGACCATCTTTTTATAAATGCATGTTAGACATTTTTGTTTCTTCATTAGTGAATTGTTTATTCATATTATCTGTTTATTTCTGCTTCCTCCTTATTGACTTTTTGTCTATTTTTCATTTATTTGTGGATTTTAAATATATATATATATATATATATATATATGCATATGTATATTCTCATGCTACTCCTTTGTGGTTTCTTTTTTCACAGATATTTTTTCCCAGTGTTTGGCTTATCTTTCCACTTTGCTTAGCATTAAGTAGGCTTCATTTTAGTACTTTATTTGTGGAGTTTATGTCATTCTTTTTTTTCTTAAGATCTTCATCTTTAAATACTTAGGAAGTACTTCTGATCTTTGTCAAAAAAATTTACTCTTATCTTAATTATTAAAATGTGCTCTTAACTTCAGACTGTGTAACTTGTTCTCTTTTCCCTCACAAAGTGATATTCTTTCTGTTCATCTTTTAAAATTGTAAGTTTTTATGCATGAATATTTCCATAGCTCGATGACTTTAAATGCTCAATAAATAGTGTAATATTAACCCTCACAGGCAGTGACTATGATGAACTTTAATCTAAGACTTAGTCTTTGTACTTTCAGTAATGGCTACACTATACACATACTTCCCTCAACAGGATGTTATAAGAAAAATAACAAAGTTAAACAAGCAAATCATGATTGCACTATAATTTATTATGATTATTGCTAAGAGGTAACAATAATAGAAATTATCTGTGACATTTAATTTTCTTATTAATTCATAATTAGGACAGTCGCAGTTTACTTTTGCTGTCATACTGTCCCAGTAATTATTAACCAATGATTATCTATATATTCTCAAAAGTCCCCTGGTTCAGAAGATAAAGGACATGGTCACCCCAATTATATCCCCGGATATAATAAATTTCTGCATTGAGTGTAGGTAGAAATGCATGTGCCTTGTTTTCTGTATTATTTTCTGAGCAAATAATACCCACAAATTATCCATTTAACCTCAGTTAGGAGAAATGTTAAATTCATAGTCCACGGGCTATCATGCAGGTGCCAGGGAGAATCTGCTTTTATTAGATGGGCTCTTGCTTTGTATCTTTAAATGTTTTATCTTGAAATTATTTTTTAAACTGCCTCAGGTCTCTTTTAAAATAGAAAGTGTATTACATCATAATATGAATAGATACTTATGACATACAATTAAATAAAAAGATCAGGATATAAAATTGTATATATAGTCTCATCACATCTATGTTGGAGGGAATCTGATGGTATAGAAAAGAGAGATAAGAGGCAAGACACCAAAATTTTAAATATAACTGTGATCAGGGGATGAGATTATGGAAAATGTTTTTCTACTTTTCTCTATATTCTAAGTTTGCTTTCATTTCTGCTAATTATTTTATATTCACCTGATAGAGGATGAAAGAGCCCACTCACATTTCTAGAAAGCAGTTCTAGAGAAGATTCTCATTTGTCAGATGCAGATAAACTCAAGACTGTTGAAACATGTTGTCTTGAGAGCTTCACAGCCAAAGTATTCCTTAGAGAGATTTAGCTCCACCTTAAAAGATTCAGGATGAGCTGAAAACAACAAAAACATAACACTCAAATTCTGTAATAAAAATAGAGTTGTAGTAGGTGTTGACTGGAATAGCTCAGATCAATAAGAAGGACATGAGATCATATCTGTATTTGTTTTCTCTAATAACTTGCCTTTTAGACTGTCAGTATTATTATATTTACCTGTATTTACAAAGTATCTACTTTGAATTATGAAAGAATCATGGTGTAGGGAAAAGGCTCTACGTTCTCAGTTTCCTTGAGAAGTATACCATTTTATAAATAATTCAGTCATTATTGCTTTTTTGGAGGTAACATATATTAACTGCAGGTAAAATATTAGATCAAATACTTAATTCTTTAAGGACTGCATTTAAAACTCATTTCTTTAAAATAGAAAAAATGGGCCAACAAGAGTAGATGGGATTCAGTGGCATGTCTGGACGGTTTCTTCATTGCTTACTCCTCACCTTTGTAGCTGTCCTGACAGGTATGCTGAGACAAGCAAACAAGTAATTTGTTTAGGATGTAGAGTGATCGGTTGTATTCAAAATCCTGAAAGCCTAAAGAGGACCTTTACTCTGGCAAGACTTGAAATTCACCACACAGCAGTCAGCAGTTTATGCATTTCCTAAGACTTTTGGTTCTTAGACCTGGCTATGTATTAGAATGACTTGGAGACCTTTTTAAAAATAGCAATACCTGGGCCTTGCCCAGACCTATTCTGAGTGAATTTGTATAAGATGAGGCCTCAAAGTGGGTGTTTTTAAAAAGTTGGTCAAATTTCTAATTTGCATCTGGGATGAATAATCATTACAGCCATGAGCACATTACTCAGTGTGTGCAGGGAAGCTGCTATTAGTATATTCTGATCATAACAGTATAGGGGCACCTGGCTGGCTCAGTTGATAGAGCATGCGACTCTTGATCTTGAGGTTGTCAGTTCAAGTCCCATGTTGGGTGTAGAGATTACTTAACAATAAAATCTTTCTTGAAAAAAACCAATATATAACACAATCTGCATGCATTAGATCAAGCAGAGCCTTGAGCATGTATGCACATGTCGGCCGATTGGAGGGGAGACGGTTGCATGTTTGCTCTTCATTTAATGCCCGACCTTGGATACCACCTTGCTTTATTTTCTGGGTAGGAGCTTTGACATATTTATCAGGAAGAAGCTGGCAATGTATTTTATAGATAATCATTGCTTCTCACATCTCTACAACATACAACCAGCAGAAAAACAAAGCCATTGAATGCATGAGCCAGGACTTGACAGTGCTGCTAGAGCTCTTGGCCTGATGGCTAGCTATGCTAACTTGCCTTGGTAAAGTTATCTTAATCGGGGCTCCCTCTGTTTCCTCATGTGACTTTCTATAACAGTTGTAGATGATGCTACCCCTGCCTAATGTTTGTGACCCAGTAAAGCTGCTCTGCAGAAAGCTGCCGAGGACATATCACCTCCAGCTAATATAAAGGACCTATCACCTCCAGCTCATATAAAGGTAAAGTGGTCTTTATTTTTTTTTTTCAAGATTTTATTTATTTATTCAACAGAGACAGAGTCAGACAGCGAGAGAGGGAACACAAGCAGGGGGAGTGGGAGAGGAAGAAGCAGGCTCATAGCGGAGGAGCCTGATGTGGGGCTCGATCCCATAACGCCGGGATGACGCCCTGAGCCGAAGGCAGACACTTAACTGCTGTGCCACCCAGGCGCCCCTAAAGTGGTCTTTATAACAGGAAAGGAGAGCATGTTACTACTGTGCATACAAACTCTTGAGTAATTCTGTGTTGCCTTCATGTGCTCTAAGTCCATGTGTTGCCTTGTCCTTCCTACCTGGTCAGATTTAAAATCCTACCATTCCTCCTCTGCCCCCTCCTTCCTTCCTTCCTACAAGGTTGAATTGGAAAAAAATAGTTGCTCACTTCCTAGGCTTGTGAGCATCAAATGAGAAATCCTGAAATGTGCCTAGAATGTAGTAAGAGCTCTGCCACAAGACTAAACATGCTGCCTCCCTGAAATAAACATCACAACAACAATAGATCTACTCTTGTCATCATGAAGCAGTTGCCTGCTTCTTCCTTCATATTCCGGTAGCATAATGAGCATATCTCTATTTAAAGGCTTATCACATTGTGTTGCAGTTGATGGTTTGCCAGTCTGCTTAATAGCATAGGACCTGACATACAAAAGGTACATTATTAATGTTTTATGAAATCAAGTGCCATTGATGTAAGATTTTCAAGGAGTGATAATTTTGTTTGTTCGTTTTTGGTCAGCCATCTGTTTTCTTTAACATGCTCAGACCCTCAAATATTCAATGAATGACTGAATGGTTCCCTTTTTAAAAAAAATTTTAGTTTTTTAAAGATTTTATTTATTTATTTGAGAGAGAGAGCACACGTGAGAGAGCACAAGCTGGGTGAAGGGTAGAGGGAGAAGCAGACTCCCTGCTAAGCAGGTAGTCTGATGCGGGACTTGATTCTGGGACTCTGGGGTCATGACCTGAGCTGAAGGCAGACGCTTAACCGATTGAGCCACCCAGGAGCCCCGAATGGTCCGCTTTAGAACCAAGAACTGATAAGATCTATGAATGCAGTTCACAAAGTGCTCCTAACTGGTTCATAGATGGTTCAAATCTTTGAACCTTAGCTTTCTAAGACCTTTCTCCATAAAATTAATCTCTAACTGTATCCAAAATTAACTCAGAAAAGTTTAAACTAGATTGAAAAATCACTGTAATGAGTCTCTCTTAGCACTGTAGTTGAAATTCAGTTGCTAAATCTATTTCATTGAAAAGGAGTGGATTATCAAGGCACATCTGTTTTAATTTTTCTCTTTTAACAAGGTCAATAGTGTAAGTAGGTCAGTACTGAATGTAGTTGCCAGAGTTTGATATTATAGGTTTCTATCGTGTAGCTGTTAGTTTTTCTTTTATGAAAATAGACGTGTTAGAGGATGGTTAGTCATTCACATTGAATTTTCAAAGTCCACCTTAGGAAATCAGGATAAATTATTGTCTTCAGCTGAGCTGGCAGTGAGCAAATTGTGAGCATGCATCTAGCCCATTCCTCTCGGAGCCTGGTGCTTGCCTAGTATTCTAGAATAAATTCCTAAATCCCTCAGGTTGTGTCCTTGGGACCCAATCTGGTGAAAGGCTGGATCTAAAGAGTTCCTGTTATAACATTTATTCAGTAAGCGTTTATTGAATTTCTACCACATGCTGGATAATTTGATTAGTTAAGCAAAAGGATTAATTTGGGAATTCCTGGCACCATGGGTTAGGGGGAGGTGAGCTCTACGGGACTGAGTGCTTTATGCGGTACTTCCTACATTTCAGCACATGATCACTGCCCACGGTATTCACTGAGAGCACCTCAAGCCCTGCTGCTGCTTAGCATTTTTACACTGTTTACTTGTCTTAACTTTCCTTCTTCCTTCTTTCCTTCCTTTGTAGTTACTCTGTCTTCCATCTTAGATTCTCAGATCATCAACTGTATGAGGGCAGGAACAATGTATATATTGCTTTCTATTTTATCCATGCTGGGCAGATGTTGCATGCTAGTGTTATTCAGAATAGGGATATGCTCTGGTTCTAGATTTGCAAGTTCATTTCCCTCCACTAATGGCTTCTTTACATTCAGACACAGACTTAGTGTACAAAAAATATGAGAAAGGGGATAAGCCCAGGTCCAAAAGGGAGTTAGTTGATGGTTACAGTGAACACTCCAGTCGATGTTTGGTACATGCTGATGAAGTTCTGGCAAAGTGAGAATGTTCTGAGAACCTATAGATCCTCAGAAATACTGGTCTGAACTTGTTTGGTTAGAGGAAAAATAACCAGGTGAGTACGTGGTTTTTCAGAGGCTTGACTGGATGTAATCTTGACTTGTTATGAGCGACAAGGCATTTAGGTGCCAGGCTATCTGGGTGACCACAGTGAAGGATTTGAGCTGTATATTAACAGTGAAGTTGTTTCAGAGGCCAGGATGCTTAGTAAAAGGAAACCATCAATTTTTTAAAATACAAGGTTTAAAACTAAACATACACTTGGATTTCAAGTATAACATTGACATCTGAATGTATCCTGCTGTACGTAATCAAGTTGCAGCAGCCTGTTTTATATCTCTGTAGATATAAGATACATCTCATAGCTAGCAACCACTTGATGGGAGAGCCTATGACTGAAGAATGTACTATTTTAAAAGATTATTTGATTTGGTAGTTTTTAGAGTCCCAGAAGGTGGGTATTTCAAGGACCCTCTTATTAAGATACAATTTAAGTGATCGTTGAAGAAAAGGCAGCTGGAACGCTAGGAAGGGATATTAGTAGCTTTCATAATCAAGACTGGATCTATAGAGGCTCAACTAATTGTTCCCACTGTGAAGTGGGACCAGGCCTCCTGAACTGTGGTCCAACTCAGGTGGGAGCCCAGTCTGCTGATGGAAGGCATCCAGTCTGCCTCCTGAGATGGCCAGTAGAAGACTGACAAGAAAAGGTGACTGACTTCTAAATCTCAGGCCAGACTGCAGAGTTCACACTCAGATACTTCTCATGAGAGACTAACTATGACAGAGCAGGGGCCAGAGTAAATAACTGCTGATGGGCAGCAGTCAGATCAACAGAACACTGTTCGTGTAGGCTGCTGTTTAGGGACCCAGGATGACTTCATTATTCAAAATTCTTTCCTGTGATGATTTTGCTTTATTAAAATTGATCTACATTTCCAATATTCCAATAATATATGTTATGTTATATAAGACAAAGAAATAAAATTATACTTTGATTACAAAATACTCCACACGCTATGAAGAAACTACACACCCCACTAAACTCCCACTAAACACTCACAATTTTATGCAATGATTATTCATTTTTCAAGCATTAGTCATCCACATTCAAAGGGTTAGCTTCTATAAAGAGAAGTTCTTTTTTCTTTCTTTCTCTTTCTTTCTCTTTCTTTCTTTCTTTCTTTCTTTCTTTCTTTCTTTCTTTCTTCCCTTCTTTCCTTCCTTCCTTCCTTCCTTCCTTCCTTCCTTCCTTCCTTCCTTCCTTCCTTCCTTTCTTCGAATGCTTGAGGTTTTCTCCAGCAATTAAAAATAAAGCATAAAAATGATCTTGGCCTAGCAATTTTGATAAAGGAAAAATGTGCTGAGGTTCAACTATATCATCCAAAGGATATTAGCAGCAATATTCTTCTGAAGTACGCATAAAAACACATACAGCACCTTTCATTAAGTCACATGGCATTGACAATAACTTTTAACTTGTGTTTACTCCAAAGTTTAAAAGAGAATCAGAAAAATATTTAATCTATTCAGTTCTTTTCGTCTTGTGCCAAAATATATCTTGGAATTTCAGTGAGTCAAGCTACTTGAATAAAAAGAAAAGATCAAAGACAACATTTAGAATGTGGGTAGGAAACAAATAGAGGAATTTAAATAATATCCAAAATAAACAAGTGGGAATTTTAAATAGGACACAACAGCATAGGCAGTAACTGCCAAACACTGCCAGAACTGTGTCAGGAAATACTGAAGTATAAATGAGATCAGAAAGATTCCACTAGGTATGTAGCGTATCTCCAAGCACTGGCAACACTTGTTCTTCTACTCCAATAGATCTCTCCGTGATGAACTTTGGTGGTGAACTGCTTGGGGTCTATCCTCTTGGCTAGAAATTTAAGTGACGCTGCACCATGCTATCACCAGCAGAGAGATCTAGCATGGGGATTGTGGGAGCTGTCATTGATTGTTAAGACAGGTCCAGTTCAGGGACACTATTTTTCTATGGTGCCTACCAACAGGTGTTTCTGTCTTCTTAAGGGATAGCAAACTAACCAAAGTAAACTAGAAGCTAGTGTTTATTATAGATAATTGTTTGTCAGCATCAAATGATTTTCTAGGAAAATTAAGTTGTTTATTTATCTGAATTCCCGAATAATATTGCTAAGAAGTTTGTATTTTTCTTACAGCATTCATTTTATTCTGTTCTGTTTTGCATTATATTTACTTGTTTACACAGATGTGTCTTCAACTAGATGCTAAACGAATTGCAAGTGAACATCTGAGTAATTCACACTTGTGTTCTCCGTGTTGGGGCATCATTCTTGCAGGTTTCCCAGGCCCTGGGAATGGTGACTATGTCATAGGCTGGTGCTCAGGTAGGTTTGCAGAGGCTGGGCTGCAAGGTACCAGCAGTGGCAGTAGACTATTGTCAGGAGTAGTGGAAGGAGATGTAGCCTAAGGAAAAATAGGAGTCATATGCAAGGAAATGACCCATAAACCTGTCCTGTGCATCATCAGATTTAAAGGCAATGAGTGTGAGTCTCCAGTCAAGAGGCTGAAGCAAGAGGTCTGGGGCTGAGGATAAGGTCATGAAACAGGATGTGAAATGGGTCAACATTGGTGATTAAGACTGCGAACAAAGCAAAGATGCCAGGGCTCAAAATTAGGGCATGTTGAAACAAAGGAGCTGACTGACCGATTTAAAGGTAAAGGGTTAGGCCAGCCAGGGATATTTGCTTCTTATTGTAGGTACATAAGGAATTTCTTCTGGATGAAACAAAGTAGTTAATTGTATAATCCACGAAGAGTGGTAATAAGGTGGCCTAACCCCAACCCTAATAACCTCTTGACTGAGTGAAGCAAGATAGTTTGATAAGCATGCTTCTCATCAGATGAAAGTTTTTTTGGGGTAATATTCAGCCTAGAAGCTTCTCCTATTGTACTCAGAATCAAATTCATAAAAATTCCTCCTGCTTCAGAAAAAGTATTTGGCAAGGGAAGCTTTTGGAGGAGTATTTTATGAAACATATATTGTAGGAGAGCCATGTCTTCTGACATTATCTGTATTTGTACAGTCATATAGTATATTGTATTTTCCGAAGATGGTCTTCACAATATATCCCATCTCATAATGCAGTTTCTACACTGTGAGACTGACAAGTCTTCCATCAGTTGTTAGGGTTCATATTTCCTCCCTTTGAACTGGGAAGACCTTTGTAACTGCCTTAACTAATAGAGTGCAGCTGAGTGATGCTGCGTGACTTCACAGGTGGGGGTGGGTCATAAAAATGTCACACGTCTTCACATTGTCCTCTTAAGACGTTCACTCTCAGATATCAGCCATTATGCTGTGAGGAAGCCAACGAGCCACATGAAGGACTATATGTAGGTGTTCTAGCCCACAGCTACAGCTAAAATCTCATCCATCCTACAGTCATCATAACCCCTGGATGTGTGAATGAGTGAGCATTCAGATGATTCTCTTTCCAGCCAACGCATCCTCAGCTTCTTGCCCTTCTCCAGCTAATGGCCCAGGAGGCAGAGATAAGATGTTGTCAGTGACTCTGGTCACATTTCATATTTATGAGCAAAACAAATGATGTTTATTTTTTTAAACTACTAAATTTAGAGTGGTTTGTTATTTAGCAACAGATAACTGGAACAAGTTACAAATAGAAACAATTATAGATCGTGGTGTAGAAATACCACTTTGATGAGGACGATTCAAGGCTATTCTCATGAACTTGGTTTCATTTTTTTCTATGCTCTTAACAAGGGAGCAAATTTATCATATGAATGTAATACGTTTTCATACTTGATTAATGTTTATTTCAAAATAAGAAAAAATATATTAGCAACAAATTATGCTTACAATGTAAAATTTATTTCTAAAAATGACTACTGCATATTAAAAAGTATTGTTTTTGCTCACTGAAAATAATTGAACAAACTGGGTTGATGATAATACAAATACAAATCTTAGGCAGAAGTTTTTCTTATACTTTACATGGATAGGGACAAAATGCTGTCCCTAAACACTAGTTTTTTTTCCAGAAATATAATTTGCTAATGTAGAGATGTCGGAACAAACGACTATTGGAAATGACAGCTTATAATTCAATGTAGCACTAATTTGAGTATTTTAAAAACTTAATTATTCATTCAAAGGAAATCTCCAGTTTCCTGTGAATGTCTTCCATATCAAGAACAGTGAACATTTCCATTATAACATCTTGGGTGAAAAAAAAAGGAAGCATCTAACATTTATGTTTTAATTGAGTTAAATGCCTAAGCCTTCAGTGATATTGCATGTAATATGCCAGGGAAAATAAAAATATCCTCAGATGAAAGAAGTGCTAATAAGGCCTGCTTAAAATGTTCCTGAAATAACTAGGTATTGTGCATTTGAGCAATTATTCTTTAAAAATCTAAAAGATTATCCATTTCAATTTGACTAAAATGACAACTGAAAATGACTGCAAGCTTCCAAAAAGAGTTACAATATAATCAACATGGCACTTGAGAAAGATGATTAATAGCATTGCATGTGTAAAACAGAGTAGTGGTTCTCAAGAAAGTGAGTTTGGAGGGGATGCACACAGGACTTGGATAAATTTGTTCCCTGGAGAATCAGAAACATCTCTCTCCTATGCTCCTTTAACTTCCCAACCTCCACTAAATCGGTAGAGTAGTGGGGAATGCTGGGAACTTGAAAAGGTTTGGGCCAGGTTGTGGGTAGAGAAATTGAAGGACAGAACAAAGAAATATGGATTACAAAAAAAGACTTGGCAGGAATGGGATTTTTATTTGGATATAGTAACTACAATGAGAATTTAGTTAAGAACTTGAGGGAGATTGAGACACGGAGAAATGGGGTATAAGAATGAGAGAGGAAAAAAGAATTATGTTGGGCTACTTTATTTAAAAAAGCCTTTTATATCTGAGCAATGAATTGTTTAGACTTAAAGAATTGATTTTGTGGATAAGTTGATATTTTTATATTTCAGTGTAACCTGGTTCATCTTCATATACTGGGAAGCTCAACATAATTTCCATACAGATTTTTTACTTTGACTTATTCTATTTAATGTGACAGAATGAGTCATTTTCCATTGAAATATGAAAATGTTGGTTTAGAGCATAAGAAATAATATTTTAAGGGTTGCTAATTTATTCTTGGTAATGTTCTTTTTACATTAGTTAAGTACATCAGTTTTTTTAAAAATAGAAATGCTATATTAACTTCTAAAAAAATCCTATGAACTACTTTTGATAGACATATTTTTCTTAAGAATGTAGCTGTGGCATACATTATGGTTTGCTATCAGACCTCGTTTGTTACCCTTGCTGCCTTTGACCTTCTCAGTTTTTCTAGGTTTATATCCTCCCTACCCACCCGTGGTCTGGCTCATCCCTTCATCTTCTGTTTACCTCCTTAATCAGTCCCTATGTACCCCATAATCCGTGACAGCTGACCGATAACCCCACTATGGTTACTATGGGAAAATACTATGGGTAGTATTGCAAAGACATGTTTCCTATGTATTTTGTCTGGTGTGAAGAGCGTAATCTCGTCCATTAACTCCATTAACTGCAATTTTTGGGAATGTGTTTAATTCAAATCAAGATGAAGTTCATAAATACCCTTTGCAGACTGGATGGAGAGGCATAATTGAAGGCTCTGTAATAACTAATATAGAAAGGTTTACATAGTTAGCCTAGATCCCTGTTTTACAGAAATGAGTATTTTAAAACCCAGCATTCAGAGGGGGTGCTATGTGGTTGGGCTCTGTTTAACTTTGCTACCAATCAGTGTTTCAGTGTTAAGGAAGTCTATCCCCCAAAGAAGTGCTTAGTCTCTAAATGTCAAAACATTCTCCTTTTCGAAAGAGCCGTTTCTTTTGTGTGCAAAAGGTCTTCCTCTGACTCACTCAGTGTGTTCTCCTTAGCATTAAAAAATAAACAGAAGCGACATATCCTTAAAATAGCTATCTGAACTTGAGTCACCTGTGCATCCCTGAAGCTCTCTAAATGAATGAACTGTCAAACATCACACAGCGGTGGGAATTAAAACTGCTGCACTTAAGGTATTAGAGACAATACAGGGCTTCTTCAGGGCAGTGTGTCTGCCAGAGTTCACACAGCTGCTGTGTCTCCACGTTTCTCCCAGCGTATTAAAACATTCCCTTTGAATAACACAGGCTCTATGCTACATTACTTAACCTCCGGGTGATGTGAAGCCTTCAGACCATCATCCAATTAGAGCTAACACTCTTCTAGCTAGCTACTGTATCTGGAAGAAGAACAAAGGGGGAATGTAAAAAAAAGACGTGTTGCTTCATTGGAGCAATGAACAAAGATTAATCATGCCTTTGTAGAACTGTGAGCATTTATTAACGGAGCATTTTAGTTCGATGCACTGCTTATTTATTTTTGCTAAAAAGCTGTAATGTTGTTTTCCAAACTGCTTAGACTTACATCTCTGACTTACTGTAACAGAGATGCTGCTGCTCCTCTGTCCCTCGTTCCCCAACCTCAAACCTTGGTAGCAATTAAAAGTTGGCTTTTCCTGCCTCCTCCTTGCAAATTTCCCTTTCACTGACTCTATGGTTATAGCCAGTAGTGACCAGAGATACCAAAGCCCCTCTTCTCTGCTGGAGCCCCAAGTGAAGGCAGTGGAATAACCATCTCCCATCTTACCCTACCATCCCACTTCTTCAGCAGATTAATATTGTAGGCGAAGCTTTTATATGCAAAGTTAGGAAATTCTCAGGAGAAAATGACAATAGAGTTGAAGTTCTACCTCACTCGGACACATTATTTTTACACTAGCTCTTCAAGTGACTCTGCACAAATCTTTCTCTTGGGACCCCTCCTGCCTTTCCACAAGAGTAGAAATGATTTTTGATTTCTTTCTGAGCTCTCAATTTTAAGTAAGACCCTGGACTTCAGCCAGATGAAAGCTGATACTCATTTCTGTGCCATCTCACAGGCTCCTGGCAAATAACATGCTCTCTTTTTCGAGGAAGGGTGGAAATGAATTCTCCACTTCCTGTCCACTCTTCCTGTGGCCCTACTAGTGTCCTTGACTTGATGATCTAGTTAAGTAAGCACTTCTCTTCAAGAGAAACCTAAGTGTGTGCTCGTTTGTTTTTGGGCAATGTAGCTGTTCCATTGTGAGGAAAGATCTTTTCTCTCTTTGCGGGGTCTGCCTTGCCCTCGTCCTCTAGGGACAGTGGCGCCACTTGACTGGGCTAAGAAACTCTCGGCTCCTTTCAGTTCCAAGATGCAGTGACATCCTGTGAACACACACTTATTAAATAGATACTCTCTTTGTTACCCCAGGAATGTCTCCTGAGCTGATTAAAGTCTTCTGGCGGAAAATCTGATGAGATAGAAAAGAAAGTGTTTGCTTATTTCATCTGCTGTGTTTCTCTCTTTCTGCACTTGAACTCTCCACCTCTCCCGGTGGGTACTTGTGGTCTCCTGAGCATACTCAGTTTTCACCTTCATAATCTGTACTCATTCTAACACTAACATGGTCTGCCATACTCAAGTCATTCCACAGATAGGTTCCCTCTTCCTTAGAAGATCTTTCTTTCTTCCTCATGCCTGCAGTGGTCCCGTTCATTCCACGTATCCTTGCTCAGCACAAATTTGTCTCTGCTTTTTGGCATTCATTTTGTATTAGTCTACTTGGTCTGCCACAAAAAATACCACAGACTGCATGGCTTAAAAAACAGATGAATTTTCTCACGGTTCTGTAGGCTTGAAGTCCCAGAAGAACATTTGGCAGGGTTTGGTTCCCAGTGAGAACCCTCTTCCTGGCTTGCGGATGTCTGTCTTCTCACTGCATCCCCACGCTTGCTTTCCTCTGTGCACACAAGGAGTGAGAGAGAGTTCTCTGCTATCTCATAAAAACACTAATGCTATCTGATCCAGGCCGCACCCTTGGGACTTCATTTAAACTTAATTACTTTCTTAAAGGCCCCTCTCCAAATATAGGCACCCAGGGGGTTAGGGCCTTAACATATGAATTTGGGGGAGGCACAAGTATTCACTCCATAACACATTCATTTTGCTTTGTGTTTATAGTTAACATATATGCATGTATATAAATATATATATGTATATATACACATATATCATCAGTGCATTATAAGCTTTTGTAAATGTGTCTTATACATTTTTATACTTTGCTTTTTGTTGGTACTGAATTCATGTTTTCTGATTGACAAAATATATTCAGATATGAACCTTTCACATGCTAATTTTCACATTCACTTTCTAGTATACATTATTTAATTTAAAAAATCCCCACTTCCAAGGCTGCTTTAAAATTCTAGATGATTCTTTAGGAAAAAAAAAAAACTAACTGTTGGAAAATCTCTGCCTTCTCTAAACTTGAAGGTTTGGAAATGTCAAGAATTTTCTTTTTCAAAGATCTATTTTTGTTCACATCCATTATATGAGTTAAAGAATTTCTTAAATCACTTAACTTTTTCTTTTTTTCCTTATAATTTTGAGTTTCAGTGATTTGGGTCAAAAAATACTTCTCTGTATAATATTTTTGTTGTTTCATGCTAGATCACATGCTTACCTTTGATTTTCTGATAGGTCTTGTAATCTTTGAATATAGTAACACTATAGGTGTATTCTAAATTTGAAGACTGAAAATATTGAATGAAATACATCATATAGTTTTTCTGTTGGCACTAAGTAGACATATAGCGCAGTAATTCAAACTTTTTGTCATTGTGAAAAGAAGACTCTCTGGAACTATTTTGCAAATGCTTCCTGTTTCTTTTCCAATAAGTACACATTTTACTTCCTAATGTTCATATAGCATCTAGCTTGTCAGAAAGCAGTTTATCTTAACTTCACATGAGTTTTTCTTAATTTAATTAAGTATATTTCATATAAAGATTATATTTTGAAAAGACTAATCATTAAAATTACGCTGGATGTTCCATATAATGGCACTGTCTGCAAATACTGATTATAACGTTGTAAGCAAAAGAAGAAAAAGTAAAAACAATGTGGATAATTGCCATTTAAATTCTTTTTTATTTTTTAAAGATTTTATTTATTTATTTGACAGAGATAGAGACAGCCAGCGAGAGAGGGAACACAAGCAGGGGGAGTGGGAGAGGAAGAAGCAGGCTCATAGCGGAGGAGCCTGATGTGGGGCTCGATCCAAGAACGCTGGTATCACACCCTGAGCCAAAGGCAGATGCTTAACCGCTGTGCCACCCAGGCGCCCCGCCATTTAAATTCTTAATTTCAGAATTTTTAAATCTCAGAAAGGGAACTATTTTGGGTAATACATTAGGTCAAACCTAAATTGATGGAATTACTCAGCTGACTGAATTCTTAGCTTGAGCAATCCTCCCATGACTTCATTTTATTTCTTTCTTTTTAGAATTTGTGTTGTCTCTTTGTAGGAAAATAATTTGTGGATTGTCTAGGACAATTCCAGAATTTTATTTAAGAGATCATATTGGTTATTGCCATAAATTTTGGTCTCTAGCTTTTAAAAGGAACCAAATCTCAGAAGAATCTGCTGGCAGGATTAACATTCATACTATGCATTGAATTCATATGTGTTCATATGTGTTTCATACTATGCACATACTATGTGCATACTAGTCACATACTATGCAGTGAATTCATATGTGTTCATATGTGTTTCAAGAGAGACGACATTGTTTAATCATTGTTTCTACCTGTCCGGAATCACTAACCTTTAATTTATATCTCACTACATGAAGGAAGTTGATAGTCAGAAGTATATATGATATAAATGTCAGGAAAGAAGGATCAAATTTTTCCATTAATGGATATATCTGTAACATATTTAATACTGCAGTTTTGTGCACAATATTGCTATTGATTTTTTTCAAATAGAGAGGTAAGATCACGAACTAGTCAGTATTTAAAGATTGATAGTAAAAAAGAGATATGTAAGTCATTATGACAATGAGATATTAAGTGTGGAATTCTAATTACTGGACTGATGGGGAAAGAAATCTGATAGAGTAAAAAAGTAATTATTATAAAATTGTTGATAGTGTAGGTACATGACTTGTCCCTAAAATTAAAAAGTTAAACTTAATTATATCTTAGCTAATAAAAATTGCAGTGATAAGGTTTATAGATTGGTGAAAAATTAATGAACACTTTAATGATTTTTCTAGTAAATTATGTAAGTCAGAAGTAACTTAATAAGTAGTGTGAAAGTGTTTAGAAGAGATTAGATTTATTGAGATATAAAATAATGCTAGAAATAGGGAAACTCCATTTCTGTATAGGAATTTAAAATTAAATCTGCCTTATTAGATTGTATCTCATTGTCTAAAACAGTCTAGTACAAGGTAGCATTTAATAAATTATTGCATTAATTATGCAATTAATTATTACCTACATTAATATTCAAATTAGGCACTGTATGAAAATAAAGGGTGTGTGTGTGTGTATGTGTGTGTAACCGAGGACTATAGGCAACAATTTAAAGTGGTGAATTTTTAAAAAAAATTATGAGAACATTTAAAATGAGATCTACTCTTTTAACAAATGTTTAAGTGTACAGTACAGTGTTATTAACTATAGTCAAAATGTTGTATAGCAGGTCTCTCAAACGTATTTATCTCATGGAACTGATACTGTATACCCATTGAATAGCAATTCCCAATTTCCTCTTTCCCTCNGCTCCTAGAAACTGCCATTCTATTTTCTGCTTTATGAATTTGGCTGTTTTACATACTTCAAGTAAGTGGTATCATATAGTTATTTGTCCATCTGTGACAGTCTTATTTTACTTAGCATAATGTCTTCTAGCTTCATCCATATTGTCACATATTGCAGGATTCCTTTTTTTTATAAAGGCTAAATAATATTCCATCGTATGTATATATCACATTTAAAAAAATCCATTCCTCCATTGATGGCCATTAGGTTGTTCCTCGATCTTGACTATTGTGAATAATGGAGCAAGGAACATGAGACTGCATATATCTCTGAGATTCTGATTTGAATTTATTTTGAATAAATACCCAGAAGTGGGATTGCTGGGTCATATGGTAATTCTAATTTTAATTTTTGGGCGAACCTCCATACTGTTTTCCATAGCAGCTGCACCATTTTACATTCCCTCCAACAGTGTCGAAATGTTTCAATTTTTCTACGTCCTTCCTTGACAGTACTTGTTATCTTTTGTTTTCTGAAAATGGTCATTCTAAGAGGTGAGAGTTAATATTTCATTGGGGTTTGGTTTGCATTTCCATGATGATTAGTGATACTGAGCATCTTTTTATGTACCTGTTGGCTATTTGCATGTTTTCTTTGGAAAAATGTCTGTTTAAATCTTTTGCTCATTTTTAAATCAGGTTATTATTATTATTATTACTATTATTATTATTTACAATAGAGTTGCAAGAATTCCTTATATATTTTGGATACAAACCCTTCATCAGATACATGGTTCACAAATATTTTCACCCATTCTATAAGTTTTCACTCTGTTAACTGTTTTCTTTGCTGTGCAGAAGCTCTTTAGTTTTATGTAGTCCCACTTCTTTACTTTTGCTTTTGCTGCCTGTGCTTTTGGTGTTACATTCAGGAAGTCATTGACAAGACCAATGTCATTAAGCATTTCTCCTATGTTTTTTTCCCTAGGAGTTCTACAGTTTCAGGTCTTACATTTAAATCTTTAATCTATTTTGAATTGATTTTTGTGTATGGTGTAAGATAACGATCCAATATCATTCTTTTGCATGTGGATATCCAGTTTTCCCAGCATTATTTGTTGAAGGCATATCTTTTTCCCATTGGCTGCTTTGGGACTCTTATCAAAGATCAGTTGACTGTATGTATGAGTTTACTTCTGGGCTTTCTATTCTGTTCTATTGGTTTATATGTCTGTCTTTATGCCAGTACCATACCATTTTGATTACTATAGTTTTTTAATAAGTTTTGAAATCAGGAAGTATGAGGCCTCCAGGTTTGTTCTTCTTTTTCAAGATAGATAATTTTGACTACTTAGGTTTCTTTATGGTTCCATTTGAATTTAGGATTGCCTTTTGTATTTGTGTAAAAAAACGCCATTGGAATTTTGATAGGGATTGCATTGAATCTGTAGATCACTTTGGGTAGTATGGACGTTTTAACAATATTAAGCGTTTCAATCAGGAACATGGTTTGTCTTTCTATTTGTGTCTTCTTTAACTTCCTTCATTAAGTTTATTCTTAAGTATTTTATTCTTTTTTGGTGCAGGTGTAAACGGTATTTTCTTTATTTCCTTTTCAGATAATTTGCTGTTAGGGTGTAGAAATGCAACTAATTTTTGTATGTTGATTTTGTACTTCGCATCTTTACTGAATTTATTGAATAGTTCTGTGTGTGTGTGTGTGTGTGTGTGTGTGTGGTGTGAACTCTTCAGGGTTTTCTTCATATAAGATCATGTTATCTGCAAACAGAGATAATTTTATTTCCTTGCTTCTGAGTTATATGCCTTTTATTTCTTGTCTAACTGCTCTGGCTTGGACTTCCAGTACTGTGTTGTATAGGAGTGGTTAGAGTGGGTACAGTTGTCTTGTTCCTTATCTTAGAAGAAAAGCTTTCAGTTTTTCATCATTAAGTATGATGCTAGCTGTAGGCTTTTCATATTTAATATGTTGTTTTCATATTACTATGTTGAAATTATTTTCTTCTTTCCTAGTATACTGAATTTTTATCGTGAATGAATATTGTATTTTGTCAAATTTGTTTTCTGCAACTATTGAGATAATCTTATTATTTTTATCTTTCATTCTGTCAGTGTGTTGTATCACATTAATTGTATCCTTGTATCCCAAGGATAAATCCTACTTGGTCATGTTATATGATTGTTTGAACGTATTGTTGAATTTGGTGTGCTAGTATTTTGTTGAAGATTTTTACGTCCATGTTCATCACGGATATTGGTCTATAACTTTCTTTTCTTGTAGTGTCCTTATCTGACTTTGATATGATAGTAATGCTAACCCCCCAAAATGAGTTTGAAAGTGTTTCCTCCTTTTCAATTTATTGAAGAGTTTGAGAAAGATTGGCATTAATTCTTCTTGAAATGTTTGGTAGAATTCATCTATGAAGCCCTCTCATTCTGGGCTTTTTTTTTTTTTTGGGAGGTTTTCTCATTACTGATTCATCTCTTTACTAGTTATACATCTGTTCAGACTTTCTTTTTCTTCATGTTTCAATCTTGATAGGTTGTATGTTTAGGAATTTATCCACTTATTCTAGGTTATCCAATTTGGTGATATATAGATTTTCATAGTACTGTCTTTTTGTTAGCATTTCCACTCTAATCCTTGTTTTTCCCTTCCTTCTGCTGACTTTGAGCTTCGTTTGTTCTTCTCTTCTAGTTTAAAGTGTGAAGTTGGATTGTTTATTGAGGTATTTCTTCTTAATGTAGGTATTTATTGTTATCAGCTTCCTTTTTAGTACTGCTTTTCCTGCATCTCATAGTTTTGGGTATGTTGTGTTTTCATTTTTGTTTGTCTGAAGGTATTTTCTACTTTCTCTTTTGATTTCTTCTTTGACATATTATTCGGAGTGTGCTGTTTCATTTCTACATGTTGTGAAATTTCCAGTTTTCCTTCCACTGTTAATTTCTGGCTTCTTTCAGTTGTGGTTAGAAAAGATATTTCATTTGATTTCAGTATTTTAAAATTTGTTAAGACTTGTTTTGTGACTTAACATGTGATCTATACTGAAGAAAGTTCTGTGTTCACTTTAGAAAAATATAAATTCTCTTGCTATTGGGTGGAATGTTCTGTACATGTCTATTAGGTCCATTTTGTCTTTAAGGTGATCAAATTTTATTTTCTGTGCTTTGGACCTCTCTCACTATTTCTTTTTCTCTTTCCCTAATCAGGATATTTATGATGTCTTTTAGCTGTTCAAAACATAAATCCTCTGCACACACATACTTAAGCATCTCTAAAAGTTCATTTTTTCCCCTCCAAAATTGTCTCATATTTCCAGCTTAAATTTCCATTCCCTTTTTCTATTCTAGTTAAAATACTCATCAGTATAGCTGAATTCCTGGGCTAGACAATGTTATGACTATTATATATAATAAGAACTGGTTTAAGTCTCCCTGTCTATTTGCATATTTTGGGACTGAAAATGGGAGAGGATACTTACCTAGTTTCACTCAGTTTTGTCACCAAAAGTTTTCTCAGTAATTAGGTAGGGCTCTCAGGGTCCAGGGATTTAATGCATACCCACCTACACATGTACAGGGCTGTTCATTGTCCGAGTCATAACTATCCAATCCCTTTTATTTGATGTTGTCAGAGAAATAAAAGTGTTCATAACATGAATGTATTTACCCCTTTCTAACAAATGTACTGAGTTTTGTCATTGTCTGTATAGATGATTATAAAAAGTATAGACATCCAGTTTTTGCAAATAAAATTGTAATGAATTTTAAGGTATAAATGCAAATTTTGCAGGCAACTTCACTCTGTGGAAAGTGATGTTGGAGAACTGCTGTAATCACATGCAAAGCCTTTGATATTGAGAGTCTGGCAGAGTTACACACATTAACAATTGAAATAAAAAGTGACAAACGGGGCACCTGGGTGTCTCAATTGGTTAAGCGTGTGCCTTCGGCTCAGGTCATGATCCCAGGATTCTGGGATCCTCCGCATTGGGCTCCCTGCTCAGTGGGGAGTCTGCTTCTCCCTCTCCCTCTGCTACTCCCCCTGCTTGTTCTCCCTCTCTCTCTCTCTCTCTGTCAAATAAATAAATACAATATTAAAAAAAGAAGTGACAAACATGATGACTGAATAAGTTCTTCAAAAGAGAATGATTTAAATTTCAAAGGATTAAGAAAGATCCTTTTGGAATATGGATGGATCTTTGAATAATACTGTAGAAAACAACCCTCTTGTATGATTCTGCTGATGAAAACATAGGCAATTTTGTGTGAATAATGAAACATTTTTAAAAAACCCAGTTATGATGGATTAATTTCTTGGTAAATTTTAAGAATTGGCATATGGTTGTAAACATAACCTTTATTTCATTAAATAGAAATAAACTTATTTTGAAATTTAAAAATTTTATATTTGAAAGTAAATTCTCATTCATATATATTTTTTATTGCCTATATAAAATTTTGCCCTGGTTTTAAGGTGGCTTACTCAAGGGTCTTTTCCTTTGACACTATGAAAATTTAATAACTCTATGTGAGCCAATGTGTGTGTAGTAGGTATGTAGGTAAAAACCATTTTCTCAAAAAAGAATAATTTCTTGATTTGTCTGTACAGTGAGTAATCTGTCACTGCCAGTACACTTTCTGTATATCTATAATTAAATAATGTCTTTTGTAACAGTGGATGGGTATGTCTGTTCAATCACTTTCATATGATAAGGAACTCACGTAACTCAATAGCAGAAAACCCCTAATAATCTGATTTTAAAATGGTCAAAGGACCTGAATAGACATTTTTCCAGAAAAGACATACAAATGACCAACAAGTTCATGAGAAGGTGCTCAACACCACAAATCATGACGTAAATGCAAATCAAAACCACTAAGAGATGTTATTTCACATCTGTTAGGATAATTTTTATCAGAAAGACAGCAGATGATGAGTACTGGTAAACATGTGGAAGGGAGGGAGGGAAACCTTGTATGCTATTACTGGGAATGTAAATTAGTATAGCCACTATGGAAAACAGTATGAAGGTTTCTCAAAAAATTAAAAATAGAACTACTCTATGGCCCAGGAATTCCACTTCTGGGCATTTATCTAAAATAATTGAAATTAATATCTCAGAGATATATCTACACTCAGATTTTTATTGCACATTATTCACATTAGCCAAGGTATGGAAACAAGCTAAGTGTCTGTCCACAGATGAATGGATAAAACATGTTATGTGCAAAATCCTAGAAGAGAACACAGGCAGCAACCTTTATGATCTTGGCTGCAGCAACTTCTTGTTGGACACGTCTCCAGAGGCAATGGAAACAAAGCAAAAATGAACTACTGCGACTTCATCAGGATAAAAAGATTTTGCACAGCAAAGGAAACAATCAATAGAACTAAAAGGCAACCTACAGAGTGGGAGAAGATATTTACAAATGACTTACCACATAGAAGGCTAGTATTCAAAATTTATGAAGAACTTATCCAACTCAACACTGAAAAAACAATAATCCAGTTAAGAAATGGGCAGAAGACATTTCTCCAAAGAAGACATAGAAATGGCCAACAGATGCATGAAAAGAGGCTCAACATCACTTGGCATCAGGGAAGTACACACCAAAACCACGAGACACCACCTCACACTGGTCAGAATGGCTGAAATTAAGAACTCAGGAAACAACAGATATTGGTGAGGTTGCAGAGAAAGGGAAACCCTCTTACTCTGTTGGTGGGAATGTGGTAGAGCCACTGTGGAAAACAGTATGGAGGTTCCTCAAAAAGTTAAAAATAGGACTACCCTATGACCCAATAATTGCACTACTTGGTATTTATCCAAAGGATACAAACATAGTGATTCGAAGGGGCACATGCACCCCAATGTTTATAGTAGCAATGTCCACAATAGCCAAACTATGGAAAGAGCCCAGATGTCCGTTGACAGATGAATGGATAAAGAAGATGTAGTGTATATAAATATATATAAATACACACACACACACACACACATACACACACACACACACACACACACACACACACACACACACTGGAATATTACTCAGCCATCAAAAAGAATAAAATCTTGCCATTTGCAGTGACGTGGATAGAACTAGAGGGTATTATGCTAAGTGAAATAAGTCAGTCAGAGAAAGACAAATACCATATGATTTCACTCATATGTGGGATTCAAGAAACAAAACAGATGAACATAGGGGAAGGGAAGGAAAAATAAAATAAGATGAAAACAGAGAGGGAGGCTAACCATAAGAGACTCTTAACTCTAGGAAACAAACTGAGGGTTGCTTCAGGGGAGGTGGATGGGGGGATGGCATAACTGGGTGATGGGCATTAAGGAGGGCACATGATGTAATGAGCACTGGGTGTTACATGCAACTGTTGGCCTCAGGAGAAAAATGACATATGTAGCAGTGTTCCAATAGAACACCTTGTAAAAGTTGTAAAGGCAGCGTGACCAGGAAAATGGAGATAGGTATCTTATTCCCCGGTTGGATGCTTATGCATGAGACTTAATGACCTGCCCTGTGTGCCTTTTTGGAGTGCATGTGAGGAAGATAATTCAAGGATAGTTGGGGGAGAGAGATAGAGGAGTAAAGCTGTTTTTCACTCTCAGTTTTTTATTAGACTGAGATGTGCTCTTTTTTAGTGGGTCAAGGGAACATCCAGGAAGGCATGTGAGATTCAGTTGTCTGGTCCACGTCCCACCTGAGAGAACTGGACTTTGGAAAGGGAACACCATTAGAAAGGTGTGAGTGAATGCTAGAGCTGGAAGTGGAATGGAAGTGGAATTATAAGCAGCTAAACTGGAGCAAATTCTCCATGTTAGTAGGCTGTTTGGTGAGGGGCCTCCCTCAGGGCCTGCTGAGAACTTGTACCAGAACCCTTGGGAGCATTTATAACTGAGGGGCTGCAGCAGTAATATTATACCTTTGGTCTATTTCTGTAATCTCTCTTCCCATCCATTTCGGAAGTGCTAAAAGCAAGGAGAGGGCAAGAGTGAAGGACAGCTGATTGGTCTCTATTCCAAGTTCCCTCCTGCTGGGGTAACGGCCAGGATGAACAGGGAACTGAATGCAAGATTGAGATTTTAAAATCAATTAGACTAGACTGAAATACTTAATATTTGAAAGCGACTGGGAAACTGTAAGATCTGTCCAAGATGTTATTAAAGGATGGGGAAAGGAAGTTCAACAGAACATGTTTGAAGACAGTGAATAGAGAAAGGTAAAACCACACCATCTTTGTATCCCGCTGCGTTCAAGGGCTGCTCAATAGGCCAGTTTTATGTGCATATAGAAAGCTGAGGTTACACTTTTGATTCTACGATTTTGCTTTGCTTTTCAAAATTTAACTGTGGTGTCAAAAATATTTTCCTATATAACCGAAACGTCTCTCTCTCTCTTTCTGTTATTTATGTGTGTTTATGTTTTGAGGTGGTTAGGAAATAAAGCCTAAACTCCCAGAGGAAAAGGGTAATCTTGCTTATCTTGCTGCTACTACTCAAAGAACAGGAAACGATCCCTGTTCCAATCCTGAATTTAGCTCTTTAGGAAGAAGATGGGAGAGAGAAAGAGAGAGAGATGTTGAGAGAGAGAGAGAGAGAGGAGAGACAGACAGACACCTAGTACCTTTCAGTGTTAGCACACTAAGATGTTTTTGCATTACATGAAGGGAATTAAACATACTATTAACAGACAATGTGGTCTCTTATACACCATACTCTCTTTAATTCTCTATTTCGTCAATTTTACTATTTTAAGTAAAGCTGTGTATGAACATCTCTGTGTAGAAACTTTTTCTTTATTTGGGATTATTTTTTCAGGATGTATTTCTAGAAATGAACCAGAATATATAGAACATTTTTAAAATGCTGATGCTATAGTACAAATATCCTCTTAGAAAATTTGACTATGAAAGAAAATTAAGACAACAAAAATCATGTTAAATACCATCAGCCAGAGAAAAGCATTACTACTATTTTTTCCCAATATTTTGCCTATGCCTAAATATTTTTAAAAGTGAGGTCATGATGTATGATAAGATCTGTGAACTGCTTGTCCCTACTAATATTGTATCATGAGAATTTTTCCACATTTAAATATTTTTGGAAATTTGCTTATAAAGATGAATGGGTAGTTTAGTGAATTGATTTACAGAAATTCAGTTTTTTTTTTTTTATCATGGATGCTAAGTCTATTCTAGTTGTTTTGGAATTATGATACTGCATTGAACATTCATGAATAAAACTTTATCACATATATCTATGATTTTTTAAAAAGTTGGATTCCTAGAAATGTAATTCCTATATCAGAAGTTAGGACTACTTTGCTTAATTGCTTTCAAGAAGGTATCAATCTTTCAGTCCTACCAGCAATTTATGAGAGACATATATTTATATTTTTGTTTGTACCCCGGTTGGCATTGAGAATTACCATGAAAATTTTTGCAAGTTTCATGAGGAAAAACTGATATTTTTATTTTTATTTTGATTATTAATGAGGGTGAACTTTTCATTTAATGTTTATTAGCCATGTGTGTCTTCCCTTCTGTGTTCTCTGTTCACGTTTTTTTTTTTTTTTTTAAAGATTTTATTTATTTATTTATTCGATAGAGATAGAGACAGCCAGCGAGAGAGGGAACACAAGCAGGGGGAGTGGGAGAGGAAGAAGCAGGCTCATAGCGGAAGAGCCTGATGTGGGGCTCGATCCCATAATGCCGGGATCACGCCCTGAGCCGAAGGCAGACGCTTAACCGCTGTGCCACCCAGGCGCCCCTCTGTTCACGTTTTTTGCTCATTTAGCTATTTGATACATTTCCATCTTAAAAGGAACTCATTTGCACAAATAAATCTCTAATTCGGGAACCTATTTAGGAAATATTTTCTAAGCAAAGGGAGATCTTCTTAGCTTGGTTCTACTCTTTCACGAAATATATTCAATAAAAATAAATACTGAGCAGCTACTTGGTATAAGAAAGTTATGCATTGTAGGAAATAAACTGAAAAAAAAATTCTGTTCCTCAAAGAGGAGGCTGTTGCGTGGCTTGAGTTTAAAATGACTAAATTTGAAGAAAACATAAATAAAATCACTAAGTCTGTTGCTTCTAAAAGCTCACTGATTTCTCATTAAGAAATTATAAAAACTAATTGAAGTACTAGAGAAAATATGAACAATAGCAAAAATGAGAATAATTACTTAAAATTCTATCACCTTAATACATCACTTTTATACTTTTTGGATAGTCTTCTGTTGTCTTTGCTTTTTGACATAGTTGTAATCAGACTCCACATAGTACTTTGTATTTTGCTCTTTTTACTTCTCATTATGACTTAACTTAGTCTTTTGTTACTAGAAACCTTTATTCTAATGACTGGATCTCTCTACAGTTTATGTAATTAAACTCATTTGGTGGTGTATATAGATTTTTCCCTTTTTTAAGTATAATTTCTTTAGGTCTAGTCTATGTTTATATGTCTTGGCAAGTTTTTTTTTTCACTTAAAAGTGTATGGTGGGCATAATCCTCAACTATTTGCATTTAGCATATGAACTTATTAGAAAAAGCTAATTGAAAAGACTTAAGGAGTGACAAAGTATGATTTTTGGAAATCATATCACTTTTTTTAGAGAGGGGGAGGGGTAGAAGGAGAGGGAAAGAGAGAATGCTAAGCAGCCTCTGCCCAGTGGGGACCCCAGCGGCAGACTCTGTCTCACAACCTTGAGATTATGACCTAAACTGAAATCAAGAAACCCCCACTATGGGGTCTCTGGGTGGTTCAGTCAGTTAAGCGACTGCCTCAGGTCATGATCCCAGGGTCCTAGGATCGAGCCCCGCATAGGGCTCCCTGCTCAGTGGGGAGCCTGCTTCTCCCTCTCCCTCTGCTGTTCCCCCTGCTTGTGCTTTTCTCTTGTGTGCTCTCTCCTTTCTGTCAAATAAATAAATAAAATCTTAAAAAAAAAAAAAAAAGAGTCCCACACTTAACTGACCGAACTGCCCAGGCACCCCTGCCACTTTTTGTAGGTGATGATTTGGGGGGTGGTTTCCTTGTGTACCCCAGATCATACCCCATTAATTGCTGTGTGTTGCACTGGGAGAGAGCGGTAGACTTCAGTGATATTCGCTATGTGATCTTGGCTAAATTATGCTTTTAGAGTCTCCACGTTTTCATCTATAATGTATGGCTTCTAAAGCCTGCACCACATGATGTTGTTATGAGGATTAAGTAAAATAGCATTCAGTGCCTACTACAGTATGTGCTCCAAATTGGTTCAAGTAAAATGTTAGCTTCCTCCCCCCTGCCTCCAGCTCATTTAATCTGTCTTCTTCATTCTGGCTATTTGAGAGGAAAACTGGAGCTTGGGTTGGCTTGAGGGGTTAAATTTTTAATTTTTCTTTTTCAAATTCTTGTAGGAATAAGCTCTTAATCATGGCCTTAAGTTTTCTTGAAACCCCTAAAATACAGTAATTATTGATTTTCCATCAGTCTACTCTAAGACAATGTGTGAATATAATTTCAGTTCAAAGAAATCTTTTTTTCTCTATTTGACATTTGCCAGAGTATCTCAGGAAGAACCAGGATCCTGAGTCACAAGTCTGCTGCTTTTTTCATGAAGCCAGGCTCCTGCCCCTCCTTTGTACTTCTTGTAGACTTTACTCTCCATAGTCATGTCCTTGAACATTGTCTTTCACCTATTTTCCTTATCAAGTAAGATTTTTGACACACGTCGAACAGGATTACTCAAGATACTCTATCCTAATTCCATAGTAATATATTTAAAGTTACATTTTAGGAGGTAAAATAAGATTTCTACAAGTGAACCTGCACACAGTGCCTCTTGTCCTCAGGAGATAAATGATACCTGTATGTATATGTGCTTCCCTTATCAAAAGCCATCACTGAAATAAGATGGGAAATCCCTGTTCTGGAAAAGTTGCTTTCTCTTTGGAAGCCAAAGTTAAAGGGAAACTGAACTTTACTTTTATCTGTAGGAAATGTTTCCTTTACTATATGGCATGTGCTTTACTGGATGTGAGTGAGCCCATATCATCATGCTGGAAGTTTGCCCGTGAGCAGAATGAAAGAGCATTATGCATATATATTCAAAAAAATCCATTTCTCCCAGGCTATTTTGAAAAAGTAGAGATGCCATGTTTATTTTTTTAATAAAAAGAAAAACCTGTTTCAATGTAACTACTGTGTACCATGTGCAATTCGTATTTTTCTGTTAGTGTGTTGGTATTAATTTAATGCATGCAGAGAGAAAGTAAATAATTCTGTTGAGTTACCCAGATGGCATGTGTGTAGGGTAGGACGAGGGGCAGAGGAAGGGTGGAGGTACAGTGAGAGAGCAAAGCCTGGATTGCGCTCCAGAGTTGAACTACTTCACTTCAAATCCATTCTCTGTTCCAAACTACTTGCTTGTTCTTGACCAAGCTATCTAAATTCTCTAAGCCTCTGTTTCTTTACCTATAAAATGGGATAATGATTATACTCACCACAAACTATTGCTGTGAAAATGAAGTTACTTTGGTGGTAAAGGTTCTTGCAGTAGAAAGCTATTGTTGTTCTTAATGCATTCTAGCATCTTAATGCATTCTAGCATCTTAGATTTTACCAGAAAATAATTTGACTGAGACTGGGGGTGGTCAGTAGTTGATAGGTTAGTAAATTCAAAGGAATAACTAATGATTTGTGTATTAAAACTTCTTTCCCATACTACCCATTCTATCCAAATACAGTGAAGGATAAGATACAATGTAGAACTTAGCTATTATATATGAAAACAGTGATAGTAGCAGAAAATTCTAGGAAAAAATTTATTCATATATTTAGAGAATTATGCTGTCAGGAATTTCAGTTTTCCTCAGTGCCTGCTTCTTTTGAGCTAGCACTTTGGTGCAAATTATTTTTATCAGTCCTATTTCTTTCTTCAACTTACCATTTCTACAAGTTACCATTCGTCACCTAAGTATTACAGTATTATTGACTATATATGGCCCCCTTTTATCTTCAAAGCCACTATGTGAAACCACTTGGAGGAAGAAATGAATCAAATACAGGTAAGGAGAAAATGGTAAAAGAATATAAATGAGAGAAACAAGACCTGTCAATCAAACTTCCTAGTTCATAATTTTAATGTCAGCCATGTGCAGAATAAACATTCTGCTTGATATCTATGATTTCTTAAAAAAATTTCAAGAAAAATGTCAAATAAATTGCTTGAGAGCATTTTTAAAAAATTAAGCATTTTGAAATGAACATGCAATGATACAAATGATATTTGAGTTTAGTATCTGCCTCAGTCGATGACCCCAAATCTCTCCTTTCATTCTTAGCTATATATTTTTTCTAATAAACTATTTTAGAATAAACTTAGATTTAGAAAAAAGTTGTCAAGATAGCATTGAGAGTTCCAAATACTCTTCATTCAGCTTCCCCCAATGTTAACATCTTACATAACTGTGGTACATTTGTCAAAAACAAGAAATTAACATTGTGATGTTGTTAACTAAACTCTAGACTTTATTTGAATTTCAACAGATTTTTCTGATAATGTTTTTTTTCAGTTCCAGGATTCAGTCCACGGCCTCAGACTGCATTTAATCTCCTTTGGTCCTCTGATAGTTTCTTAGTCTTTTTTTGTGTGTGTATTAGCTTCCTATTGCAGCTATAATAAATAACCTCAAAGTTAGTAGCTTAAAACAATGCAGCTGTATTAGCTTGTAGTTTTGGAGGTTCGAAGTCAGAAAGTGGAGTTTACTGGACTAAAGTCAAACTGTCCACATGGCTGTGTTGCTTTCTGGAGGTTCTGGGGGAGAATCCATTTTCTTGCCCTTCCCAGCTTCTAGAGGCTGCTCACATTGCTTGGTTTGTGTCCTTTCTTTTATTTAAAATTTTGAAAAAATTTTAATTTCTGTATATTTGACATATAATATTATGTTAGTTTCAGTTGTATGACAGTGATTTGACAATTACAGTACAAAATGCTCACTACAATTAAGTATAGTTACCATCTGTCACCTAAGTATTACAGTATTATTGACTATATGTGGCCCCCTTTTATCTTCAAAGCCAGCAAGGTCCAGTTAGTCGTTCTCCCAATGCCTCTTTCTGACCCTTCTACTTCTTTATTTCCTATTTAAAGATCCATGTGATTATATATGGAGAACACCATGATAATCTAGGATAATCCCCTGTTTTAAAGTCAGCTGACTGGCAACCTTAATTCCATCTACAGACTTAATTGCCCATTACTTGGTTGCATAACATATTTTTAGGTTCTGGAGATTAGGATATGGATGTATTTGGTGGGCCATTATTCTGCCTACTACAGCCTACTCTCCTGCTCCCAAAGATTCATGTCTGTTTCACATACAAAATATATGCACCCATCCCAAGGTTCTCAAGCATCAAGTCCAAAATCTCATTTCAGGGGCGCCTGGGTGGCACAGCGGTTAAGTGTCTGCCTTCGGCTCAGGGCATGATCCCGGTGTTATGGGATTGAGCCCCACATCAGGCTCCTCCGCTATGAGCCTGCTTCTTCCTCTCCCACTCCCCCTGCTTGTGCTCCCTCTCTCGCTGGCCGTCTCTATCTCTGTCAAATAAATAAATAAAATCTTAAAAAAAAAAATCTCATTTCAACCTCATCAACTCAAAAATCCCAAGTCTTATCATCTCAATCATCTCAATCAAGCATGGGTAATGCTTTGTGCATAATCCATCAGGGGTGCAGTTTCTTTCAATCTGTGAACATGAGATTTAAGAAACAAATTATTTACTCCCAAAACACAATGGTGGGACAGGCATAGGGACACCAGTTATAGATGTTTGGTTCAAAAGAAGACAAAATAGAAGGAAAAAAGTAGTCATAGTGTATTATAACCTTTAAAAATTTATTTTTCCCTCTGCTTCAATATGTCCACAAATAGGCTGTGAACACCCTCCCCAGGTGATCAGGTGTATCGGTGTCTCTGCCGGCCTCTGCCACAAGTTCCCCTTCTTGCCCTCCCCTGACTGTAACCTAGTGACATTCAAATGCACCAGTGAAATCCCCTCATGACCCCCAGGAAAGGAACTTGCTCACAGGGCCTTGCTCTCTCTTGGCTTCCCACCTTCTTGGATGGCCTTGCTTCCTTGGTGCTCCTTCCCATGTTGGGCCTCTCTCAGAGTGCAGTGACCCTTTCTGGTACCTAAGTATAATGAACTTTTTCCCTCAGCTTTTCCCCTGTGTCTTGTGGCCACACCTGACTGACCATCTTGTAAAAGAAGAGGAAACACACAGGTCCCAAGCAATTTCACAATCCCTTGAAGCTCTCCTTCCATTCTGCCCTCTGGGTCTGCCCTCCACCCTTGGAGTTATCCTTCCTTTTTCATAAAACATACCACATGTTTTCAGCTGAGTAGTTTTATCAGTCGTTTCTTGCCTGAAGAATTTTGGGGATCTGACAGCCTTTGTGTATTTTGTTTTCTCTTTCTTAGTCCTAACTTGCAGCATTTTTGCTGGTATGAAATTCTCAAGAACCTAACAGCATCATGATTTTAGCCCAGTGAGACCCATGTCAGACTTCTAACCTATAGGGCTGTGATATAATAAAATTGTGTTGTTTGAAGCCACTAAGTTTGTGGTAATTTATTACTACAGCAGTAGAAAACTATTACAATTGGATTTAGCAGTACGAAAGTCATTAGTGATATTGACAACAGCTATTTCAGGGAAATGAGAAATGGAGGCCTGTTTAGAAGAGATTTGAAAGTGAAGGGGAGAAAAACAATTGGAGAGAGTGTATATAGACCACATTTGAGGTTTTCCACACATTCTGTACTTTCTTACCTCTGTCTCAGCTCATTGTCTTTTTTCACTGGGTTCTTTCTATCCTACTTCTACCCCATTCTTATGGTTAATTCCTATTATTAAGCATCCCTTACTTTCTTAGTCTGGATTAGCTCTTTCTACTTTGGGTTCCTATCACCTGGACACTTGCTACGTTATGTAATATAAGCTCTTCCCCCCACTAAACTCCTTTGGATGCTCAGCACAGAGCAGAGTGCTTAGTTGCAATAGATGTCAATAAATGCTTATTGAATTAGTAAGTATTTTGGGGACTCTTGTACATTGATAAATTAAACAATTATAAAATATACACTACTAGTCTATGAAGTTTATTATTTCTGTCCTTTAGTTACAGTTCAGTAGTTAGGCTTCTCTCCAAATATTTGGTAAGATAAGCAGAAAGGCTAACCCACAGAACAAATACCCATCAAATTTCAATCAAATTCTAGCTTCAGCACATAAAGGCTATTTATTTAGGTGAAAGCTCTTCCCCAGGGAAATATTTGTAGATCATCATCCTAAGTTTCAAAAGTAAATTTTGAAGTAAGTCCTAAGTTATGGCTTTCCTTGGAAATAAGAAAAAAAAAAGCATATTTATAAAACTGAATATGAAGCCATGTAAATTTCAGGAAAGAAAGTGCTAGGAGATGCTCTAAACATTTGAAAGCTTCAGCACACCTGCATCGAAAACTTAAACACACATAGCCGTAGGAACTGGAAACTTCAACCAATTACAATAATCAGGAAGCAGAATTTACCCAAATAAACAGAAAACATGATTTAAGTTTTAAGGTGTTATAGAATTTTACTTCCTTGAACTTAATTCATTTGTAAACTTTTTCACTTATTCCTATAAATTCTCTATACTTCCTCTCAGCAATCCACCCCTTCAGTAGACAAAATATCCTGTGGCTTCAGAAACCACATTGTTCAGGTAATTTTTCCTGCTCACTCACCATGCACCAATTCCCACACTTTGTCTTTTTATTATCTGATAGGCACTGAAATTTGCTTTGAGCAAGCAGCTTCATTTTACATAATTAGAAGTCTTTCATCTTGCAGCTACACCCATTTGAAACACTCTAGAACAAGGAAGAAAACAAGTGGTGTTTCTGAATGGCCAGGAACACTCTCACAAAGACCAGACTCTACAGCCCATAGAAATGATTCTTTGGAGAGTGCCTCAGGCTCTCACCAAAGTCTGCTTACTTTGACGTATCTATTTATTAATATATCTGAGAATATAAATGATGCCATAAAACAATAATATTCATGATGTGATGATCTTGAGTCATAAGTAAAGTTAACTTGTGTTCTGTAAATTAGAATAAATTGGAACAGGAAGTGGGCGGTTCATCACTGGAAGAGTTTCATCCAAAATAGATGGAATAGGAAAAATTTGAGCACTTAAGAGATTGCCTTCATCAGTTTACAAAATACATTTTTGTGGAATATGTCATTCCAAATGATACACAACAAAATTTCATTGGATCCACCAGCAGTACTGTGTGATTTTTAATTTACTTTACTTTTGTAATTAATTGTGTTTGTACACTAGTTGGAAGATAGCTGAAGAAATCCTAGGGCATCACAGAACCTACTGGGGTCCACATGATGCAAAGGCTATAGAAAGAAAGTCTGGCTAATGAGTCAAATTAGCTTAATTGACTGAATTCAGATCATTTAGGTTCGTATCATTACTGTCACTGATGAGCTGTGTGAACTTTGCCAAACTGTGTAACTGCTCTGCTTCAAAAGCTATCTAATCCAACTGTTTCCCAATGTAGGAATTTCCTGATAATCATTTAATGTTTGTATGGAAAGTTCATGGAAAGGAACCAACTCTTTAGGAGTTTTTCTTTTGTGGCATGGTTCTGCTGATTTCATCCATTCACCTTAGCATACGTTTTAGAGCAATAGAGAATAAAAATGCCCACTGTCTAAGGCATACAGACAGTGTTCCAAGTAATGCATGACACACCTTGCGTGTATCATTGATAATCCTTATAATAACCCTACAGAATTGATATTTTTAACTCTGTTTTAGAGATTAAAAACAATTGAGGCATAGAAGGCCAAAGATCTTTTCTGAGGTCATACAATGATTATGTTTAAAAATGGTGAAGTGTTTTTTTATCAGTAATAGCCCTTTAAGATACTTGGAAACATATAACTAGCTTTCTGTAAACTCTTTCTTTACCACAGCAGACAATTCCTCAGCTATTCATTATATGTTATGAGGAGTGCATTTCCTGCTACCCTTCCATGAATGTTTAGAAAATTTTTAATATTGCTATGAAGTGTGACACCCAGGTATAAATACTCTTCTCTAGATATTGCTTATCGTGATTTAGTTATTACTCTGTTACATATCCTAAGACATTTATTTTTGTAGCTGTATCAAAATCTTGAGTAACGTTCAACTAGAGATCAACTAAGGCATCCAGCGGTTTTTTCCGTCATAATAAATATGCTACCAAGCCTGATCTCTCCCATCTTGTACACATGCAGAGTGTTTGTCCGTTAGTTTGTTTTTTTTATTCATAGCATGTCTGTTAATTTTGTTTTATGGGTTTCATCTCAGTGTTCTGCCTTGTCAAGATCATTTTGAATCTTAATTGTGTCATCCAAATTAGTCCTGCCTTTCAACTTACTGTTATTTGCAAATTTGATAACCATCTTTTCCATGCCTTTGACCAGGATGTTGATAAAAATATTGAACAGAAAAGGGGGCAAAGATATAATTCTGTAGAATGTACTAGCAACATTTTAATTATTGATGCTCCATCTAAATATATAATGGTCAGGTAATACAAAATAATGCAGCTTTGTTTGTACAGTATTTCATAGTTTCAAAACCCTATGTGTATCTACTATTATGATCTACTCCAGTCATAACTACCTAACTGGGTAGACAGAGAAATTAGATTCAAGGATAACAGGTGAAGGGGGAGCTGTAAGTGCCTGCTGTGTGCTGGGATTTTAGGGGCTTTGGAAAGACAGTTTCTTCTTCCTAAGTTCCTCCTTGTTCAATTCGTTGCCATGAAGAATTCAAAGGAATTTTATTCTTGTGACTTAAGTACAGTAGGAATTTGTGAGCTATTAAAAATGTCAGTCTTTTGTGTTTTTTTCTCCATAGCACTTCTCACCATACTGTGTATTTTACTAACTCTTTCTTTTCTTTCTTTTTTTTTTTTTTTTTTTAAAGATTTTATTTATTTAGTTGACAGAGAGAGAGATAGCCAGTGAGAGAGGGAACACAAGCAGGGGGAGTGGGAGAGGAAGAAGCCGGCTCACAGCGGAGGAGCCTGATGTGGGACTCGATCCCAGAATGCTGGGATCACGCCCTGAGCCGAAGGCAGACACTTAACGACTGCGCCACCCAGGCGCCCCTACTTACTCTTTATTTTCTATCCCACTAGAAGGCAGTCTCCATAGCACAGATTTTTTTTTTTGTCTGTTTTGCTTACCACTATTTCCTAGCACCCAGAACACATAGTACCTGCTTATAATAGATTCTCAAAACCTTATAAATAATAAAAAAATCTTTAAGGCTTACAAGTCTATCAAGTTTTCATAAGTGTGTTTTAGGTCCTGCAGTACAAGTTTCAATAAATTCAGCTGCATCAAGGCAGTGAATGTCTGTAGACTAGACAAATGTGAGCTCTCTGCTACTGAGCTCTGCCGTCACCTCTTGTGTCCTCTGTCACCCTCCTGCTGCTCTGACCCAAGATGTGGGGGCAGGTGCTTCCCCCATCTTCTCCAAGTTTCCTAGCGCTTTCTTCATGTGGCCCATGTCTAAGTCTGTCTCTACATTAGAGTCCCAGTTCATGCTTGTCTTCAAGTGACCAGTCTAGTTTTCCAGATTTTGTGAAATGAAAAACACCTCCCTGAGGCAGAAGTCGCAGATATTGAAAGCCTGCCTTCAGTTCTCATTATTGCTTATTTGCATTCTTTGTAGATTAGATTCCTTAACAGGGGCACACATCTTATCTACTTGGTATCTCAATGTGTTGCTTGCCTGCAGCTTCACTGCAGATGCCATAAGCTCCCAGGCCAAAATGAAGATGCCTTAAGTTCTGGGCTCAGTTAGGTCTGACCAAGCCCTTGTCCCTCTCAGAATCTGTCCTCTCTTATATTCTTCTGCAGTGATCCCAAGGTATTGTAGACAGGGACATAGAGGCAGGAAATGCGAGGTCACTGATAGCTGGAAGCTAAGACATTTAAAAGCCAACTGTGCCTATCACTTGGTTTTGCACAGAAGGCCCCTACTTATATTATTACCGAAATAGTTTGTATATGCACCCCTTCAGATATGATGGGGAAATAAAATAGATGCAAAACACACACAATTTTTTTTTCTCTTTTTTTAGGCTGGAGAGAGAAGTGACCTAATTATTGTTTTTAACTACTTGACGGATTGTGTCCATCTGTTTTTCTCCTCCACCAAGAATAGAACTAGAGGAAGCAGGCTTAATCTGTAGCCTGAGCCTTGTAGTTTAAACATAAAGGAGAATTTCCTGACAGTGAGTAGTGGATTATGGAATTTGTTTCTTATGAGATTTAGATTTCCATCTGGTTGGGATATGTTTGATGCAGTTGTCTCTGAAAGTGGCAGAAGTGGGTGTATATGTAGGTTAAATGACCTCTCAAAGATTCTTATTACTAAGAATGTATGATTACTTTAAAAAAAGAACCATAATAGCTTCATGCTTTCCTAATATTTTTAGTGTAGATAATATGAATTTTTAATTTGTTGGGGGAGTGCTTTTAAAAATAACTTGAAATATGAGTGTTCAGCCACTTCTAGAGTGTAGGAGGGCAGCTCTTTGAATTTTGAAACAATTGAACATGGTTTACTAAAATGTATTTCTGGACTTGCCCTAGATGAAATAGTTATTTATTCAATTGTATTTTATATTTCTAAAATTGAGTTTGAATTTCGAATGGATATTTTTTATGTGAAAGTATTTGGGCTAGACAATCAATAATAGCAAACTAATGCCCGTCGTATTTGCCCATGAGCATAAAAAAAGCTTTATAGACCTTGTAATTAATCATAGTTACTGAACTAGTCCAATGATAGATAATGATAAGAGAAATAAAAACAACCCAGTGACTGAATTATGCAATACGGTTATCTGAAACATATGATGTAGCTAGATAATGACTGAAGTAGAAATAAACAATAAGCATAGATAAGGAAGAAAGAATCTCAATAGAAAATGTAAAATATTAAAGACTGATAATTAAGAAACTTTATGATAGGGGAAATACTGATAACCACTTTAAAAAAAAAATTTAATTCCAGTGTAGTTAACATCTAGTATTATAACTTGGGATGTACTGTATGGTGACTAACATAACATTAAAAAAAATTTTATAAAAAACCAAACATATAGTATTATATTAGTTTCAGATATACAATGTAGTGATTCAGTAAGTCCATGTATTACTCAGTGCTCATTGATGTAGATGTACTCTTAATCCTCTTCACCTGTTTCACCCATCCCCCCACCCACCTCACCTACCTCACCTCTGGTAACCATGTTCTTTATAGTTAAGAGTCTGTTTTTTTGGCTTGTCTTTTTTTCTTTCCTTTGTTTGTTTTGCTTCTTAAATTCCACATACGAGCGAAATCATATGGTATTTGTCTTTCTCTGACTGATTTATTTTGCTTAGCATTATGCTCTCTAGATCCATCCATGTTGTTGCAAGTGGCAAGATTTCATTCTTTTATTTTCATGGCTGAAGAATATTCCAGTGAGTGTGTGTGTGTGTGTGTGTGTGTGTGTGTGTGTATACAGCACATCTTCTTTATCCATTCCTCTTGACTTGGACTATGGACACTTGACTGCCTCCATAATTTGGCTATTGTAAATAATGCTACAGTAAACAAAGGGGTGTGTATATCCTTTTGAATTAGTGTTTTCATATTCTTTGGGTAAATACCCATACTGCAATTACTGGATTGTAGAGTAGTTCTATTTCTAAATTTTTGAGGAACCTACATACTGTTTTCTACAGTGTCTGCACCAGTTTGCATTTCTACCAACAGTGTACTTGGGTTTCTTTTTCTCCACTTTCTCACCAACACTTATTGTTTCTTGTGCTTTTGATTTTAGCCATTCTGACAGGTGTGACATCTCATTGTAGTTGTGATTTGCATTTCCCTGATGATGAATCATGTTAAGCATCTTTTTATGTGTCTGTTGGTTGATTGATAACCACTTTTAACTGCACTGAGAAATCTGTGTGCCTTTCAAGTTAGAAGATGACTGCTATATTTACTTTCTTGATTCTGTTTGAAAATCGATTTGTATAAATGGAAAAAGAATAATTTATAGCAACAACATTTTAATACTTTTATTAACAAACTTTGAAACAACACCAAAATTATGCTAAAGGGATTATGTCAGATGTGGATATTTTTATAATAATTTAGACAATGTGAATTAATCTTCAGGTTGGATTATTTCTTAAATATACAAAAGAATGCAAAAGGCTCTTTAGACATATCTAGAACAAGTCACATTGTTAGGGATTTTACCGGGGTGATATTTTCCCTTCTCCCTAGCTTGGTTTTAAAAAAGGAAAATGATTTAGAAATCTGTCAGTCAGGCCATGTAGAACAAACGAATATCTTCCTAAAGAATAGAAATTAAAGTTTGAGGAATCTCTTAGGTACTATATAAGTGTGGAAAATACTCTAAGAGTTTCACAATTCCAGGCAGCATTGGTGAGTAGCACGTGGAAGTCATAACTCCTAAGTGACTGAAGTTCATGTCACCATGGGAATTATATTACTTTTGCCTTCCTTTTCTGACAGGCTTCTTCCTATTTACTCAGTCTTCTCTTTGTCATTTCCCAGGTCCCAATATGATTATATGTAGCCTGTGTTTTACTTTACTCAATATGAATAGGATTTTATTCAATATCTTGGGTAGATCTATATATTCTCCGCTGTAAATGTTGTCTTTTTTTTCAGTACAGGTAGCACATTGAGGGGATGTGGCAGGTACTTTGGATTTATATGAGATTAGAAAATTTTAGAGGTAACGTTGTAGGGAGGTCTTACCTCATGTGCTTGAGATATGAGTGATTTGGGTGAGGGACTCACACTGAGAAATCATCCTGTATCACTAAAAAATAATCTTATTAAGTCATATTTAAATATGTTAACAAAGTAGATTTTAGCTTTAAAAAGATGAGGTAAGAAAGACTTTTGAGAATGAATCTGTTAGTTACAAGGTCCATTATTACGTAAACTCAAAACTAGGAAAAGCTATGAAGATTTTAATACCTTTCAGTGTACTGTTAGTTGTTCATCTTATAAAATTTATTTTTCTTTTTTTCTTGGGCCCATGGGTCACACAACTAGACATTACCCAGTCTCCTTTGCTACGAATGCTGTATGACAAAGTTCTCTGACAGGTAAAATGAGGGGAAGTGATGTGTGCAACTTTGCCCTCACGTACTTGCTCTGGGTTTACCCCCTTGTCATGTTCTGTGAGCTAGAACAGAGATACACTCAAGACCCAGCTTGACCATGGAATGAGGACTATGCCTTAGGATATGATAGAGAAAAGGTAAAAGGAACAATTAATAATTGCTTGATAACTGAATGGAATGGAACCCTGCTACCAAGATGGCCACTCACTTTGGAAGGTGTGGGAGACAGAAATAAGGCTTACTTTTTATTTTTTTAAAGATTTTATTTATTTATTTATTTGACAGAGAGAGAGAGACAGCCAGTGAGAGAGGGAACACAAGCAGGGGGAGTGGGAGAGGAAGAAGCAGGTTCCCAGCGGAGCAGGGAGCCCGATGTGGGGCTCGATCCCAGGAGTCTGGGATCGTGCCCTGGGTGGAAGGCATATGCCTAACAATTGAGCCACCCAGGTGCCCCTACTTTTTAGTTTTTAATTTAAAATTTTTAAAATTGTTTTTATTTATTTTTTAAGGGGGAATCTGGCTTTATCATTTTTTTTCTTTTTATTGATATATTTTCAGTTTTGATGTGGCCTCTTCTTACATTTAACTGTGGGAAGTCTGTTCTGTCAGTCTTTGGGTCATTTTCTGGGTTATTTACACTAATGTGGGTATTATCTAGATGTACTTATGGGCCAAGGTGAGCACTTATGGGCCAAGGTGAGCTTGGGATTCTCCTATTCTGCTTTCTTCCCTGGAAGTTCCAAGGCTTACTTTTTTTAACCTGTTGTTTTTAGTACAGAAGCTTATTTGTTATCTAAACTGTAATACCTTATAGACAAATATTTCAAACCAAGAAAAAATGTAATGGCGAGATGTTAAATAGTTTTGATCATAAGATGAGAATTAATAAAAAATGTTTTAAATTATACTCATGTTTATGTTTTTAACACTTTACCCTTTTCTCTTCCTTTTCACTGCCCCCAACAGACTGTCCTGTATGGATTATAGAAACAAACCTTTTTGCTTTCTGGTTTCTGGGAGGGTTTGACCAATAGGGAGTTTTGGCAAATGATCAGAGAGAGGTAGGTGATGAGGCATTTACTTCTCTCGTTGCTTCCATGTAAGGAAGGGTGCCTTGGGCTGTTTTCATTACTCTAGCTGGAGGTAACTCTTCTTTCAAGACAGCCTCCCCTCCATGAGTCTCTCCTGTTCTTTCAGTAACTACTCCCTCTCCTGTCCCTTTGAAGTTAATGAACCTGGGTTATAGAACCATCCGTTGTGGTTCTCCTCGCCCTGTCAACACCTTTATGAATAGTCACTTTGTAATTAAATTCTCCCTGAATTATCTTGAGTGTTCCATCTGTTTCCTGTTGGGAACCTAACTAAAACACTATTTGTGTGTCATTCTTTTTAGGTATAATGTTATCTGAATGTTAGGAAATTATTCTATGATCAACTTGAAATTGCTTTATTTTCATGAAGACATTATTATAATTAAATAGAAATTGGATGGAAAGCATGTAATTTATGTTCTAGGTAGCTAAACCTATTTAACCACAATTATTTTATAGTGAAAATCTGACTTAGAGTCTTGTTTCTTTATTTCCAGAAGTTTACTGAAATTACAGAATAGTTGGGAGAAAGCAACCAAACAGAAACAAAGACTACCAGAGCATTGAAATGAATCTATTGTAGGAAGTGATAGCTCCTGTCCCTTAATAGCTCATGGAAGCTGGCTGTAGAGATAGTATCTTCAGGAAAATGGTCGTATACCACAGTCCTCAAATTCTGTGGAACAAAAAAGAGTTATGCAGTGGGTTTTAACAGCCGTTAACATTGGATTAGTCAAAATGCTTTCATTCTGAAATGAGAGAAACCCAATTAGATAATTAGCTTCTTAACTAGGTTTAACAAAAGGTAATTCCTTTGCTTATATAACTGGGAAGTCTAAGGATCAATGTCAAGGCATCATGGGGCTAGACATTGCTTCTTTCTGGTTTCTTCTCTTTAGTTTGTTCTGTGTATTAACCTCATTCTGAGGCAGGCTTTTTCTATATGTGAGGAAAGGTGGCTGCTGATAGTCTTAACAAAATGTGCATGTTTGTAGCATGTGATCCCATGGGATTAGAGACCCTTTCCCTTTCTGAGTTGATATATCAGATCTTAGGGGGACTGTGATTGGTTCCACCTGAATCAAGTTCCCAGTTCTCAACTGTTGCTTATGGGGGATGTCATAGTTTGAATGATAGCGTGGTTGGCCACAGGACTCTTCTCGTTCATGTTGCCAGACCTGTGGCCAAAAAACATCATGTACCATGATTGATAGCCCTCTAGAATTATGAAATTGAGGAAGAATCAGCGTCTTAATGTCAATGTTAAAAACAAAAAACAAAAAAACCAAAGAAAAAAAACCTAAAACAGTTACTCTATAGAAATGAAGTTGAATGTCCTCATGTTTGAAAAAGAAGTTAATGTTTTGGATATCTACTTCCTGTAATGGTAGACTTGGTAATTTCAATCAACTTTGACTCTCAAGAAAATGAAAATATGAAATAAAATATTTAAAATTACCCATTAAAACATCAAATATTTAATAAGTTAGGGAAGGATTTCTGAAACAAAATCCCGGAAAAAGTGAGGATTCAGAGAAGCAAGAGCAGCACTTGAAACTGGTTTCATCCAAAGGACATTTGCTTCTCTTAGAATCTAGAAGTGGGATTGCTGGATCATATCATAATTCTAGTTTTAAATATTTGGGGAACTACGGTACTGTTTTCCATGGTGGCTGAAACATTTTACATTCTCACCAACAATGTACAAGAGTTCCAATTTCTTCACATCTTTGCCAATATTTGTTATTTTCTGTCTTTTGATACTAGCCATCCTAGTGGATGTGAGGTTATAGTTCGATTTATCATCTACAGATTGAGATTGAGAAGGAGGCACGTGCCATTTATTGGTT
The DNA here is from genome assembly GCF_017311325.1 of Ursus maritimus. Lineage (NCBI taxonomy): Eukaryota > Metazoa > Chordata > Mammalia > Carnivora > Ursidae > Ursus > Ursus maritimus. Next base: position 38,799,153 of record NW_024423343.1, read on the forward strand.
GGTTTGAGAGCTTGTAAAAATATTTTCAGTTAGACAACTTCCCAAGGTAGTTTCATAGGCTTCATTCCAGACTTCTCTTCCTAATGCATTTTTGTTATTCTCCAAGCAACTGTAATGTTATAAAATTGTTGAAAAGTCTCATCTTCTAATTACTTTTCCCCCTCTTTTCCCCGGCCATGAATCTACCAGGAACCTCAACTCAAACTTACTATAGCAAAATTAAAATCATTGTGTACACACACACTGACATGGATTAATAGTGGGTATAGGGATGGTTCCCTCAAAGCAAAAATAAGTTACTATTATAAGAAAGAGCAGATGATTGATGGTAAGTAAAATCAACCAAGGTCTACACTATACTGTTCAGAGAGATTTTCTTTCTTCTCCACTGCCTTAAGCACTTACCCTTTTCAAAAATTTCAAGTTGAAAGTGAATAACATTTTCCATTGGATAAAAGATTAAGAAATTGATATAGCATTAGAGGCTTTCTAGAAATCTACTCCTGAGAACAGTTATGTAGAATGGCCTTGTGGAAAATTTGCCTTCTCATGTTCCTTTATTATTTGATAATAGAAAGAATACAAGATAACCCTTACACCAAATTCTGCTTAACAAAGAATGATGCCATAGTAACAGCAAGATACAGAGTATCAAGACTTGAAAGTTTTTTACTGGACCAATCTAACTCTGAAGGGTGTTAAAATCGATCTCTTTCATCTCTTTCAAGAAAATACTGAAAGTAGTTCCACTTTCATATGCTTAAGGTAGGAGAGAGTAGAGCAAATTATAGTCCCAAAGCTTCAGTTCTCCTCCTCTATAATAACTACTGAAGAAGGGAACAGCTGGAATTAAGGGACATCTTTTTTTCCCATTGTTGAATTCTGTGAAATGAAGCAATTAAGAGAGTTGGTTAATTCTATTTCTTTAAAAAAATGTGCGATTAGTTTTTCCCCATTTTCTAATATACAAGCTGTCCCAGAAATAAGGAGCTACAGATACTGTTCTTCACTTAAGGAAAGAGTTGTTTTCCAACAACAAACTTTATTTTTCTCTTTGGGGAGTTTTCAAATATAAGTAATTATTGTTGTTGGTACCCCATCATCACAAAAATACTGATCGTTTGAAATTCTTAAGAACAGGTTTAGGAATTTTGATCATACTAGTTATTTCAAAGTAGATACAAAAGAGAGGTAAATTATTATAAAATTGTATTTTCTACTCGAAGTGTCTGAAAAGCAGTATTTAATGCTTTTCTGTGATTTGAAATAAGTGAGGAGGCTTAATGTTTCAGCTAAATGAAGGATGATCACATTTGTGGGCATATTTCCAGCACATTTCTAGAGGACAAGCTGTAGAGCATAAAAGAGTGTGGCAGATAACTCAGAAGTGAAACTGAAGATGTAAAGATGGAATGGTGTACAAACTTCTATTTTTACCTACATGAAAACTGCACATTAGTGAGCCAGTTTTCTAGAGATTAATAGGATAGAGCTGTTAACCTTGAGCTGTCCAAGGAGGGACAGGATGGGGTTCTTATTGAGCGAATGGAAGAAAACAGAGTCATAAGCACTAATTAAAAATAAGGTGAGAGGCTCAACATTTTTTCTGGAGGGGTTTTCTCAGGAAAGATCTGAGAAAATCTGAAAAGAGTCTAAAACTTTTTTAAGGTTGAAGAGAGAATGAGGAACAGGGGTGGGATTATTTGGGATAGGGAAGGGAGAAAAAAAATGGGCCCAACTGCCCTATGCACCGAAGATTTAGGTAACTATAGTGATTTATTTTTTATGAGGTTTCCTCTGAATGGATTAGTACATGAAGGACCAGTGAACATTCTTTCATAATTTGCCTTTGCCTCTCTTAGAAAAAAAGTAGAAGCAGATTGGGAGTTTTGATATAGCATTTTTTTAAAAATAAAAAATTGTTAGAATGTCATGACTTTTCATAACTTTACATGTTTCTTAGCTTAATTGATTTCTCATTTTTAAAAAAGATTTTATTTATTTATTTGAGAGAGTGAGAGATAGCGAGAGAGAGCACAAGTGGGGAGGAGAGGGAGAAGCATGCTCCCCAGTGAGCAGGGAGGCAGATGTGGGGCTCCATCCCAGGACCCTAGGATTATGACCTGAGCCAAAGACACTCGATGGACTGGCACCCCTAGATCTCTCATTTTATTTCTGGGATTCAAAGAAGATAAAAAGGATCAGCATAAAAATAGATTGCCTTTTTTTTTCATTCAGAAGTTACTTATTCACAGAGAAAAATGTTTTAAAAAATCTCTAATGAAGAATTCAGATGTTTTTCAAGAAAAGGTTATATCCTATTATATTACCCACATATCATAATGATTTCCTCATAGGATGACCCCAGTATTTAACACTCACAATTGCACTGCTTTTTCTCAACCCGTAAATGTATCTTGTGGACTGCATGAAGTAGTGAGAACTGTGTGGACGGTCATTTTATGAGCCCCATCTTGTGCTGGGGCTAAGCACAAGATGGGGCTCATAAAATTTCAAAATGTGAGTGAAGAGTGGTTAAGTCTTTTAAATTCACCAAGGAGTAAGTAAGTTGGAGTTGATAAATTATTTATACAACTCAAATGAAGTCTTGCAGCTTTATAGTAAAAAACTATTTCATATGGGTAGAACTTAAAAGTCCTAGTAAATCCATTTTACCACTGTAATTGCTTCTGAAAACCAGACTCTTGCTAAAAAACTACGTAACTGTGTGGAACTTAAGAAGCCCGACCTTGTCACTGAACCCAGCACTTCTCTGAAACTGAGGAGGGTGCTTCATACTAGAAGGAAGTTCAGTTTTGGTCCTAAGAATTTGAAATGCAATAAACAAATTAAAATTACTTATAATCAGTCTTTCCGCAATCTAGCATACACATGATAGCTTATGCTTTTTTCCCCTCATTTCTAATGCAATTGTCTAGTTTAACACACATGACATAAAACACAAAACAATAAAACCACATTATCTTCTGCTTTTTCTGCTTTCTTGGTAGTTACAGCTTCCTATGGTTAAAAGGAAATTAGGGGTTAAAGAAGGTGATTGGAATTAATGTAGGCAGGTTTTATTCTCCATCTGGCTTTAGCAGAGATCAAAGGAGATGAATGTCCAGCCATTAGCAAGCAATTAAAAACCGTTGTCCCACACAGGAATTTTTGTCCTTGTTTCTCCATGTATATCATCAAGAACTCTTTATTTTTTTGTCTGTCTTGTCCTCATCTTAACTTCACCTATTCCCAAATGCTGAGTGTAAGGAATTTTCAATGTAGTTCTCCATATTGGTTTGGAAACCCTTTTTGGTGGACAGTTCTGCTGCCTCTTGAGGGAGGTTTGGGAGGAGGAACTGAAGAAATGATGAAGAGCAACTCATTTTTTGGTCTTCACTAGATGATTGACAGTCGTCAGTTATTGTGTGGTTACTTTTTCTCCTTGAACCAATCAGAGTTCCACTGGTGGTTATTTGTGATTTGGAGTCTTATCTTTCCATCCTTTCTGAACCTTTAGCCAGCTTTTAATACTAAAACAAACAAACAAACAAATTTTAAGGGTAAAAACTTAGATTTAATTATACTCTCTTAACTAATATTCTAATGCGTGCTGTCTATACCCCTAATATGCAGTGATTTTTGTTTTCAGGAGTTAGTCATCAAAATTGATAGGCATCTATTCTATTAATGGTTAAGGACAATCTTACCGAACTTTGAGAAGTAGGTATAATTGATCTTCGGTGCCTCTCTGTCCAGTTTTGATTTTGACTGACCCCTTTTCTTCTCTTAGTACTCCTTCTACATGGTCAGGACAGTCTTCAGTTTTCTCAAAGGCCATGCCCCAGCTCCCACCCTTCCACAGACACTGGTATTTTTCTTCAACAGTATTTCTGAAGGTTTTTCAAATCTTTCCAGACCTTCTTTTCCTTTAGTCAATCAAAGGTTTTTTTTTTGTTGTTGTTGTTTACCTCTCTCATACCTTCTTGTCCTATAAATTACTGCTTAATCTGTTAACAAATTTAAAGTAAATGCTAAAGACTGATACAATAAAACAGTTAAGAATTTTACGTAAAGGAGTTCGTGTTTTGTGAATTTCAGGCCTCTGTCAGAGCCTGTGAGAAAGATTTTTTGTATAAGATTTTTCCTATTAAATCTAATTAGATCATATCCACCTTCAAATGAACAACAGAGAGGGGAAAAATGCCCTGAGAACAGTCCAAGTAGTACCTGAAGGACTACCTTTATTGACCTCTGTGGATGTCACAGGTAACCCTCTCTCTTACCATTGCTTTTCCTCTCTCATCACCTTGGAGACTTCAAAGGCTGCAGAACATGATTAGGATGTTATGTGTGGCCTTCCATGGGGAATTTTCTCTTCTATTTTGAATGTGTTTATGCTATGTCAACCGCAGTGGCCAAATCCTCTTCAGGGCTAGCATGTAGTTTTTCATGAACAGGATTTTCTTTTGTAATTAGACCAGATCAGTATGACATAGATTAATGGGTAGTTTTAATAAAATAGTTTCAGTTCTTCACTTGTAATTTTAGATGGAAGTGTTCTACTTAAGACTATGAATAGGTCAGGAACATAATCTGTTCAACTTTTCTGTATAGCGTTCCTCATTATGGCTAAGTATAAGAGGCCATTTAAAACATACTACTTGAGGAAGAGACTAAGAATCAATTATTTCTGTACCTGATTTTGTGTTTTATATTTTAAAGGACTATGATTTAAGTGTTGTAAGTACTGGGAACTTGAAAATTGCTTTATTATCATTTTTGACCTTATTACAAAATCTAGGTTCACAGTAGCATAACGATTAAGTGATTTTCACCTTTGTGAACACAAAGACATAAGTAAAACAGTTTTTATTAACATAAAATTCATGCTGTATTAATTTGCCACATAGGCATTCATAATACACAAAGGCTGACTAGTTCTTGACGTCAAAGGAATTATAGTTACAATGCTCCACACACACACACACACACACAAAGAGAAAACTGGACAGTGTTATGTGCATGTTTATGATTTAAAATTTTTATTTTTTCCTAATGCAGCAAATGAAATTCAGTTATAATTTACTGAAGCCTATTGCCTTGGGGCTTAGAACATTCTTAATATTTAGCAAGCAGAAAAACTAAACTAAAATCATGGCTTATGAATAATGAAACAGACAAATCTACTCCCTCTGGTAAAATGGAAATAAATACTGCGCACCTTCCCAAATATTTGTTTATTTGTCCATTTTACTCACTTTTGCCCATAGGATTCAGTTTTCTTTCCCCTTCTCTTTTTAAATGGAAATGACTACAAAGTGGTCCCAGTTGAGAAGTATATTTTCAGAAATACTAAGGGTTTTATTCCATTAGTAAACATTATTGGCTGTTTGCAATTATATATTTGTTTAGTAATAAATGAATAATGTATAGTAAGGGCTAGTGGTGGTGGCCAGGCATCTGAAGTGGAGGAATATTCCCAAATTAGACTTCCTTTCCTCTCAGAAAGTGACCTAGAAACTAGGATATCTGGACTCATCAGCCTCAGGGAGGGTCAAGAGATACAAGTTGTCTCTGAAGTTTTTCTTTATATTCTATGAACAAGTCCCAACCTGGAGGCTATGTCTGATTTATGGGCTTGACTTTATTCCACCTGTCACAGAGGTGTCCTGGGGAAGCCAAGGCAGCAGATAATCCATCAGTCACCCAAAGCCTCCCTGGTTTGGAATCCCTTTCCTTAATTGTGTTTCCCAGGCTGTGTCCGTTATTATAAAGAGTCATGATTCTGGTGGCCACATTGTCTGAAAAGGCAGACTTTCAGATCTTTTTATTTTTTTCAGTTTGTACCTCTCCTGGATGGGTAGTTAGTATATATGATAGTGTTTAAATTCAGGTTATTTTGAAATACTGTGATTATGATTGTGTGAATATATTATGAATAAACTTCCTTTTGAATAGTCTTAACATTTGAATATTGAAGATAAGAGATGAATTCAGAAACTAAATTTTTCTTTCAGGTTTATTTTTTTCTACTTGACCAATTTAATGACTCTAGAATGGCTTTAAGACAGAGCACTGGGGTCTTCAAAAGGGTCAGCTAAAAGGATAATGCTACATGCACCATCATTGGAGGGGGGAGAAAACAAGTTTTTCAGCTATTTCTGGGCTTCATGGTATAGTATCATTATTTTATTTAGAAGAATTTCCAGAGCTTGGCCACAATTAAATATATTAGTACTGTTGGCTATGTGCTTAGTGTGTTAAATACATTATTTCATTTAATATCTAAGCATTAGTTATTATTGCTACCATTTTTATGAATGGGGATTCAGAAACACGAGATGGGCTTACTAACCTCCCCGGAAGTCACATCGCTTCTAAGAAGTAGAGCCAATGCTTGATCTTGGTCTTGTGACTCTGCAGAACTTTCTCTTAACCACTGTGGTGGTTGCTGATCACACCCAAAGACAAAAGGAAGTGAGTTAAACCATTGTTACTACTTCTTCCCCATGATTTGTTCTAGCTCCATTATATACAATGACTAATTCAGAGACTGAGCAAAAGTAAGCTCTTCAGTAATTTCAGTGATTCTAAAATGACACATTTTAACATCTCTTAAGTTGGGGTGCATATAATAATTGCTGAGCTTTTACGATTACTAACTACCTGGTAGTAGTTGTGACACAGTTGTCATTGCCTTAACCAATTTATTTTGCTTATATTTTCCTTTTTATGTATGCAATAGAGTGATACATTAAAGGAAATCAATGTCAAAATAAGACTAATAGAACTCTTTCTATAAATGTAAAAAAAATTTAATGATGGGAAAGCAACTTGTCAGACTTTAATTGTCAGTGAGTGTTTTTCTTTCTTACTGCGACATAAAAAAAGCGTTTAACAGCATCTTAGATTCAATGAAGTACAGTAGGTGTTATGTCTATACAATGTCTGTCCGACCTATTAGTACAGAAAAAATAGCATCAATACTACATTTCTCATTGTGCCTGCTAAGTTGTAAATTTCTTGCCTATTGTATTGTCTTTATACATCTATATCATCCAGTATAGTGTCATGCAAGTGATAGATACTGAATAGATCTATGTTGAATTGAATGTGTAATGAGACTGATTTTGTTTTCTGCATAAGGGAAATTTGAAACAAGAGTTCCAGAAATATTTTGAGCAATGTCAGCATTACTGTAATTATTGTAGAACCTCCTATGATGATGACCTCCTTGAAATATAATGCTAATTTTAATGTATTCATCATAAAGAGTGGTGGCCTCCTAGAAAGGGCACAGTTTAGGAAGTCAGGAGATTTTAATTTTACCCCTGATTCTGCATAAGGGAAATTTGAAACAAGAGTTCCAGAAATATTTTGAGCAATGTCAGCATTACTGTAATTATTGTAGAACCTCCTATGATGATGACCTCCTTGAAATATAATGCTAATTTTAATGTATTCATCATAAAGAGTGGTGGCCTCCTAGAAAGGGCACAGTTTAGGAAGTCAGGAGATTTTAATTTTAACCCTGCCACAGCCTTCCTATGACATGTTAGGTAAATCACTTAACCATGTCCTGAGTCATATATAAGAATAATAATTAACAGTTCTCACAGCTGTTGAACGTGGTCAAAGTCATTGTGACTGTATCAGTGCAAAATCATTCTAAAAGCTTTAGAAAATGCTCGCAAATACAAATGCATAATCGTAAAAAAAAAAAAAAAAATCTCAATCCAGGAAGCTTGAAGTTTCCAACAGAGCCAATCAGAACCAGAAGCCCCAGCTTGCTATGGCATCATGAGGACAGAGACTGTCCTACTCATTTTTAATTGGCACTATTCTTGGCATGGTGGATGTTCAGGACATTTCGTTTTATGAGGGGCTAAAATGAACACAGAGGTAGAATGAATAACTGAAACAGATTTAGGGAAATGTACAGAGATTTTGTTCTCATAAGATTGCATAATCCTTGGACAGGAAATGTGGAGCAAGGTTTAGAGGTCAACATTTTGGGGATTATACGTGACTTAGAAAATCTTGACCCTTTGTCCTTGATCTGATACATTTGAAATTTCTGAACAGAAATGATAATATTTTGTATAGAAAGATAATCTTCTTCTGCAAACTGTGCAGATTTCCATAGGAAGAGTCGTCATATAATCAATAAGTTTTGGAAATTGGATTGTTATCAATACTTCTTAAAAATACCAAGAACTGTGGGTAGAATTCTCATGTTTAAAAAATTTATCATGGTAGATTTGCTCATCAACCCAGAAAAATATGCTTTTCTACTGAAATATTACTTGGACACTTGAAACACATGTTTAAAAATATGCAGATAAGCCTGTCTTTCTTAAGGGTGTGAGGACAATTAACAAAAAGTAAAGTGTATCTTTTTTTTTTTTTAAAGAAAAACAATTGATTCAGGAATATTATATGCTGCCGCTTGGTGGCACTCTTTACTCACTTAATGCAGCTTTGATGATGAGAAAAATGTGTTTATAATAAAGGAAAGTGACATCCAGAGAGAATTTCAATAGTCTAATTTTAAACATGGCATTCAGGTGTTTTGGTATTCTAATAGCCTGGATCAGTTAGTTTCCAGAGCTTGCCAGTTGTACGGTTAGGTCTAAGGAATGCCACTCAGGTTACAAAATGCATCAGGTTTGCATTTAATGATGTTTTTACTCTGCAAAATTTGGCACATTAAATTTACCTCTTTGATTTTCTTTTGTCTCCATTCTGGGGGCCATGGTTTGAAAAGCCTAACCAGTACACACAATGAATGATTTTTCAAAAGAATATTCTTCTTTTAAGAAGAAATAATTTGGGTCAGTAAAAATTCAACAAAGTAATGTATGACAACCTTTTGATTACTGGATGGCTGAGCCTTATTTACAAATAAGATTTAGAAAAAAGTAATCAAGCAACAGCTGTCATGAGCCAGTTTATTTATTAAAGAGCATTTTTTAGGTATGCAAATTGGGGTAAATGTACAGACATAATACTGAGCGGAATGGGGTTGTTGTTAAGTCAGTCAGAAGGCAAACTGTTAATAATGGCATGCGGGCCAACTGTCACTCTTTCACATGATCAGCGACCATTCCAAAGGTTTAATTTGACATCAATCGTTTTCATAGCAAATTAGAAATTATATTAGAATATTGTCACTGGGATGGATGGGAATAGAAATATCTGACTCACTCTGTCTTATTCTTGCTATGTATAAAAAATACTCAATACTAACCCATTTTTCAGCATTTGGGGTAGGGGGTGGAAAACATTAAAGATCCATGCCTATCTTCATTATAATCACAGTGTCTGGGCAACAGTCCCAGCCTCCAGCATAAAGAACCTCCCAGAGCGTAGCACATTAGTGAGTACAGTTCAGCTTTATCAGCTGTGGCATCAATCACATTCAGAATAGTTATATCAGGTCCCCACCCAAGCCGCTCAATTATGAAAATCTCTCCAATGCAGAACTAGTATGCCATTGCATTCAAAAGCCACTTAGACAAGCTCATTGAGACTAAGATACCATGTCTCCCATCTTAATAGATGAAGATCATTGAGAAACAGCCACATAATTTTAGGACATTGTTTCTCCACGTATATAACCCCTCCTCACAGATAAGGGGGGGATATGTTCTAAGACCTACAGTGGATGCCTTAAACTGCAGAAAGAATGAAATCCTATATGTTCTATGTTTTTTTCTATACATATATACCTATGGTAAAGTTAAATTTATAAATTAGTTACAGTAAGAGATTAATAACAGTAGCTAATAATAAAATAGGACAATTACAGCAATATACTATAGTAAGAGTTATGTGAATGTGGTATTTTTCTGTTTCTCTCTCAAAATACCTTATTGTACTATACCCATCCTTCTTCTGTTGATGTGAGATGATAAAATGCTTAGCGGTGAGCTAAACTGAGGTGAATGACATAGGCGTTGTGACCTAGAATTAGGCTACTATTGATTTTCTGTCCATACATCAAAAGGACAGTCATCTGCTTTGGGACCACAGTTGACCGCGGGTAACTGAAACCACAGAAAGTGAAACCATGGATAAGGAGGGGCACTGTCTAGCCTGAGAATGAATTTGCTTCCGAATACCCAGATGATGGCTAAAATGCGCATTTTCCAGGCCCTGCTGAAGGGATGGGGGTTAGTGTGGGCAATCACTGTTTTAAACAAGCTTTCTGAGTGATTCCTATGGTTACTAAAATTTGAGAATTACTGTTTGGTGAGGGACAACTCTTGTGACTATTTTCTTTTATTATTAAGATATAATGTATTATTTGTTTCGGGGGTACATCAGTCTTACACAATACCCAGCGCTCACCACAACACATACCCTCCCCAATGTCCAACACCCAGCCACCTTATCCCCTCACCCCCCTCCCCTCCAGCAACCCTCAGTTTGTTTCCTAAGATTAAGAGTCTCTTATGGGTTGTCTGCCTCTCTGGTTTCATCTTGTTTCATTTTTTCCTCTCTTCCCCTATGATCTTGTGACTATTTAAATATCAAACATAATTTCTGCTCTCTATGGTATGTATGTTTTTGCCACTGTTCATCTTAACAATGGGAGAGTTTTTATCTTCATTCTCTTTCTAGGGTTCTTTGGAAGCAGGGATTGGAATTTAAAAATCTAGGGTATATCAAATATTGCAGAACCAGACAAGTTTAGAACTTAAACTACAGAGGAGTATTCTGCTTGAATTTTTGCTTCATCAGAAATGTATTGTTTTCACAAATATTTGTCCCCTGTATACATATACAAGGATAATGCTTAGGGTTGGTACCTTTTTAAGGAAACTGACATTTATCAGTCATCGACTCTGCAACAGACTGGTTTTTTAACTAGCAAAAATGAGTTTATTCAGTACTAATGACAGTTATTGGGACAAGCAAGCTATAGCAGAAACCATAGGCAAGTTTCTACAACAGATTCTTTCTATCTCAATATCCTAATTAATTCAAAATTGTCCTCTTTGATCTCCTATTTACTTATTACACAAAATGGATGTGGATACATCATCATTCAAGCCTGGTATAGGTAGTGATGGGGATGTTTTGCTCATTTGTTGATCAGGTTATCTCAGGGACATTTGAATTATTATTAAGATGCATTTTGAAGACTGTTGAGAATCTTTGCATCTTTAACTCTGTTTCTTTCTATTTTGAAAGTCTTGTATCAGATGGTGTATTTTTGGTATTTTTACAGGCTATGTTCTTATCACTCATTCTGTGAGTTCACAATAATAAAACATGGCTTTGAGCCAAAAAGTTCAATTGGTGACTTGACCTTTAGGATTTTCACCATAATATTTTTTTGGCTAGTGTAGAAAGTTTATGTAACTGAATTGGCATGCTTTGTATGCTAAGTATGCTAAAATACTCAAAAGGGAGACATAATTGTGAATAACAGAATTCAATTTCTTCTTATTTATTAATCCTGTATTTCTAGGAGGATATTCTATTGCACTGTGAAACTTAACAAGAATAATTATCACTTCAACTTCTTAATCGCCATCAGGGTCCATGATAATGCTCCTGGTTCTCCAGAAAGACGGCCAGGAAATCACACAAATCATACTTAAAAGCTCCTTTTTTGATTCCTACAAGAAATGAATTCCATGAGGACCATTGTGTGATGTTGAGTGGATGAGAGAGCATTTCTAGGTTTATCAACATTCTATTCTGTACCCACAACTTATTGATATGAAAACCATGCTTCTAATAATTGAGACTGTTTGCTTCCATCATTTTTCTTTAAGGCTTGCATACTGATGGTAGTTGGAAAATAACTTCCGTTATTTCAACTCTTGCTTGCTAATGAGTATCTAAAAGTGGTTTGAGAGTAATGTGAACAAGATCTCTCAAAAATATAGCCACTTCTGAGGCAATATAGTAAATATCATCTATTAATTGTTGAACATTAGCACTGAAATGGGCTATAGAGATTGTGTTGCTTAAACCCCTTATTTTATAGAAAAGGAAACAAGTTTAAAGAAACCAATTTTATTTTCACTGTAAAATCAAATTTACAGCTTTGCATAATAAAATGCTAATAGGAACTGCACAGGAATGAATAAAACTTGATCATTCAGGCTTACACTTCATGGTTGAAAAGTCTCAAGCTGCTTTTCATTTTGTTTTATTGTCTTTTGACTTCTTTCTATAATCATTTATACTTAATACACATTTCTCTAAATGAGATATCAATAAAAACCCTAGTTTTCTCCAGTTGTTTCTATATTACAACATATTTTTTTCTGGACAGTATACATTTATTCTTACTATCATAAAGGGAATTGCTTAATAATATGCACCATAATTCACAATAATATTTCTCACAGATTTTCCTTTGGTATATTCTGTTCTTCCTTATCTTAGACTGAGAGAATTTGACTCTGAAGACTTGATTGCTTATGAAGTTTATCTGTTGGTGGTGCTTAGGCTGTGTTCTTGGTGCTTCTGACAGTCCTTGAAAGAAAGGGGTTGGGAGAGGCTCAGGTGTGAACTCAGTAGAGAGCCCATCTTGATACCTTGGTGTGACTGCAATAGCCTTGCAAAGGGCTGAGGGGGGGACAATTACAAAGAATAAGGACAGACACGATGTGTGGTGGGAAAATCACAAGCTGAAATGCTTTTATTTTAGCTTATGGTGTGTGGCATACAGCATACATGCTGTGATTCTCGCTTCTCTCCTTCATCTTCCCACATCTAGTCACTCACACACTCTTGCCAGTTTCTTTTACACTGGACCTTAAGCACTTGTCTCTCTTCAATGAACTGTTTAACTCTGAAAGACTATTAGAGATCATCCTGCTCCATCACAGATCAACTACAAGACTCACTTCTGTAGCATTGCTGATAGATGCTCTTCCAATGTGTACCTGAATATTTCTGGTACCAAAAACTCACTACTTTTAAAGGAATTTTATTTTATTATTGGACAACTCTAATTGTTAAAGTTTACTCCTATTACTTCATTCGTATTGTCATAGTAAAATAATTTCCTTTGGAATTTAACCTTTGGTCTTGTTTTCATAAATTATTCAAAATAAGTTGTTTTACATAGTAATGTTCCCCACCCCCCAACACACACATAGATAACATTTCCCTTCTTCAGGCCAAGCATCCCCAAATTCTTCATGTGACATATTGGTTTACAGGCCATTTGTCAACCTCTTGTGCCTTTATCACAATATATCGGCCTCTCTCTAAAATTAATACAGGTGAATTGAGCACAGTGATTTTCCTTTCTCTGGAGATTATATTTCAACCAAAGTCTAAGTCAGAGCTTGCACTAGTTTGTTTGCTTGTTTTAGTAGCAGTGGCACACTCATTTTGGTCTGAGAGTCAACCACTCATCCTTCCTTCCGGATAAATCCACATTTCCCTATTGTGTACTTTTGTGATTAATTTATTGAATGCTACATTCATAATTGTTTAATTTCAGTTTTCTTCCTTTTACTTCCTGAAAAAAATTTAAACTTAATTCTGCCAATCATTGTAGTAATTTGTCCCAGTTTTGTGCAATGTGAAAATTCGAGCAGTATTGTCTTCATCCAGGTGGAACAGGGAAGCTGGAAGGACAGTGCCTGTGGCACAGCTCCTGAAAACTCACCTCTGTGAGTTTGATCAACAACCTCTGTAGGTTGATCAGCCATGAATCCACATAGCTGTATTGTCATCAGATCCACGCCTAATGTTACCGAGACTTGTCAAATCTCTTGTCTATGTCAGGGTACTCTACTTCTTTTACCGTTCTCATCATTTACAGCTGTTCTGTCTCTTGTCCTTCATTTTATTTCTAGTTAGCTATAACATAGTCCCATACAGTCTTGCTAGGCTTAGGTACTCTCTCATTTCTGGTCTCTGGAGATCCTGGAATTATTTTCTTTCTTTCTTTTTTTTTTTTTTTTTTAAGATTTTATTTATTTATTCGACAGAGATAGAGACAGCCAGCGAGAGAGGGAACACAAGCAAGGGGAGTGGGAGAGGAAGAAGCAGGCTCATAGCTGAGGAGCCAGATGTGGGGCTCGATCCCATAACGCCGGGATCACGCCCTGAGCCAAAGGCAGATGCTTAACCACTGTGCCACCCAGGCGCCCCTGGAATTATTTACTTAAATACTTTTCTTTAGCAAGTCATTGAACCAGGGCCTCAATGTGGTATTCATGGAACTTAGGTGTTTTTGCTTTTGTGGGTTCCTTCCTCCAAACATACAAAAATATTTAAAATGATATTTTATAATTGTGTTGGCATGAAGTTACTTTTTTTGACATAGAAGTTAGCTTCTTCTTTGCATTTTAAAAGAATGAAAATATTATGCACCTCAGCATGGTGCCAACTGTACCTAATAGATAAACCAGTCCTAACATCAAGTTTGTGCTTCCAAATCTACCGTGATAGTTTCTCCATTACTTTTCCTTCCTTAGTCCATTTATTCAATATTTTCCCTGACTGTGCTGAAATTTGGCCCCCTGTATTTTAGATGGCCTACATACTGACTTTTCTGATCACTAATTCCATATTGTTCACATTACAGCATATATATATTTGGTAGTGGCTCAGTATATACTTATCAGTCAATTTATTTCTCTTTGTTAAATAGAATAAAAATTTCACTTTAATATTTAGTTTAGAATTGATTATTAATTATTAGTTTAGAGTTGATTATCAATTAATTATTATCATTAGCAGTTACCATAAATTATACTGTGACACTATTTTAGATTGATAATTACCTGAGGATGTTTTCTTCATTTAAAAATTTTTAGTGCTTTTTTTCCTGATTCATACATAAGTTCATACATAAGTTCAATGTAATTTTTTGAAAAATACTGAAAGTTATATAGAAGAAAATGTAAGTCATCCAGAATTTCATCATGGAAAAAAAATGTAATTATTTTGTTCTATTTCTTTCTAGACAATTTATACATAAACTTATTTATACTTTTAATAAAATTAATATCATACTGTTATCATACCATACCCTATTTTTTAGCAATATACTAAAAACGTTAGCCCATGTAATTAATTATTCTACTAGGCTATGATTTTAATTACTGAATTATGTTTTTTTTTTCCTGAATATACCATAGTTTATTTAACCTGTCATCTATTTTGGGGACATTCAGGTTGTTTCCAATTTTTATGAGGTTATGGTTGGGTCTATTGTGTTTATATTTTTTGTTATTCTTTAATTGCTGCTGAAAAATTCAGGAGCTTGATACATGGTAGTAAATGGGAAGTTTGGTTAATGCAGTAATTATCCTCATCAAAATTTCTGGGTGTTTGTATTTGTAAATATAGACTTTAAAAATTAGGTTGTTTTGCCTTGAATTAAAGAAATATGATGTGAAGGCAAATGAAAATTAGGAGTGTTTGTTTTAAAAATGAAAATTTTCATAAGTTTAAACCTTCAAAAAAGATTACGGTGGTAATATTTTGTCAGTGAAAGTCTAATCTATTTATAATGAATGAACTGGCTTATCAAAATGATCCTAGTTTTTCATATAGTTTCCACATTGAAGAAACCGTTTATTGCTTTGTGCACTTTATCTAATAAATGTTGCCTAAGAAACTAAAAAAAAAAACAAAACAAAAAAAAAACAACCCGAGCAAAATGACAAGATCTATCATGGTTTGGAAATGCAGTGTGAAAAATCTCTTTTATTAGGCATTGTCTACCATTTGATGAAGAAAGATGGATTGATAAAAGCTATTAAAAACTGGAATTAATGCATATTTTATGAACTCTACAACATTAAGGGGAAGATTAAACTTAAAGGTGGCCATTTCAGACTTTACACAGCAGTTTATAATTTTATTTTCATCTCTTTGAGTAACGTGGGTGTAATGCCAGCAGACCAGTTATGTTCCAGAGACAAAATCACTATCTTCAGCAGCTTGGCAATCAAGGATCTATTGTCTAAAAATCTTCCTGGTGTTTATAATGTAAAATTGCCCAGGCATCTGCTTTTTTATTCTGGCGGAACTCAGATGGTTTCCAGTGTCCTCAGGCCCACATATCTCTGACCTTCCACCATCATGCTCAAAAGACATTTTATACTGACTTGCAAAGTGCTCTTTCCCATAAAGGAAGTTATAGCCATGAATAAAGGTAAAAGAGCTGCAAATATAATTACATGAATGAATTAATCCAACAGTGATTTATACGACAGGAAAAATAAAAACGGCCATGTTTTCCCACATAATGTGAACATAATTTTCTTTCTTTTTAATGCATTCAGACACCAGTCATATCTTTCAACATTTACAAAATTCAGCTCTTAATATAACTTCTTCCACTCATAAATCACTCCTGTGAACCTTCCCTCAAGGATATAATCTGTGTAGAATTGTTGGATGGAATGTAGAATTGGAGATATAAAAACAAAGGTAAAATAAGATCATTTGAGTCCAAAGAATAATGAACTTGTAGATTTTGGATTATGCTTCTGGTCCCATTTCAAGAAGTTGTTTCAACAAAGCGGTACAATCGCATGCCAAAAACGGGTACACAGTAGAATGAACTGGATATGGGAATGAACTGGATAGACACTTTAGGGGTGGGTTGGGGTGGGATTTAGGGAGCAGTAATTTGAATATGAAATGATGATACTGCGTTGATATGAAAACATTTCATTCAGCACATAACCAGGTGCTAGTCAATTAAAAAAAATAAAAACAGCAGTTGTTACTTATCAGAAGTTTATACATCCAAGTAGACCATTTACATATATGATAGCGAATCTTTACAAAACCAATATAAAAAGTACTATTATTAAAAAATTAAAATAAGTTAAGAACTAAGGCTGACAGGAGGTGGCGGGAGGCAGAGACTACTGGCAGAGGTGATATCTGGGCTGACATGTATCTAATTGCAAAGACTCCATTCTTTCCAATACACTATGCAAAATTGGCAACCATCTTTCTGCTGTGGTTGGTACTGAATAGACTCTGGAGGCTGTAGTCTATGTCTGATAACCTTTTGGATTTGCGTCCCAAATCCAGTATCTACATTTTAAATCTGGCTATGCAAAGCATTTTCTCAAAATTTGGTGACAATTCTCTGAGCTCTTTTTTCATGGTGGACAAAAATATTGAAATCGGATTTTTGTTTATTTGAAATTGACTTTTATTTAAATTGTGACTTCTGGCAAGTTGCTTACTACTGATCCTTGGTTTCCTAATCTAAAAAAATAAGGAAGATAATAGAATTTATCTTTGTAGATTATTTTAAGGATTAAAATAAATCATATAAAGAATGCAAGGTGCCTTGCTAAGCCTTAGTCATATTAAACACTCAATAAATGTTAGCTATTATTTGTCTCTAGAAGCATGAATTCCCTCCACGTTATGTTGTTTCATCATTTAATTGGTACAGTTTATGCAGAGAGAGAGTGGAGACCCCAGAGTAAAGGAGAGGATAAACAGGAAAGGGAGGAGGTGGAAGGGAGGGTGGGGAGAGAGAGTGAGTGAGTGTGTGAGCAAGCATGAGCAAGCAGGAGCCAGTGGGTGTAGAGGGGGGGATGCCAGCTGCCAGCAAATATGAGATGAAGGACAGAGGCAATAAGTTTTCATTACATTCTGTTTTCAAAATTTTAGTTTATAATAAACTGTTTTAAAATGGTCTACTCCATCTACATGTTTTTCTCAAGGTGGAATTTGTGGTTTGCATATGGCTGAAATGGGGAAGTTTTTGTTTTTGTTCGGTGTTTTGGGTTTGGTGAGGAGGGCATATGATATTTGGTTTCCAGAAAAATTGGGAGACTTACATTGAGCCAAAAAATAGAGAAATCATTGACTTGTGATTTAGCAAACAGGAAAACATTTGATTTTTTTTTTTATTAAAGACAATGACTTTTTCATGGATAGTGCTTAAAGAAAATATTTATTGTATTGACTTCTTTATAGAAAAATTGGTTGCAACCAAACCATAAAAGCCCTGTAATTATAGACTATTCTGCCAGGACCCAGAGTTCATCAACATAGAAAACTTTATGCTTTGATGTATTTCTTGGAGGATTTGATATTTTTACAACCTGTACTGATCCATCTTATTACAACTGATGACACTGGACTTTAAGTCCCAGTGGATTACATCCTCGTGAAATGGTATATAATCAGCTTGATGAAGCATAACCAGCATGCCACTATATAATAGGTTACATCTTACATATCGGAAGCTGGGCCACTAAAAATAAATTTCACTCCTGCAGGCTTATACAGTCATTTCCTTTCTTGAATCAACATACTGCAAAAATTCCTGTGTACTTTGTTAAAACCTTATGTAACTTCTGCTTATCTACAGCTAGATTTTTATTATTTTAGTAAACATTACACCTGTGTTTTTAAAATAAAATAGCTTATTTAGAAGATTAGAGTAACCAGTCTAAGAGAATTGTCTGCTTTATCTTTTAGTTTTCATTTAAGAATATAAAGTTATATTTGTAATTTCTTCAAATCAAATACAGGATGTCTCAGAGTTCATCCAGTCTCCTGATCCAAGACTGATGCCTGGTGTCCTTGTTAATATGAGATTTCTTTCTGAATCCTGGTTTTTGTCCTTTGTTTCTAGGATCTTTGAAAAATGACATTTCTGTGCAATTAAGTCTCATCATCTGCGAAATGTTGTCACAGTAGCTGCAGTTGAGGTTGACTAGAACAAACTGTTTTACAATATTACATGTGATACTATGCCAGCAAGCCAGCTTAGAACATGATGCATAACACTGCTCTCAGCAAAATTTTATTGCCAGTTCCAATAATAATCAGTACACATGAAGATACAAAATTAGATAGTTACTGTTCAATTTGAACTTTTATGAGCTCCTAAAAAAAGTAGCTCATAAATGTTCAAAAATGGAGAATTTTACCCCGTAGCTTGTGAGACAAAAAGAACAGCAAGAGACCAACTATATCTGTAGCAGACAAGGCCAGATTATGTTAAAACTCCGAGTTATAAGAGCCCTTACTGTCAACAGCTCATATGGTAACTTTATTTTATTCTATATTTATATATGTAATTTCCCCCAGGATTTTTAGAATAATCCCATCCAAGTCAGAATTCATACACAATGCAATTAACAAACTCCACCTGCATATTGAGCATATGTTGATATTGTGATTTTATTAATTTCATCCTCATAAAGTAGTTTCACATACAGTGTGATCTTACTGAATTTTTATTGTCACCTTAGAAGTCCCATTAAACTCAACGAGAGCTGTGATATCATGCCAATGTTTTAAATGCACTGTTGTGCCTGGGACTGAGTAGATAGGGAAAAACAGTAGAATGACAGGAGCAAAACATATGGTATCATATATCTTCTACGTCATCTTATTCCAGTGCCATTAGAAGTGTATATTTCATGTTTGGTTTTCCCTCTTTTTGGTAAATAAAAAAATATTTTAATGGATTTGGATCTTGAATTTGGCTCATTATTTTGTTTATTTAAATCTAGATTGATTTGCTTATGTGCCAGTATGTCAATTTTTTTTCTCCACTGCATTATTGAATTTTCCAAACTAGTGGCTGTGCAGATGGTATTTTCACATTTCCTTTCTGTATAATAATGCCTTAAAAATCCATAAGCCAAAATATGGATTTGGTAAGCTAAAGAATTTCCCGTTTAAATTCCATTTCATAGAATTTACTCCTGTGATCTGTGATTTTAACCAGCTGGTTATTGTTTCAACTTTCTTGCTACAAATAGGTAACTCCTGTTGTCTGACCAATAACATAACAATAGCTGTGACCACTTCTGATATTGATCTCTTGAGATCCTTTCAAGCAGCTTTCTGAAATGAAGTGTCATTGGAGGTTAAAAACATGCTGCTTCTATTTGTACCACAAATCAAGACTTCAGAAGCTGAAGCCTGGACCAGAAACCAGATTGATTTCTCTCTTCCTTCTTTTCTTTTCTTTTCTTTTCTTTTCTTTTCTTTTCTTTTCTTTTCTTTTCTTTTCTTTTCTTTTCTTTTCTTTTCTTTCTTTCTTTCTTTCTTTCTTTCTTTCTTTCTTTCTTAATGTCTTTGAGAGAAAGAGAGAACAAAGGGCAAGAAAAGACAAGAGAGAGGTCTGAGTCAGCAAAAGATAGGGATCACCACACAATTCTGATGTGCTTTAGAGGTGTTAATAAGAGCCTTCACACTGACAGTTAAACTGTAGAGGGGAAGAGAAATTGGTTTTAAATCCATGAGTAGTGGTAGACATATAACATTATCATTTTGGTTTCTGAGTTGTTTCTTGATGGGTCTGAGCTACTTGAACCATTGTAAAAACCATTGTGAAAATAATCTATGTAGAATTTATGTGAGTTTAAAGAATCAGTAGTAATAATGTTCATAGTAGGTAATATTGTTTAGGGGTGTATTATTTTCCAGAGATTAAAAAAATGTTTTCTGGATGCCTGGGTGGCTCAGTCGGTTAAGCATCTGACTCTTGATTTTGGCTCAAGTCATGATCTCAGGGTTGTGAGACTGAGCCCCATGTCTGGCTCTGCACTGGGTGTGGAGCCTGCTTAAGATTGTCTGTCTCCCTCCCCCTCTGCCCTCCCCACCAAAAAACAACAACAAAAATGTTTCCTAATTGAATCTGCATAATAATTCCATGTGACACTGTTGTGCCAGTTTACAGAGCAGGAAACTAAAGCACAAGGAGGATACATAACCAGTGTCAAGCAAGTACTTTATTTATTTATTTATTTTAAGATTTTATTTATTTATTTGACAGAGAGAGACAGCCAGCAAGAGAGAGAACACAAGCAGGGGGAGTGGGAGAGGAAGAAGCAGGCTCCTAGCAGAGGAGCCTGATGTGGGGCTCGATCCCAGAACGCTGGGATCACGCCCTTAGCCGAAAGCAGATGCTTAACGACTGTGCCACCCAGGCACCCCGTCAAGCAAGTACTTTAAGTCAGAGCTTGGTTTTGATCCTAGAAAGTCTGATTACAAGGCCGGAGTGATCAACTTTGCACTTGCCTGCTTCCGTTCCTAAAGGACTGGGAGCAGAGCAAAATGCATTACCATTTCATACATCTTAAAGCTTAATTCCAGCTCAGGTGCCAAGACCAGGAGCTTGCCAAATGACTGTATCATAGAAACTCTCCGTGTTGGTGTTGCTCTTGTGGATCCTGTCATACTGTTCTGTGTAATCTCCGCATTTCCATGCTTTTCTATTTTAATTTCTGATATTCTCCCATCTAAAACAATTACCTTCTGATTGTATTTGCTATTCTGATTGCTTAGGCAAAGTAAAATTTTGAGTATCAAAGAAACAAACAAAACCCCAAATGAAACATTTTCTGGCATGATAACATCATATGTACTACTTAATGTCCTTCCTTGTGTGTTGATATTGTGTAACTATTGCCAAAGAGAAATAGAAAATGTGATAAAGCTGTGAAGTTTTTTAAGGGGAAAATTTCAAGGAGGATTAGATCTATTATTAAAATAATTGTCAAAATTTTATGTTTTACTTATTTCTGCTTGAACTCCATTGGTTTTTGACTTTTACTAAATACATGCAATAGTTAAGCCTCTGAAGAAAAAGAAAAATTAGTGACTTGGATAACTAATCATACAACCCAACCAGTTGCTTTCCATGTGCTGCTTTTCACATGTCCAGAAAGCACTTACCTCATCCATCATTACTGTTTTCTCATTTCTTTCATGCTTGTTTCACTGCATATAATTCTTCCACTGAATAAATACATTTCTGAATAAATGTATGTAAAATAATTACTTATATATTTAGTCTTATCGAAAATCACATACATGTTCTGTTTTACTTATAAGAGGGCTAGTACTCTGGTTTCTCTTCAGATCGTATAAATCTTTTGCCTTTTACTTATAAGAGGGCTCATTGGTCATTATAGGCACATGGGTAGTAATTTTTCTATGTATTTAATGAAGCCTACCTTTTGGAAAGCTATGAGGAGAAAATTTATTGATTTATCAAATACTTGGGGTAGAGTGCATGTAGAGTTAGGACTTTTAAAGGTAGAATTTTAGGGTATTCCACTTCAAAAGATTTCTCTTTTATCTTTATAATGTTTAAAGATATTTTTCTTATGTAACACTATTTTTTTAGAGATTCAGACCTTTTGAAATGCTAAGATAAAGAACATTTACAAACTTTAGAAGAGTACAAAGGAGAAAGCAAATCTTACTTACATGCCCTCAATTTCAACACTGAAAGAAAACCACAGATATATTTTTTAATGTATAGTCTTCTAGCTTTTTTCTTATGGAGATATATATATATACACACACACAGGATTATAAATAATATAAATAATATTTTATTTTATAAAATAATTAGAAATTTATTTTTATATTATATAATTTAAAAATTATATAATTTATAAAATAAAAAATAAATATAAATAATAAAAGCAGGATTATAAAATAACCACAGTTTCTTACTGTTATTTTTTTTGTTTGAATATATTAAACTATTTTCTTACATTGACCATTTTTCCATAATAGCATTTTAACCTCTTATAACTGGGGCTGCTCTGACGGTTTGTTGAGGCCTATTATTATGGACGGATTTGTGTCCCCCCCAAAAGATATGTGGGAGTCCCAACCTCCAGTACCTCAGAATGTGACCTTGTTTAGAATAGGATTTTTTCAGAGATAATCAAGTTAAAATGATGTCATTAGGGTGGACATACTCCAATATGACTGGTGTCCTTATTAAAAGAAGTAATTTGGTGACAAACACACAGGGGGAATGCTGTGTGAAGGTGACAGCAGAGACTGGAATGATGTTTTTAGAAGCAAGGAGCACCAAGGATTGGCAGCAAACCACAAAAAGCTAGGAGAGAGGCATAGAACAGAGTTTTCTTCACCCTTCAGATGAAACCAGTCAGCTGACACCTTGATTCTGGACCCAGAACAGTGAGGCAGTACCTGTCTGTTGTTTGAACCACCCAGTGGGCAGGAGTTGCTTTGGCAGCCCTAGCAATCCCATCCATGTATGGGCCTCCTTCTCAGAATACTGTTTCTAAGTTTATTAAGAAATACCTAGGATTTTTTTAAAATTATGTTGTTGGCCAACATATAGTACATCATTGGTTTTTGATGTAGTGTTCAGTGATTCATTAGTTGCATATAACACCCAGTGCTCATCACCACACGTGCCCTCCTTAATAAACCCATCACCTGGCTACCCCACCCCCCCACCCCCTCCCTTCTGTAACCCTCAGTTTAGTTCCTAGAGTCCAGAGTCTCTCATGGTTTGTCTCCCTCTCTGACTTCCTCCCATTCGGTTTTCCCTTCCTTCCCCTATGGTCCTCCATGCTATTCCTTATGTTCCACTTAAGAATGGAATCATATGATAATTTTCTTTCTCTGCTTTACTTTTTCACTTAGCATAATCCCCTCCAGTTCCATCCATGTTGATGCAAATGGTAGGTATTCTTCCTTTCTGATGGCTGAGTAATAGTCCATTATATATATGAACCACATCTTTATCCATTCATTTGTTGAAGGGCATCTTGGCTCCTTCCAAAGTTTGGCTATTGTGGACATTGCTGCTATGAACATTGGGGTGCATGTGCCTCTTCTTTTCACTACATCTGAAAAAATACCTAGAATTTAAAAAGAAACTCATTGGGAAGCCTAGGTGGCTCAGTCGGTTGAGCATCCGATTCTTGATTTCAGCTCAGGTCATGGTCTCAGGGTCGTGATTTCAGGGTCATGGGATTGAGCCCGGAGACAGGCTTTGTGCTCAGCACAGAGTCCACTTGTCCCTGTCCCTCTGATCTTCTCCTCACTCTCTCTCTCAAATAAAAAAATAAAATCTAAAAAAAAAAAAAAAAGGAAACTAATTATATTGAAAAATATGAGAAACATTTTGTGATATTATAACAACATATTAACTGTGATCTACCAGTAGGTCTAATAACTGCCATAATTTAAAGGTAGTAATTGTTGTATGAGTTATCTGTGACAACTATTATGTGACATGAAATGAAAATATCTGTGATTTCTGTTGCTGACAGTATAACATTTACTGCTAAGACTATTGTGGTTTATTTTCTCCATTAATAATTGAAACATCAGTTAGCGGTTAGTGAAAATAAGGATGTCAGTTTTTATTTTTTCATCTAAGTTCATGGACTCTGGTTGAAGAACCTCTATATAATAGGATTTTTTTTTTTTTTCCCAGGGACTCTTTCTGTGACAGCATTACCTGCGGGAACCATGGCTAACAAGTAGTAGACACTTGAAAAGAGAGTGTTAGTTTATAATTTAAAATAATGGGTCAAAGGGACCAAGTCATGCATACTACAATACTTCCCACTGTAGGATGCACTATCATCAATCCAGATATCCCTTTAGATTCCTATATCTATTTAGTTGCTGGACATTTTCACATGAATGTCCTACTGGAGTCTCAAAGTCAGTGTGGGCTAATCTTATTATTTTTCTTTCCAGTATTAACTCATGTTTCCTAGAAAAGAAAGCCTGAGGCAAAAGTGACATGCTAGCATCATATTGCATGGTGCAAGCCCAGGGGAGCCAGAGTGAGGAGAATAGGAAAGCAAGTCAGGGAGAGAGGAGAGCATATACAAGTGGATGTGTTGCCAAGCTACCCTCGGGTTCAAAACAAGTTTCAGTTGTTGCTCAGTTTCATAAGACAGTTTCCAGGAGGCAGTATGAAATCATTGCATCTTGTAATAGTCTAGGGGAGGGAAGATAAAAAAAAAATTTATCTTTTCATCCTCTAGATCTTCTCATCTCCTATCTCTCTGTGATCAGTTTACACAATAGGCTCTTAACTCACCAGCCCTTCTAGGTTGTGCTACCCACCCCCTCCAGGCAGCCACTGGAGAAAGCGTATTTCACAACAAGCAGCAGCAGCAGCATTCATGACACAGACCACAGCATTCAGGGCAAGCCCAGGGCACTCCTGTCTTCCTGCAGCTTTTAACCTCACAGGCTTAGGTGGGTGAACCTGTGCACATGCGTGGGCACCGGGTGGGATCCCACTTGAGCCCCAGTTGTAGAAAGGAATTGCCGAAACAGGTGGTGGGGGACATGTGTTGTGAGGCATGAGGTAGGGTGTCTTAGGTTGTGCCACAGGGACTCTGGGAGATCACGAGGCAGTTGCTATAGGGAACCCAAGTGGCCAGGCTGGTGGAACATGGAGTGGTCTATCTGGCCATGGTCATAAAGGCAGCGGTAGAAACCAGTGAGCCTTTATCTAGTGAAAATTGAAAGTTCCCTTCTGGGCTTAGCTAAATGTGATGGGCTAGGTGGTCCTCCTAGAGGGTCATAGTGACATCAGGCAGGAACCAGGGCTGGGGACATCTGGGGAGGTGTATAACTGGGTCTGGTGAACTATCTTTCCACTTCATCCTTCAAAACCTGCTCTTCCTTCATAGTCATGTCATACCTGAGTTCTGAGATAGCTAAAAGATTTGACACATCTTATAAATATACTCCTTAATTGTGCTAGATGACTTGTCAAATCAAGCACCCTCAATTCTAGATACTTCAAAAAAAGAGAGAAGTGCAGTTGATGACAAAGGTTATGGCATCAACTCTCCCTTACCATATTTCTCTTATTTGTGGTCCAGGGAAAGATAATATCATAAACCAGACATCTTCCTCTTAGGATGGCTGAAGTGGTGCTTTCTAGAACACTTTGGTTTCCTTGCTGTCCTGCCCCCTTTTGGTAGGGGGAGAGTGTGAGAAAAGATGGATCATCCTATCTGGATAACTGGAGTTGAGTAACTAGTAAATCATTTTCAGAGCCCCTGAACCTCCTCATTGGAAGGCTGTCGCATGTCCCTTTGTTAAGAAGCAGGCTCAGAGAAAATGCCTGGGGCAGACCCAACTACTGTCCTGTGAATCATGGGACAGAATTTTTGAGATTTATGAGATTATTGGCTTTAAGCCAATGAATAAGATTCAAGAGACAGGGGCGCCTGGGTGGCACAGCAGTTAAGTGTCTGCCTTCGGCTCAGGGCGTGATCCCGGCGTTATGGGATCGAGCCCCACATCAGGCTCCTCTGCTGGAAGCCTGCCTCTTCCTCTCCCACTCCCCCTGCTTGTGTTCCCTCTCTCGGTGGCTGTCTCTATCTCTGTCGAATAAATAAATAAAATCTTTAAAAAAAAAAAAGATTCAAGAGACAATAGAGGGTAGGCTTTCTCTTTCTTGGAACTCGTAGGCAAGTTGGCATTTGGAAGCCCTATTTGATATTCATGCATCTCAAACTCAGATTATATAGGCAATATTATGTTTTGGGGGCATCCTCCCTCTCTTTTCTACAAACCCCTTCCAGTCTCCTATGGAGTATGTAAAGGCTGGGGATTAGAGTTTGGAGCTTAACGTTGGCTTGCTTATTACACACATGTCTTGAATATGTTTATCTTTTTCCCTACCCTGTGAATTACTTAAATGATGCCTCACCTTTGCCAGGTGTTTTCAAACAGAAGGGCTATTGCATTCTCAACAGTTTTTTGAGCAGTGCTGTGAGGGTTCAGCTGACATTAGGATTAAGACTTCACCTAATGCTGACATGACTGCTAGTACGTTATCACACGAGAGTTTTAGTTGTCATCTGTCAGGTTATTTTCTAGCATGGATGTACACATTCCTTTGCTGATCCCATTGGCTGTTGCCAGGTCTCCCAGGAATGTTGTCTTCGCAGAAAGCAGTAGATCAGAGCCTCCTCCCACCCTGGTTTTTGGGATGTGGTAGTCTTCTTACAGAAAAGCATCCTAAGCAAGCACCGTGTGTTTTCTGCACACAGGGCTCTATTTTATAACCCTTCCCCAATCCGAGTGAATAAATAGTTACTTGTTAACAATGCTAGCAGCACAAGTTTGCCTGTATAACTCACGCACTGTCACCGGCTACTCTCGTTTCCTTCTTGCTTGTTTGTGGATAGGATAGAAATCAAGTAAGAAGCCCCAGTTCAAAATGAGACACCATCTTGGGTAGTCCCCAGGAAATTATGGGTAAGCGCTTACATTAAGATATCTAGGGGTCATTCTAGGTAAAATCTAGACTAATATTCACAGTGTATTGTTCACAGATTGTTGCATGTGGGACCCTCACACTAACCAGAGATGGGCACATGGTTTGTATTTCAGGCAGAGCTGTTGTTACATCAGGGCAAGCAAGCAAGTTGTTCCCTGGCAGGAGCTCAATTCTAAGTTCACACATCTTCAAATTTGGAGTAGTTCTGCTTCAGCTTTTACTTTTCTGCCTGCCCTGTTCCATTCGCACTTTCTTCCCCATTGTATTTGGCAAAAATTTCATAGCAGGATAGGAGATTTTGTGAGCATGTTTCTACTGGGGTTTGCACTGTACAAACTATCTAGAAAACAACTAAATAATAAAAGGCACTGCGCTACATCTTTTCTAATGTGGTTTTGAATTTTTCTGAAATACCTCATTCCCTACAATATATGAATGATTATTTTATAAAAGGAATTAAATATAAATAGTTTGAATCACATTCTTGAAATTAAGCCTTTCTTCTTGACATCTAGTAGATTCTTGGAATACTTCTAGCAAGGCTCCCTGAGAAGCAGCTTTCACAGTCAGTGGGGTGTCCTGAAAACAGAGAAATCTGCCCAGGACTGAAATAAAATTAGGGCAAAAGGAAAGGTATATTTAGCAAACTTCGGAAGCTATTTTTTTTGGATAGATTTGCCTGTAGTCTGTTGTATGCTACAGACATTAAAATATTACAGGAACCAAGGGTGATGTTCGGTAGTTTTTATAATTTAATTTGATTTCTAGAACACTTATTTCTAAGTAGACAGATTGAGAACACGTCTACAAAAGAGCCATCAGTGGGGCAGATTTTGGTGATTCTGATCTTTCCTGAGCAAATGTGGAGATCAGTTTTTAAAAAGGTGAAGATTTATATATATTTTATTTTTAACAAATTCTGTCATGTTAGAATTATTAAATCTTGCTTGCATACAATTTATGGATTGAGGAGTGAATTTGTTAATATGGAAGATATTTCCTGACTTATTACTGGGCTGTATATTTTCTTGTCTTCATACTGTAGGCAACCTTAGTCATTTTTATGTTCTTTCTTGAGAAAAATCTTCAGCAAGCATAAATGAGTGACTCAGTTTTATATTTTTGTTTCAAGATTGTCCATATTTTCTTATCTGGTCTAATGTCTATATGGTTAATGTCTACAAGGTACTCAAACATAAATTTTATAATCTTTTGGACTATTGAGTGCTTTATCTTCTGATACATGAGGATTAAACTCTAGGCATTATCTTCTCCAGTCAAAAGCCTTCTTGTTATTCTGTGATGCAAACATGAAGCAGGTATATTGATCTTACCTGACAAGCCTAGATGTTGGTTCAGATACTAATGGATGTGAATACAGTCTTTTTCTAGAAGTGTTTATTCTTGCTCCATATGAAATGATGCATTTGCCAGAGTATTATGGAGGTGCAGTTTATTTCTTAAACAGTACTTCTTAAAACAGTACTCTGACTGTATTGTTAATTATCTGCTACAGTCTATGTAGGTTTGCTAACCGGAAATAAAAGTTTGTGCTTGACTATCTTTATGGAATTTTGAGTCATCAATTTGCTCTGTTTTAGTTGGAATAAAATCATTGTTTTGCAGAAGGGATCATAAAATGGTATCCAGGGTTGATTAAAATAATTCTACACTCTCACATTGTTTATCTGCCACACTGTGTCCTGAGTAAGAGTGGTGATATGGAGCACACGAGCAATTTTAATAGCATTAAGAGTTGTTTACAGGGAACACAATGTTTACTGTGTGAGGCTGAGGGGAGTCATACAGCAACCGTGGCCAAATGGAATAACAGTGCTTTTGGTTTAACGTTTTGGAACATCATAACTTCACTGAGGTTTATGAAGAGATGTCCAGGCAGGCCTCACTGTATGGCTTCATGTGGACATAGAGGACATGTGCATGCATGAATGGTGAGAGTCTCACATTAAGAAGACATTTCATCTGCAACCAAAATGCTCTCACCTCGGGAGCAGGATGATGTGGAGAGTGATTTCCCAGCTCCAGCAGCACTGCGCAGCAGTCTGCAGCAGGAACCAAGGGGTATAATAAGCAAATAATGCAAATTACTGCAAACCAAATAAATTCTACCATTGCCCATAATTAGTAAAGGATTCAGCTCATTTTGCAGAAGGCTCTGTAGATTAAATTCCAACTCAGAAATGTACAGCTTGATCAGTAAAGTTTGTAAATGGCTCTACAGATGAGGGATGCCATTCAATAGTGAAGATGCACTTCAATTGCTAAAGCATTTAAAAAACTCCACAGCTGAGATGTGCTGCAGCCCAGAAGCAGGTGCCCGGATCCGTTACAAGTTAAATGGAATCAGGGGAGTATTCATATTCACTAAGAGTACAGTCTAAAAGGACAGTAAATGATATATTGTATTTTATTTATTAAATTCTGCAAGTCTGTTAGCAAAGGGTAGGTAACCATCTGACAGGTACAGACTGAATGTAAGAACTGAATGAAGAAGTTGAACTTTCTCAGAAATAATGATGATATTGGGGCATCCAGAGTGTCAGAAATTCACCCTAGACCACTGTTACCCTTCCGCAGGGGGGTACATTGACAAGCAATGATGACATACAGGAGGAAAGTACCACCTTGCCATTGGCTGGGCTTGGGTCCCCAAACCCAGGGCAGAGAACTAGAGTTACTGGTTCATCTGTGGCCATGCTTTTTCTTCAGTGAGTTTGGTTTCATAGCTTCATATCAAAAAAGGCTGTAGGTGGGTAAAGCCTGTTCACTTACAAATTCCCCAAAGCCAATTTTCAGATTTTACTATTGAACTATATATAAAAGAAGTCAAATGGATGGAGGTGGGGGAAGAGGGTAATCGCGGGGGGGGGGGCGGGGAGAGAGGAGAGAGAGAGGAGAATGAAAGGTTGGTATGGTTTCAGGTCTTTGCCAGTCCAGGTGGGCTTTGCCTTTACTGCCTGAGTTCTGCTGACCAGACAGAAAAAGAAGGACGGGGCTGAAATAGCCAGCAAATCACTTCAGGTGCGGGAAGTGTCACCCACAAGTGCTACTCTTTTAATATGTAGCCTTTCCGCCCTCTTGCAAATCTAACATGTGTCTGGAGACAGGATCAAACAAATTTTCACTCTGAACTCTAGCCTCTCCTCCAAAGTACTGATCGGCATGTCAGACCATCCTCCAGCAGCCACACCTGGAGCTTTCACCAGTGCTCAAAGACAACGTGTTTGAAGATTCTTGAGTCTTTTTCCACTAGCTATGTGCTCATCTCTTTCACACTCCTCACCCCACCAGTTTTTCTCTTTTTAGTAACGTCCTCCCATCATCCTCTCGATTGCCCAAGCCTGAAAAGGAAGTGCCGTCCTTGATTTCTTCCCTTCCCTAATGACATAGTGAGGCAGGTTTTTTTCACCCCCATGTCAAATAGTATCCTAAAGTCTACAGAAATAATGTTGAAAGTTAGAAAATGCAGAATATTCCTAGCGAAAACCAGAGAAAATCCACCTTCTTTGCTTGAAGTAGGTATTTTCTCAGGTCTGAGCATTTTTTTTTAGAACTTTTACATTTTATATTGTTATTGCATTTTAATCTTAGAAAGTATTAAAATGTAAGTGTGTCCCAGGCCATCTCAATCATCATCTTAAAAGTGTAGGATTTCAGTGTCTGGGTTTGCATTTTTCAAGTAAGATTTCCTTGGTATCAGATAATAAAGATGTCATTGTCAAGAATTATGAAAGATAGAACAGACTAGATTTATCATGTGAAAAATGAATTTTACATCAGCTTACGACTGGGTGATGTCAAGACACATTCTTAAAAGGAAAGTTTTAATAGTCATTCAAAGAAAGAAGAGAGGATTTAGTTAGCATAAAACCTCAAGAGTAAAATGTAGGTCTGAGCACTCAGCACTTTATTCACTTTGCTAACACCATCGAGTGTCCTACAAAATAGTATCATCATCCCATTAACTTAAGGTAGTTTATTTGGATTTCACTGGCTTTGAAGTTTGTTGGCATTTGCTTTGCAAAAATTAATTTTGTAGTTTGTAAAAATAATGAGCATTTAAAAATTGATATTAATTTTATACATATATATTTTTTAAGTTAACATTATCATAAAAACAATTTAAGTCAGTTTGGATGGTGCTGTCTGTGAGAGGCTTTTCTATGCCATCTAATTCAATAATGAGAAGAAAAGTTGAAAAGGAATTTTGAGTAGGGTAGGATTTTCTTTTTATGGGTTATATAAGAATATATAAATAGACGATGCATACTGCATATTTACAAAGATATGTCACAGGAAAGGAACTGCATGGTATTTTTAAGGAATTCTGCATGGTTGTTTTATTATGTTGAGAATTGTTTTATTATTTGAATATTTTTATTATCAGGATAAGGCACAGAGAATAAATTTTCTGAAAGACAAAGAATTTATAAACGACTACAATTTGTAGAATAGTTTGGAATAACTAAGAGTTTTCACATTTGGTGAAATTCATTTATTTGTGCAGTGTACATTTTAATAAAAAATACCTTAGCCTCCAATTATCCTAAATTAATTTTAATTATCTTATTTTTTATATTTCATTTTAAAACATATTAAGGAAAATGTAATATTTTTTATTTATTTGGGGGAGAGAGAGAGAGCACAATCAGGAGGGGCCGAGGGAGAGGGAGAGAGAATCTCAAGCAGACTCCTTGCTGAGCATGGAGCCCAATAGGGGGCTCAATTTCATGACCCTGAGATCTTGATCTCAAAACCCCTACATCACTACCTGGGCTGTAACCAAGAGTCGGCTGTTCAACTGACTGCACCACCCAGGTGCCCCAGGAAAGTGTAATGTTAACTCAGGTGACAAAGGCATTTTTTTAAGCCACAAATGATGTGAGGATTACTTTGGCATATCTTCTGGAAAACACAGATAGAGATATTATCATGATAGCTTATCTATGTGCAAAACATTTGTTGACATTATTCTTATTAATGCTTAAATAATAACCTGCTTCTGTCATTATAGTCTATGTACATAGCATCATATTTTCTTCTTTCACTTTGTATGATATCTGTAGCTAATGGCTATTGTTAGGATTTTTCTAATTTTATTTTATTATGATGATCATTTTACAATATCAAAGCATATAATAACTTTTCCTATGAGCTATATCTCACATCGTATTTGTGAGGCAATGGTATTACTCAGGTGGATCTTCTTACACATGTTACATGCAGACATTTCCTAAGTGAAGCAGTGACTTTTCCTTGTAAATATAGTGCTATTTACCCCTCTTGATTTGTTTTAAACTATTTTTCCAGGAATGGGGGCAATAACCGGTTGCTGCATTTAAAGTATTTCATTATATTCTAATTGTGATTAAGGGGTACATCGCAGTTCACCTTATGGGTATAGTTTAAAGATGTGAAGTGGCCCACAAGGGACCTCATCAGCATGGTGATTACAAGTTAATCAGTAATACCTAGAACAGAGAAATAATGAAACAAGAAAACAAATTTTTGATGCATTCATTATTAGATTTTCTTAGTTTTTATAGGTTTAAAAACTATCAGGCTAATACTCAATGCTTCCATCCTTCTAAATTATGCTCTCCTGAGGGAATAGTTTTGTGCTTTGCACTAAAACCACTGAGGGACAAGTGTCATTGGGTCATTTATTTTATTGTAGTTTCTTCAACTCAAATAAACATTCAGAAAATGAGTAGTAAGAGCAAGGCACTCTGCTAGGCACTGTGATGAATACAAATGCAAGCAAGAAAGCACATGAAACAAGGCAACATGTAAGTTCCAAATGGACAGGGAGAGGAGATTTTGATGCAGATATCAGAGGAGGATGAAAGTATTAGAATTCAGTCTAAATCTTGAAGAAAAGGACCCTAAAAGGCAGACACAGTAACGTGGCATTCAAGGAAGAAGAAATAGTATAAGCTAAAGTGGAGAAGCAAAAATTGTTTGGTTATGTTTGAAAAACATAAGGTAGAACCAAATTTTTTTTGGAGAGTAAATTACATATGCAAGTATATGAGGAGATAAAATTGAAAAAGAAAAAATGGGCGCATATGGTAGAAGACCGGACTGAATACAATATTGAGTTTGAACTTTTATCTAGAGGTAGAAGTTGTTTGTCAGAGACTTGTTTTTAAATGCACGAGTTTTGTAATACTTCCATGTTTAAAAGAGGAGCAAGTAATCACTTTCGAAAATTTGGAAAGTAAAAGGAAATGAAGTATAACTTTGTACCACTTTGAATCATTTAAGTTTTTTTTGTTCATGGAAATGATGGATGAGCAGAGATATGACTCACTCAAGAGTTTGAGAGTAAGATAGGAGCAAGCCAGTGTAAAGAATCCATGCATGCTGCAGCTTTTTAAAATTTCGAATGTGAAAAGCGGATTATGAATTTTCTAGCATTGCATCATACAGTTCACATATTTCCCAGACATGTTCACATCTTATGTTTCATCTTATTCTTGTGACACATGTAGCAGGGCTATTATTAACATCATATCTTGGCGAAAAAATTAAGTGGCTTTGCTAAGGTCAAAATAACCAAAGAAGAAGACAGAGTTAGATTAGAATTCAGGTTTCCCAGCACACGTTTCAATGTTCTTACCACTCTGTTAGTCCAAAGCACCAGAATAAAGGTATGAAATAATAACAGTGTTTTGCATTTCCTTCATATATTAACCAACTCTTCCAGAGCATCTATTAGTGCCAGGTGCCAAGGCCCCGTGAGAGTAAGAAGTAATTAGACATGGCCTTGATCTCAAGGTCCTTAGCCTTTCATATAATATTCATAATAAAAATCATAGTGAACATTCACTGGACACTTTCTCTGTTATACACAATACTGGGCCTTGTTTCATGAAAAGTCCGTTCTTCTGGAGGGATTTCAATCAAAATAGAGCATCACTTCTAATTGCTCTTTACATCACTCACCCGTACCAGAGAGGAGAAATGACTTCTCCGAGTGGTGAGTTTTGAAGAAACATGGCTGAATTCCAACTGGCTTTGTTTTGGAGCCAGTCTGCAAAACAGACGGGTGCCGTCTGGTCTGCCCTGTGCTATGGAGTGCCCCTTGCAGGGGAAGCCTGTGGTTATTCAGTTGTGCCAGTGACTGGGTTGGAAAGTTCATCTCAAGGGTGAAGAATCAGGAAACACCCCTAGCTATGGATCTAAAATCATGTCCTCCAATTAATGTTCTTAGTAATACAGCTGACATCTTTATTTCTTTAAGTCTGATTATGTCTGTCTCCATTGGATCTATACCGAGTATGGGAAGAGAACCAACCTTGGAAGCAGGCCTTTCTAAGGATAAGTAGTCTCAGATCTGCTCTGTTAACACTTTTTTGCATAGCTTCCAATGAAAAAAAAATGCATAAAAAATAGAGCATAGTGACACTTTATTAAGGAATGATAGATAGAATAACATTAGGCCTTTTTTGGTTTTTAAAGAAAATAAATTTAAAAATTTCACTTGCTTTGGGACTCTATTTACACTAAGATATTGTGTCATAAGGAGTTACACATGTTAGTGCCATAGCATTGGGAGTTCAAAATAGTGCTCTTGAATTGGATAGTGCTCAAAAATAGGATTGATATCAAAAGCCTACCAAACTACTTTTTCATCAGTAAACTGCTTTTTCATCAGTAAACTGTTTTGAACATCTTGTTTCGGTTTTAGTCAAAATAAGAATTCATTTAAACTGAAAAAGTGGGAAAGGATTACCAGCATTTCCATCACCACTTTAATCCCTTGGTGTGTATATTTTAGTTTTACCTATGCATATGTATACTCATTTTTCCCCTTTGCAACCAGAAATCATGCTTTCTTGATTTTACAATGTATCTACCTTATTACTGAGCATTTTTCTACATTATTGTACATTCCTTCGTACAGATATACTGCAGTATATCTAGCCAAGCATCAATTTCTACGTGCTAGACACCGTTGTAGTAACATAGGCAGAGAGTAATCTATTCTCAAAGAGTTGACATTCTACTGGGGAGAGGAAGGAAGGAAAGAAGGAAGGGAGGGAGGGAGGAAGGGAAAAGGAAGAAGAAAAGAAAAGAAAAAAGGAAAGGAAAGGAAAAGAAAAAAAGGAAAAGAAAGGAAAAGAAACAGGCGCCTGGGTGGCTCAGTCCATTGAGCGTCTGCCTTCGACTTGGGTCATGATCTCAAAGTCCTGAGACTGAGCCCTGCATTGGGCTCCCTGCGCAGGAGGAAGCCTCCTTCTTCCTCTTCCTCTGCTGCTCCCCCAGCTTGTGCTCTCTTGCTCTCTCTGTCAAATAGATAAATAAAATCTTAAAAAAGAAAAGAAAAGAAATGTCATAATTACAAAATTAGCAAATACTATAAAAAAAATCCCTGCGATCGAAGAGAGAAGCTGCTTTATGTCAGAGCGCAACTCAGATATCTTGACGAAGGAGCAGGTGGTTTGAGACCTGAATGGTGAAAATTATTCAGGGGAAGTTCTGGAGGGAGAGTGTTCTAGGAAGAGTAGCAGTCATTGCAAAAGCTTTGAGCCAAGAGTAATAGTGGCCATGGGAAGGGGTTTAGTTTTTTTTCCCTATGTGCAGGGGGAGTCCTTTGGAGGTTCCAACCAGGAAATGATGAGTTAAGTTTTAAAATGTCACTCTGGGTGCCGTGGGACATCCACTTTAGGAAGGAAACAGTGGGTTCAGGGTGCTGTTACTGTACAAATTCAAGTACGAGGGAGGAGAGGCTTGGCCCAGAGCTACAATAACAGAGGCAAAACAAACTAGTCATAGTTGGGAAATACTTTGGAGCTAGCGCTGGTGATATACTTGTTGATGCCTTCGGTGTGAAGTGTTAGGATGAGCTATAATGTTTAGCTTGATCATTTATTTGAAAGAACATTTTTATAAATATGGAATCAGCTGTTTGTCATATGTAATGACAGTTACTTTTCCCTCTTTGCTGTTTGTCCTATAATGTTATTTATGCTATTTTTTCAATTTTTTAATTATTTTTATTTTTATTTATTTTTTTTAAAGATTTTTTTTAAATTTTATTTATGTGACAGAGAGACAGCCAGCGAGAGAGGGAGCACAGCAGGGGAGTGGGAGAGGAAGACGCAGACTCCCAGCGGAGGAGCCCGATGTGGGACTCGATCCCGGAATGCCAGGATCACGCCCTGAGCCCAAGGCAGACGCTCAACGACTGCGCTACCCAGGCGCCCCTAATTAAGATTTTTATTTTAATTCCAGTAGAGTTAACATATAGTGTTCTATTAGTTTCAGGTGTGTACACCTGATAGTGATTCAACAATTCTATACATTACTCAGTGCTCGTCATAAGTGTACTCCTTAATCCCCTTTATCTATTTCACCCCCCCCACCTTTCCTTTGGTAACCATCATTTTGTTATCTATAGTTAAGAATAATTTTTGGTTTGTCTCTCTCTCTCTTTTTTTCCCCTTCCTACTCATTCATTTTGTTTCTTAAATTCCACATAAGTGAAATCATCTTTGTCGTTCTTCGTCTTATTTCACTTATCATTATACTCTCTAGTTCCATCCATGTTGTTGCAAATGGCAAGATTTCATTTTTTTATGGCTGAATATTATTCCATTGTATATATATTTGCCACATCTTCTTTATCCATTCATCTGTTGTTGGACTCTTCGGGTGCTTTCATAGTTTGGCTATTGTAAATAATGTTGCTGTAAACATCGGGATGCA
The DNA here is from genome assembly GCF_017311325.1 of Ursus maritimus. Classification (NCBI taxonomy): domain Eukaryota; kingdom Metazoa; phylum Chordata; class Mammalia; order Carnivora; family Ursidae; genus Ursus; species Ursus maritimus. Next base: position 38,835,919 of record NW_024423343.1, read on the forward strand.
TGTATCCCTTTGAATTAGTGTTTTTATATCTTTAGAATAAATACCCAATAGTGTGATTACTGGATCATAGGGTAGTTTTATTTTTAACTTTTTGAGGACTCTCCATACTGCTTTTCACAGAGGCCGCACCAGTTTGCATTCCCACCAGCAGAGCACGAGGGTTCGTTTTTCTCCACATCCTTGCCAACATTTGTTGTTTCTTGTGTTTTTGATTTTAGCCATGCTATCTCATTGTGGTTTTGATTTGAATTTCCCTGATGATGAGTGATGTAGAGCATCTTTTCATGTGCCTGTTGGCTATCTGTATGTCTTTGGAAAAATATCTGTTCGTGTCTTCTGCCCATTTTTAATTGGATTATTTGGTTTTTGGCTGTTGAGTTTGATAAGTTCTTTGTATATTTTGGATACTGATCCTTTATCAGATATGTCATTTTCATCTTCTCCCATTCAGTAGGTTGTCTTTTAATTTTGTTGCTTGCTTCCTTCACTGTGAAGAAGCTTTTTATTTTGATGTAGTCCCAGTAGTTTATTTTTGCTTTTATTTGCCTTGCCTCAGCAGACATCTAAAAAAATGTTGCCATGGCTGATATCAGAGAAATTACTGCGTGTGCTCTTTTGCAGTATTTTTATGGTTTCAGGTCTCAAATTTAGGTCTTCAATCCATTTTGAGTTTATTTTTGTTTATGGTGTAAGAAAATGGTCCAGTTTCATTCTTTTGCACGTAACTGTCCAGTTTTCTCTATACCATTTGTTGAAGAGACTGTTGTTTTCCCGTTGCATATTCCTTCCTGCTTTGTCAAAGATTAATTGACCATATAACCGTGGGTTTATTTCTGGGTTTCCTATTCTGTTTCATTGATTTATGTTTCCTTTTTTTGTGCCAGTTATTTATGCTATTTTTGAAAGAGAGTTTGGCAGGTTAAAGTACAGTAAACAAAGTTCAGATGGTTCAAATGGCAATGTCAAGGGATGCATGGAAACTCGGGTTTCGTTCAGATTTAACAATGTCCAAGGAGTTGAAACATACTGGTGATACTTATAATCAGGTATTATCTTCATGGGGCTCGCCCACTTTTATGTGATGTTTTTATGCCAGTCTGCCAGTCTGACACATATACATGCCTTGTACTTACCCATTTAAGTGATCTGAAAACATGGGTGTTCAATTGTCCAAGATTCCTCCTGCTCTCCCTTCTTTAGTCCATGACTATCTTCTACCAGACTCTTGACTTCATCTCTGTTGTTCATTTAATAATCCAGCTCCTTTTTGGAATCAGCTTCAGCATTGAGTTCCTCCAGATTCTAGTATTTTCTACCATCCTCAAGTTTAATCATTCTTCCAATTTCTCACTCACTTTGGGTAATCTCAGATAGGGTTCTCCATCTTGACTAGCTGGTCAGAACCCCCATAGTAATTATTGGCCTCAAATCATTCTTCTAATGTCATTAAATGACTTAGTGATTAAATGATACAGTAATGATAAATATGAAGCATTTACCACCATATAAAGCACATCATAAATGCTCAATTAGTGGTAACTATAATTCGCTGTAATGTCCTGTAGCAACCAATTGTAAAGTAAAAACAAACTGATTCAAGTGATTACTTTGCCTATCAGTAGCTAAAAAAATACTTTGGTTAGTTTTTATTTTTTATTTAATTTGTTAAATATTTAGTGTCACAAATAGGATCAATATAAAGGTGTGTCAGCTGATGGTTGTGGTAGTGTTCATTTTGCTTTAATAAAGGAAAAATTTTGTCCCTGGCAGGCAGAAAAAAAGGAGGCAAAAGGAAAAAAGTTAAGATAAGTAGGGTAACCATATGTCTTGGCTTGCTGGTAACAGCTAATATCCGCTATCCTAGAACTATTATTCATAGTTCCCAATTTTATTCCCCACCATGGAACTGTCCAGTTGAACTTTCTGTGATGATGGAAATATTCTATATCCAGATTATCCACTATGGTAGATACTAGTCAATGTAGCTGTCAAGTACCTGAAGGTAACTAGTATAACTGAATTAATTTTATTCAACTTAAATTTAAATTTAATTAGGTTTCTAGGGGCCACTATATTGAATAGTGGCAGCTCTAAAATATGGTTTGAGTGATACATTATATGGTCACCATAACAATAAGGTGTATTTGGTATACTGGTCTTTAGGTCATCAAAGGAGAAATAATCCAGGTAGCAGGATTTGTTTTAGAAAATCAAAGTGAGGGGCACCTAGGTGGCTCAGTAGGTTAAGCGTCTGATTCTTAGTTTCAGCTCAGGTCACGATCTCAGGGTTGTGAGATTGAGCCCTGTGTCCAGTTCCACACTCACCAGGGAGTCTGCTTGAGATTCTCTCTCTCCCTCTGTCCTTCCCCCCATTCTCTCTCTCTCTCTCTCTCAAATAAATAAATAAATAAATATTTAAAAAAATCAAAGTGACTTTCTCTTCACTAGCAGGAGGAATTTGTTGACCATACATGGAAATTTTTCAGGTGGGTGAATGGATAGTTTATTTTTATTCTTCTTCTTCTTAAAATATTTGAGTTATTTACTTGAGAGAGATCAAGAGAGAGAAAGCGAGAGAGAGCGCAAGCAGGGGAGGGGCAGAAGAAGTGGGAGAAGCAGACTCCCCACTGAGCGGGGAGCTGGATGCAGGGCTCCATCCCAGAACCCCGGGATTATCACCTGAGCCAAAGGCAGACGCTTAACTGACTGAGCCACCCAGGTGCCCTGAATGAATAGTTTAGAAAGTTCATGTCAAATGATCTTAATAAAAGCAATAAAACAAGAGATATCTTCTGAAAGTGAAGAAGAGGTGGCTGGGAACCATAAATTACCATGTGTCCTAGGAGGGAGCCAAGGCTTCAAGTGGGAGCTAAGCCTTCCCAGCTGTGATAATGATACCTCATGTTCTTCCCATGTTTCCTATTCCGTGTGTGTGTGTGTGTGTGTGTGTGTGTGTGTGTGTGTGTTTATCAGTTCTTATCTACCACCGTTCAAATATTCTATCACTTAACAAGTTGCTCCTTGTATGTCTAATTAGCATACAACCAGTGAGGAAAGAAAGTGACCTTTTCTTGACTAATTTTCCTTCTTCAGTTCAACAAGAGCCTATGAAGTACTGTGCAATTAATAAAAATGTAGAGAGCAGTAAAGGTCTTATTTTATGGTTTAAAAAGGATTAATTTTACAAAGAGCAAACTAGTTATGATTCTAATAGTAGTTACTATTCCTTCTTTAGCACAGTACCCAATTAAGACATTTTCTATGTTTTAAGAGAATAAAAGAACATGATTATTTTTTTTTGTATGATGTTTGAATATAGTTATTCATTAAACCATAATTAAGAGTGACATACAGACCTAATTCATCACCATAGCACTTACTGGCATTCAAAGTTTGACTTGTTTCTATTTATTCTTAGTTAAGAGCAAATAGAATTATTCCATTTCAGATATGAAAAGGTATTTTTAAATGCTTCAACAGCTAGATTGCTCTACTTTGACTTAAATTTATTTTTCTTCAGCTAAACATTCATAGAACTTTAATCTAATATGACTCACAGATTATAGTATAATATAGCCTTTTCTGCTTATATGGAGTTCTCATGAGAATTAGTGATGTATATTTTAACATCATCCCCAGAAAAGATTATTTTGGAGCAGAGGGGAAAAATGTCTTTTTTTGTTTTTTTCACCTTTGTGGATCTCTGGAAAGGCTAGCAAAATGACATTGCTTTCTGTGTCTCTTTGGAAAAAAAAATACTGGACCTAAAAATCACACAGCTGGTCTTTTCAATTTTCTTAACTACTGAATTGGATTAACTGCATGATCCGAGTCAATTGATTGTGCAGAAATCAATGACTGAGAAGGCCAGATCTTCTCTCCTGGTTGGCCTCTTTCCTAAGCCTGCAAGCATGTGATGTTCACTCAGTGCACCATCAACTTTTAAAATAAATTACTTTTTAAATGCTCAAGTTATAAACTTCAAAGTATGATATTGGTCTTGAAAATATCCAGTAAATTAGTAACAAAATGTAATTTAGAGGCTTGTATGAAGAAATAGCATTTATTAGACTTTTTTCCAATTGCATTTATTATAGAAAATCTAGATAACAGAGGTGTAAAGAAAAAATAAAACACCATAATTCAGCCACTTAATGTTATGACATGTATCTTTAGACTCTTTCTCTTTACTTATATGTGTATATATATGTGCGTCTGTATATACACATGTGTATATGTGTATGTGTGTATATATTTGCGTGTATATGTGTGGTAAGCAAAATAATGGCCACCCAAAGATTCCCATATTTTAATGCCTGGAGCCTGGAAATCTATAGGTTGCCAGGCAAAGGAGAATTAGACTGCAGATAGAATTAAGGTTGCTAGTCAGCTGAACTTAAAGTAGGGAGATTATCCTGGATTATCCAGGTGGGCATGATGTAATGGCCAGAGTCCTTAGAAATGGAATATGGAGGCAGAAAAAGAAGAGTGAGGTGATATGTGAAGGACTCAACGTGTCATTATTGGCTTTGAAGGCAGAGGAAAGGGGATCATGAGCGAAGCAGTGCAGACCTCTTAAAGTTAGAAAAGGCAAGAAAACAGATTCTTCCCTGAGGCTTCCAGAGAGGAACACAGGCCAGTTGACACTGATTTTAATCCAGTGAGATTGTGTTGAATTTTTAACCAACAGAATTGTAAGATAAATTTGTGTAATTTTAAGCAACTAAGATTGTGGTAATTTGTTATAGCACAAATAGAAAACTAATATAGTATGTGTATATATATATGTGTGTGTGTGCATGTATATGTATATACATATGTGTGTATATATAGACAGTATGTGCTGAAGTAGGAACATCTTCTACATGCTACTTAATTTGTATTTTTTTAAATGTCATGAGCAGTTTTCATGTGATTAAATATACAAAAGCACAGTTAGAATGACAGCATAATATTCCATTATATTGATATGACTTAGTTTTTACTGTTTTCTAATGTTGGAGAAAGATTGTTTTCTTTGTTTCATAATTATAAATTACATGCACTAAATAATATACATTAATATCTGTTAATTTTCTTAGGATACATTTGAGAAACTTTTAAACTATTTTTATACTATTAAGTCTTTAACAATATCACCATTTTAAAACAAAAGTGGGAAAATGTCATCTAATTAAAATTCATTTTTTAAACTATAAGATCTTGACTGTGACACAGATGTATAGTTCCACCTGTTGATAGTCATATTGGGTTGAGACCCAATGCAGTAATGAAATAGGGACCCTGTATTCCCTTGTCTTCATGCTTCTATAAAGCACTTCCACGTTAAATGCCAGGAGAGAACAGTATTCAAGTAACATACCAGCTCCCTCTCTCCACTCCAGCCATTTTCTTTACTGCTTGGGAGAATTGACTGACCTGACTGAAGTAGTTGGTAAGAAATGTCATCCAATATACCACATTAATCAGACTTCTATAGAAAAATTTTGTTGGGTCATCTGGTCTCTCTCTGGCTCTTTTGATCCTCTTTGTGCTATTCAGAAAGCACAATGGGTCAGGTACTTTCCCATGTGGTTGGAAAACAACATTCTGGGGCTATTGTGCTTAGAACTACAATCTGTGGCTGGAGAAAAGGGGATTTGAAGTAGCAGAGTCCAGTTCATTCAATAAATACCCATCTGTGGAGCCCAACGTAGGCTCGCACTCATGACCCTGAGATCGAGACCTCATTGAAATCAAGAGTCAGATGCTTAACTGACTGAGCCACCCAGGTGCCCCCCTTCCTTTCATTTTTGAGAGTATACTGTAGAGTACTAAAGTTATTAAGTAATTATATTACTTCTCCAGGGGAATTTGGAGGAAGTTTAACATGAGCCTATTCCTCCCTCTTATACTTAGAGCCACAAAATAGAATGATTAATAGAGCTTTTAAAAAAAAAAATGGTGATTTCACTGTGGAGATTCTGATTTCCTCGGTCTTAAGTGGGTCTTAATTATTTTTAAGCACCCCAAGAGATTCGAAGAGGGGATCCATATGACACCATATCAGCTGGCTAGCTTATGTATCTTAACGTCAAAAGCACAGAGGGAAGAAATAATATTATTTGCCATGACTAATAGGTTTTGGTAATATTTGAAAATCTTCACAAGGCAGCATTCATCTTCCACTGTGAAGAAGTTAATAGCATCGTTTCCAACATCTGTGAATTTCCTAGCATAGCATTATTGCAATGTAATCCTGAAGATTCAAGTGCCTATGTCAGAGCCCATTGAATTAGAAGCATTCGCTTTCTCTTTTGTATCGTCCTTCCTTAGAGGAGGTAGTAGTCAATGGCTATTTCTACTCTTGTTCTGAAATTGACTTTCCTTCTATTCCCTTGTCTCTGAGTTTTTCTCTTCACCTTGCCTCAAAATCTCAACAAAAGGAAATTGAATGAATAAAGTGAAGAGAATCAAGGAGCTGCAGAAAAAGTCTGTAATGGAAAAAAGGCAAATAAGTGGTAGGGAGAAAAGACATAGGAGAGGGTAGGGAGAAAATGGAGGCACTATGCTATAATCTAGCTTCCCTGTTTTCCACATATGTTAAAATATCAAAAAGTAATTTACTTTCTCTATGTTCTTCCAATAGGAATAAGATACGATAGGATGGGTTAAACAAGATAGAATTGCATGAGACCAAAGACTAATTTATCATTTCTTCTCTGTTCCTCTAAATCACACCTAGTAGTCAAGATGAGATATAATAAAAATCTAGCTTCCTATAAAAAAGTGTTACCTTCATCCATATGTAATTCCCATTTCTTGTACAAACACATATGCAGAGGGAAATGGGAATTACATATGGATAGAGGTAACGCTTTTTTTCTATGCATTTTTCTGTAACTATGTAGATATATAGCTATATCTCTAGATAGAAGAAGAAGAAGAAGGAGGAGGAGGAGGAGGAGGAGGAGAAGAAGAAGAAGAAGAAGAAGAAGAAGAAGAAGAAGAAGAAGAAGAAGAAAAGGAAGAAAGGAAGGAAGGAAGGGAAGGAAGGAAGGAAGGAAGGAAGGAAGGAAGGAAGGAAGGAAGGAAGGAAGGGTAGGAAAGGTGTCCACATTACTAGTCTCCATTCCATAGACTTTAGATTGGATTTTTAAATGTTTTATTCTCCACTGGAAGCCTCAATATAATCAAAGAATCTTTACACTATGCAAATTTTATCTATGGTAAGTCTGATCTTATTTTACAAATAATGAAAATCAGAAACTCAAAGTTGTTATTATTAATATTAATTATTATTATTATGACTAAGATTTTGGTGTGTAACAAATCTCTTTCTTCATAATATGCAATGATGAAAAATGAAATGGATCAAAAAAACAATGTGAGAAAATTACTATGAAACATTTATACAAGGGAATCCTAATTTTAGCAGTCCTGAGGCATGATAAACAGCTAAGGAATAGAATGTGGTTATTTTATCCCATCTGTAAATGGAGTAAGTGGCAACTTGCTTAGGAGTTGTGATCTGAAAAGTCCAGGAATCACCTCCTCACCCCCACACTCGACCAGCCCCTGCAACCAGGCAAGGCTTGAAACACTGCAGGAATCCATATCTTGCAGAAGCAAGTATTAAATTATAGTCAGTTATTTATGTATCTTTATATTTCTATAACTAAATCTATTTTTATAATGATTATTTTGCCTTCCTTTGGCTCTTGGTACGTAGAAATGTATTTGTAAATTTTAGATGGTCTTAAAATTCATGGCAATTAAATTTCACAGTCTGAGTGAGACTCAGTCAACACATTCTTACGTACACATAACGCTCAGGCACTTAAAACTTAGGAGTAGAAAAACAAATAGTATCACTGACAATTGTAAGAATTGAGTAATTATTGCTATAATACAGTATGTGAGTGCATGCTTGTGTTGTTTACATAATAAAAAAATGCTCAGAACATCTTCAGAAGATTTTTTCAATATTGGAAAGCTAGTCAGACAAACTGTTAAGATTATCTTGATATATATATATATAGAGAGAGAGAGAGAGCGAGCGCGCGTGAGCGCTGCAGGAATTTTTTTCATGTATTTTTTTCATGTACACATGTAGAATATTTACATAGAATATATATTATATAAGCTCTTAAGTGTGTAAGAATATATAAATATATGTATATGCTTCATGTCAAATAAGACAGTGGGTGTATAGAAATAGCTATATGAGAATGTGATGATTAAAACTATAATCACACATTCTCATTTAATAAAACTCAAATGAGATTTACTTTATTGTAACTAATATGCCATTCCTGCCAACTACTGGAGACGCCTACATCTCAAAAGCTTAATGGCTAAACCTTCAGAGATTTAATATGCCACCGTGTCTTGAGAAATGAGCAAGACGTACTTGATTAGTTTAAAAGTGAAGTGTGCATTTCTGTGAGACTATTTAGCAGGCTATGGGTTATGTGTGTAAAATGTCAGGATTCTTAAGTTTGATGTGAAGTCAGTGTCTCAAGATCAATTAACTTAAAATTTATTAAGGAGAGAAGAAATCTATCATTCAGCATATTTTGAAACACAAAAAGAATTCAGGGAGTCTGACAACATGTTCAATTCAATATGCACTGTCAGAGAGACTGTCAAATGGCTCTAACATGTTTGACGCTCCATAGTTCCTATAGGTGTCTTTGCCAGCTTTGGATATCACTACTTTTACCACATTCTGACAATCTAGTGTTCCGATTGCCTTGAAGTTTAATGTACTTCTATTTTGAGGCATTTACTGAATTGTATTAAGAACCATGGTGCTTGGGTTATAGAAACAGTATCATTTTTCTTTATTCCATTAAAAAGGTCTCTCATCTTCTTCCTATATATTTTCCCTAGCTAGAAAAGAAAATATTGCTGTCACTTTCAGTGGGGTTTGCCTTTCATCTCACAGTGGCATTTCAGGTCTCTAAGTGGTATCCAATTTATTTGTATTCCAATGCCACTTCAGTGAAGTGTGCCTCTCTGTCAGCTGAATGCAAGCTTCAGGTGTTCAGTACTTGGAAGCCATGCCATGAACAAATTGACAATATCAACTGTAGCCAGTCATCTTGCAGGTAATTTCCACATACCTGCTGGAGAAGAGTTCTCAAAATTATTCAGCAGCACTATGTATAATATTTTTGAGGGTAGTCTGAGATTTCTTTCCTTGACTTTCTCAAACTATGATATTTTATTTTCAGTTTCCTCTCATCATATTGAAGAATAACTTACTTTATTTCCAAGAAAATAGTTGTAATTTAATATTACATTTTAATCTTTTAAAATTCTTTCAATTTACTATTAAAATCAAACTTTAATCCCTATAATTTCTAATTTTATAATTTCTGAAATCTGAGGAGTAACCCAGAATTACAACATACATAGCATAACATACTATAATATAACAACACATTTTTTTCTGTCCTTTTTTTATGTTCCCCTTTTTACTCACTCACTTCTAAAAGGTTCAGTAATTATAGAATATTATGTGAGTGGCATACCACATTTTAAAATGTCCCCTTCAGTTTATGGCAGATGTACTGCAAAAAATGGCCCCAATTTTCCACTTTCTCTATGCTATTGCTTTGCAGCTCCTCTCATCAGGGCTCAGAATCTGCCTCACTAACTCCTTGAATCTGGGCTGGCTTTGTGACTTGCTTTCTCAATGAAATGCAATGGAATCAACAGATTGTCAGTTCCAAATCTAGGCTACAAGAACTCTTGTGCACATCCACCCTTTCTTTGGACCTCTGCCTCTACCATGAGGTCAGATTCAGGCTAGCCTTCTGGAGGATGAAACAACTCGAAGCAGAACCAATTTATTCAATGGAATCACCTTTATCAACGTGTCTACATCCACCCAAGGTGACCACAATGAGTAAGCCCAGCTGAAATCACTTGAGCCCAGTTCAGGTGACTCACAGACTCAGGATAAATAATAACTTACTGAATTTTGTGTCTAGATAGAACGCAAAATAAAACAACTCCTTACATTTGGTTAAGACATAGCAAAGGGTCAGGTCAAGGAGAAAGCATGACTTTTAAAAATTCTCTTGAAAGATAAAGCTATATCTAGCCATACTCATTTTCTCCAAAAAGACTTATGAATTTCCTAAATCAATCTCTTATGTTCAGTCATCTCTGAAGATTTCAAAATGCAACACAGAGAAGCCAATATTTGGGCTTTGAAGAGGGAAGAAGAAATCGTAAGACGGAGAAGGAACAAAGTAGTCTTATTGGCAGAGTGAACGACAGGAGCAAAGATGAAGTAAACTGAGCTGGTATAAAGTTGCTTACAGAGGCCAGGGAGTGATGAGACTGGAAACTGGGCTGGGCCTAAATCCTAAAAAGCTTTCTCAGGCAAGTTGAGGAATGTGAATCTAATCCTGTGGGCACTAAGGGGACCAATGATAATTTTTGGTAGAGAAATGACAGTAACTCAGGAGATAAGAGTGGAGAATGGTTTCAATGAGGCTGAGATTAGATGCAGTGACCCAGGTAAGTGGCTTATCCAAAAGAAATATACTGAGGTCTTCCAAGGCAGTATCTAGAAAGAATGGAAAGAAGAACTAAATTCTGTAAGTTTTCAAAGTTAGAATTGAATACTTTTTTGGAGTTAAGTGGTTAAAGTAGTTAGGAGAAGGGAGGAACAGGGAAAGCACAAAAGCCTAGCATTTCCCTCAGATTTCCAGATTAAGAGATGGGGTGGATTGTGATACTTTCATTCAAATGGAAAATATTAGAATAGAAACTTGCAGGAAGAGGAGAAATAATAAATTTGGTTTTAACATATTAATTTTGAAGTAGCTTCAGGACATACAGGTTAACATGGGAATTGAAAATACAAGATAAAGCTAAGAATAATAAAATTGCAGTTGCCTATCTCAGCATTTTGATGGTAATTAAAGGCATGGGAGCCTGGGGATACCCAAGGATAAAGTTAGAGTAAGAAAAGTTAGAGTAAGAAAAGAAGAGAATCAAAGAATTGAACTCTGGGAAATACAAAAATCTAAAGGACAAGTAAAGGAGGAGATGCTGTTAAAAACACTTAAAAGCAACTTTCAGATGTGGATAAAATTTTTAAGAAAAAAATATCCTGGAAAATAATGATGCACATTCTTCAGGGACAGAGTGGTCAGCAATGTCCAGGGATACACAAGAGATGAGTAAGATGAGGTTTGAAAGAGCAGTTCTATTGGCAGTTAAGAGGTGACCGCAGGAAGAATAGCATCGTCAAACACTAAAAGTCCCTGCTCATTAAGAGTAATTAATAGATGGGAATTAAAGAAGTTGAAAAAGTGAGCCTGTGCTACATTGTCATAGCAAGAAAAAGGCTAGCTGGGTTTCAAAGGGCTAGCAGGAAATTGTTTCTAGGGTGCAGGTGAAGCACCTTTGAAGATGAGAGAGGGCACTTCAGCCTGTTGGAAGGGAAGAATGGACACCAAAATGGGCGTGTTTAGAACAGGAAATGGAAAGTCATGGGATATTCCATCTGATAATCTTGTTTTTTTCTGTTAAGCCAGAGTCTGTTGAGTATGATGGTATCGAAAGTATAAAAGGATTCAGATCAAGTTTTGGTATAGACATTCTGGGAATTCAAAAGGAAGTTGAAAGGGAAAAGAAATCTGATTCCAAACAGTTCTGAAGGCTCAGTGGAGATTGAAAAACTCTAAGTTTATGGTCATAAAGATGTTCATTGATTGTGTGAAGTCCAAGGGTAGCAGTGGAGGAATTAGATGGTTGGATTCATTTGAGTGAGAACAGAAAAAAAAAAAAAGAGACTTTTTAAAAGCATAGTCATAGTGACACTGTTTTGAAGAGAGATTGTAGTCAAGATAGGAGCCTGGAGAGAAGCCAGAATACAGCTTATATTTACAAGGAGGATTGAAAATGCAAGGTAAACCCTTTTCAATTCAATTCTACTATGGTGCAAAATAACCTCTACTGAGGCTTTTTCATATATAAAAGATTTTAACTGACTTATGTCTGTTCTCCTTAAACACAGTACAGTTTCTCTAGTTTGAATATTTTATTACTACAGCTCTTTTAGTGAGCATTCACAATTATAACCTACTCAAAACATGATTTCCTCTATTAATAAGGCACTATTTTATTTACCTTTCCCAAGCTAAGCTAAATGTCAGGCATAGTTCAACAAAAATAAATCTATAATTCTCAATAGACACAAATGCTTATTTGATTAATGCCAACTCTAACTCCATTAAAATCAAATGGGATTGACATTGTGTACATATTTCAGATAAACTAATTTTGTTTGTTAATATGAAATACGTAAGGAGAGTAATTAAAGCATTTGTTGCCCTTTTCTCCTGGTTCCATATGCATGGACTTAGAAGATAATAATTAAGATGAATTTGCTCAACTCAAACACAGACAACATAAAAATATGAAGGTAGATACACAGATGGGAAATATATGGATAAACAGATGGCCATATAACTTTAGAAAAATAAAAACTTGCTTGTTCTAATTAACAGTGAACATCGTTCTTTAAACTTGCACCTTGGTTCAAAGATAACAGTATAAGTACTAAACCATATTGTTATAACATGTAGTCCTAAAACCAAAAACAAATACAGTCTATTTCAAAATTTTTACTATAGATCTTAGACAGTTCTAGAGACTGTTGATATGAGTAACTTCTATGTGAATAGAAGGGAACTAATAAAATTGTATAATTAATACATTTATAAACCAAATAAATATAGAAATCATTCACCTTGCTCATTCAAGATTGAGGTTCAGGGGAGAATACTCTTTAAAGGGACTGAAGTAATCAGGTAGACTGAAGACTAGGGTGTGAAGTATAATGTCAAACCCAGGGACTGGCCACATGTGTGAGCAAAGGGAGAAATGTTGAAGTTAACTCCAAGGAAAATATAGGCCTATTTTTGGGTTAGATTAGCTTCAAAGAAGAGTCAGGGAGAAAGAACCATTGGAGTTTAATAGTTAGGGCCATCAGGTCCTATGTGTGATGGGTTATTTCAAACTAGGAAATAGGCCATTGCTATATTTCTTGCTGAAATCCATCAAGATTAGTTCAGAAAGTAGACAAAGCTAGGATGCTGATATGGAAAGAGTAGTCACTATAACATGGAGATTTAAGCCTGAGGCAAAAGAAACAAATCTGGTTTACATGTAAATCTTTTAAAATAGAGACATTAATTCTTGCTTGACTTTGTACTGCACCTATGTATAAGTTTCAAAATATAGTTCAACAGAACATAAGAGGGCAATATAGATAAAACTGTCTTTTTTAAAAAAGATTTTATTTGCGAGAGAGAAAGAGAGCGAGAGCGAGCACATGAGTGGGGGGAAGGAGCAGAGGGAGAGGGAGGAGCAAACTCCCTGTTAAGCAGGAAGCCTGACATGGGGCTCAGTTCCAGGAGCCTGGGATCATGACCTGAGCTACAGTCAGACGCTTAACTGACTGAGCCACCCCGGTCCCCCAGATAACACTGTCTTATTATAGAAGTGCTCTTACTTCTGTTGTCCATCATTGAGTAATAAAGCTTCCTAATAAAGCCTGGCAATGATTGTTAATGAAATATTTGACCACATGTAACTATCCCACACTTATTTTTCATAACCAGAGGACAGTATATCGAGGAGCAGAGGAGAAACCACACTGAACTTTTCAAGAACAAAAGACTGTGTCTGTGTCTAATATTTGTGGTCTTTTTTTTTTTTTTTTAAAGATTTTATTTATTTATTTGACAGAGGGAGACAGCCAGTGAGAGAGGGAACACAAGCAGGGGAAGTGGGAGAGGAAGAAGCAGGCTCCCAGAGGAGCAGGGAGCCCGATGCAGGGCTCGATCCCAGGACCCTGGGATCACACTCTGAGCTGAAGGCAGACGCTTAACGACTGCGCCACCCAGGCACCCCTAATATTTGTGGTCTTGTCAGCATCAGGCAGTATCTAGAACATAGTAAATTACCAAATAAATGACATGAGAAATATAGCTTGCTTATACTTTAATTTTCATTTACATATGATTTGTATTATATATTAATAACGAAAAATATTTAACAAAGCTTGGCTATATTTATGAGAAATGAAATAACATACCTGAAAAATTCACTGATAGCCACTGAGAACATAATGACAGGAAAAATACTTAAAAAAAATTAAGTATCAACATTGAAAATATAAATAGATAAATGTTAATAGTCTTTCAAGTTAGCAGGCATTAAAAAATAATTTTATATGAAGCTAATGTAAGTTCTCAACTGATTAAGAGGTAGACTCTGGAATCAGAAAGACCTGGATTTGAATCCCACATGACCACCTTACTGACTTTGTCAGGTCTGGGCTTTGATTTTATTCTACTAACAAGCTAAATTAGCCTATACCTTTTGGTGGACCGTGGAGAATTGTGGTCAGAAACAATGGTCTTTATTACTCATAGCACTAAAAGGGGCATGAGTATCAGCAAGCTTTCCATTGGATGTTCTTGCCCCCAAGTAAACCCAGATGGATTACAGAAGCAACAGGTTTGCATCACAGCTGAGAATAACTGAGATTGGGGAATCCACTGCTTTAATAGCAGTCAGTAAGCAAGCCTGCTGTTTGTCCAGGGAAGAGGGGAGACAATACCTCATTTCTCAACCTTGAGAACCAAACCTAAAAAATAGTCTAGTGGTCAGGGACTTGGGCTCTGGCACACCCAGCAAGATTTATAAGAGTGCAAAAGACCCAAAGAGTGCTGTCTCTCCAAACACTGTTACACCGATCATTTCCCTTCATTTATAATTTATGTGTTCACTGTATCTCCTTTTTAATCTGTTTCATTTCTTTCATGACACTTTTCATCAACATTTAAAAAAAAAGATTTATTTATTTATTTATTTTAGGGGGGGCAGGGGCAGAGGGAGAGGGAGAATCCTGAAGCAGACTCCGCTGAGTGTGGAGCCCAGCATGGGGCTCCAGGGGCTCCATCCCAGGACCCCGAGATCATGTCCTGAGTGGAAACCAAGAGTCAGCTGCTTAACCGACTGAGCCACCCAGGTGCCCCTTATCAACATTTTTAATGTGTGCCTCTTCCACCAGAGTAGAAGCTCTAAGAAATCAGATTTTGTTTTATTCACTAGTGTATCTCTAGAAGTATGCCTTGCTATGTTTGTTTTGTAAAATAATTGCAGTTTAATTTAAATATTTATTAGTTTACTAAAAGCTAGGTGCTTTTCTGGGTACCAGGGATAGAACAGTTAACAAGATGGAGAAGGTCCCTACTCTAACTCCCAAAATCCTGACAAGTAAAAGATAGACTATAATAGTGGCTACCTCATGTAGTTATTGAGAGGGTGTAATAAATAATACAAGTCAGATATTTAGTAAAATTCCTATTTTATAATTAATGCTCATGAATTTTAGCAGTTATTTATTGAAATATAATGCCCCTACTATCGTTACTTCTTGCATTTTACACTTTATAGTTTGAAAAACTAAAATACTTAAATTTTTTATTTTTAAAATAGAATACTCAAACACACAGACTTGCATAGAAAATAATGCTATGCAAGATTAACTGATATAAGTATCTCC
The DNA here is from genome assembly GCF_017311325.1 of Ursus maritimus. NCBI lineage: Eukaryota > Metazoa > Chordata > Mammalia > Carnivora > Ursidae > Ursus > Ursus maritimus. Next base: position 38,851,502 of record NW_024423343.1, read on the forward strand.
TTATTTTTTAAAAGAATACTGTTAAATAACATAAAAAGTTACAAACACAGCTAGTGCCCCATCCTATTATCCCTTTCTCTCCTCCGCCTCTCCAGAGTTAATGACATCATTTTCATTCATATTCTTAAAAAATCTGGAATTTATTTTATTTTGTTTTAAACTTAAAACTTAAATAAAATAGCATTTCCTTGGGGCGCCTGGTGGCTCAGTTGTTTAAGCATCTACCTTTGGCTCAGGTCATGATCCTAGAGCCCTGGGATCGAGCCCTGTATTGAGCCCAGTGCGGAGCCCCATGTTGGGCTCCCTGCTCAATGGGAAGTCTGCGTCTTCCTTTTCCTCTGCTCCTCCCCCAACTTGTGCGCACACTCTCTCTCTCTCTCATTCTCTCAAATAAAATCTTAAAAAGAAATTTTCCTTTAAGATACCTGTCAGATCTTTTTAGTCCTTTCCAAATTACCTCAATGGCACATTTGTAAGGAATGAAAGAGTGTGAAATGGTATCTGAATTTGCTATAGTAAAATTACTTCACCAAATTCTGTGCTCTATGCTTTTAATATCTTTTGTTTACACATATAAGGAATTTCACCAATATACTCATCTTGCATTCAGAAATGATTATGAATACTATGACTTTAAGACCTTGACCTTTTAAGAATATTTTATTTGGAACATTTTTTTTCTTATCACTAGTTCACACTTTAGGGACTTATTAAAATGTTCTTGCTAATTTCACTTGCAAACTATATTGCTATTACTGGTATTTACTGCACTTAACCTTCACCTTTACGAAAGTAACATTAAGGTGTTATTTGCATAAGTTAAAATCATTACATTTGAATGTTGCCCTGACTATATTTTTTAAAATGATTTTTCCATAAATTACATTAGGAAAACATTATTGTGGAAAAGGCATTTCGAAAGGTGATTGAAGAAGTTCTTTTTCAAAACTGATTTTGATTTTCACTTTTGAGATGGATCTTTGGCCAATGTAAATTCCTTTCACTTATTGGGGTTCTTTACATCATACCCCACTACAGTCGCTAGCTTTCTACTTCAACAAAAGAAGTATATCAAATCTCAAGAAACTGATACTTATAGAAAATGGGGAAAGAAATATTAATAAATACAATTTTTGTTTTCACAAATTAGGTAGTCCCATGATAGCTTATAAAAAATAAAGCACAATGCACTTCCTGTTTTTTTTCCCAAGAATTATAAGAAAAAAAATCTTAGCTTTACCAACACACTTAATTTGAGCTAGAGTTTTCATTTAATGCTTAAATCTTTTTACATAAACTTGATACAAGATTCTGCAAAACACAGTATTTTTAATGGGCTTTGAGACAAAAAGTTCATCAATGGCCTTTTTGCTTGGTTTTGGTACTTTATTCATAATAATACCAAAAGAAACGTTAAACACATTACCAGAGAAATACATAAAAGAAAATAGTGCTCTAATCTAAATATTTTTGCAGAAAACTATAGCTAGACATTTTGAAGCTCAGGACTAGACAATGTTTGGACTGCGTGTTCCTCAAGGTTTGAGTAACTACTATCACAGCCTAGAAAGTAAGGCACTCACTGGAGCCTGATTTCTTTTACAGCCTGCTGGGAGTTTGTCAAACTCAAGTTTACAGGCACAGTCCTCCATAAGACTGCCCTCCCGCAGATACCAACCACAGGTTTGAGTATCCCCTGGGGCATTCTTATTTCTGATCAGCTGGCTACAAAGTTGGGTGTTCCCATGACCAACCTCAGGTTCAGTAATTCATTGGAATTACTCATAGAACTCAGGAAAGCACTATACTTATGATTATAGTTTTATTATAGCAAAAGGATACGAATCAGAAGAAAGAAAGGGTGAAACACAGAGAATGAGGTCTGGTGGAATTCCAAATGCAAAGCTTCTGTTGTCCTCAGAGACACATTAGTCTCCTGGTATCAGTGTGTAATAATACTCAAAGAGCATTGCAAACCAGAAAAGAGTCCAGAGTTTTTTTGGGGTTTCATTGTGTAGGCACAATTGATTAAATCATTTCCTATAAGACTCAATTTCTAGTTTCCTCTCCTTGGATGTCAGGCTGAAATTATGTGGCTCAAAACACCAAAGTTCTAATCATATGGGTGATATTCCTGGTGTTGCCAGCCCTCGTCCTGAGTCATCTTGGTTGTTTAAACTATATAGGGGACAACCATGGCTCACCTCATTAGCATAAACTACCAGGTATAGTTCAGGGGCCCACTATGAATACCAAAGACACTTGTCACTAGAAAAATTCCAAGAGTCTAGAGGTTATACCTCAGGAACCAGAAACAGTAGCCAGCCAGATTCTTTATTCCACAAGGTCTTTTTTCAAACATCTAATTATAAATTCCAAATCATGATGCCATTAAAAATATGAAAATGATCAAAATCATAGTAGCTAATTAATTTCTGTACTAGAAACCTAGAGCTCTCAGCCCATGTATGTTCTTCCTAAGCAGTCACAAGTAAATACCTTGTACAAGTAAGAGCTACATAGCTTCAGTGAGCCCAGGAGGGACTGAGGGAAAACTAGGAAAACACAAAACATCAAGGAAAAAAAATGGACAAGATGATGATAATGTCAAAGTAAAAGTAAATCAAAGCCTGAAAAGCTGATCTATTTCTAGCACTAGGAAAGAATCTAAGGGTTCACAGATCATCATAAATTGTACAAAGTCACTTGGTAGCCCAATAATCTTTTTCACTGTGTCTCAAATTTGACTCAGGGTTAAATAATAAATCTTGTATTTTACAGAGATTCTCTGGGATAGCACATTACCAGACAAGAGTTTTATAAGTTTACTTTGAGTGCAAGTGGTTTAAATTGCAAAACTCATACTATACAGAGTGGATTGTTTGTTCTTATTCTGGGTGCCTGTACACCACTGTCCTTGCTACATCTGTGAACAATGGTTTCTTAGACATATATAATTAAATACTTCTGCCAAAGAAAGGAAATGTATTGATTTCAGATGAGAATTTCTCAATCTGCATTTAGAAAAATGTTTTCCCTATTTCTCCAGATTAAGTTAGTAACATATCTTAGCTTTACACAATATAAAGTTCTCATAAAAGCCCTTGAATTACCTGAGACTTACCTAGATATACCTGATACTCAAAAGCTGTTATATGTGCAATATGGAGAATAAAAACTAAGGAACTTAAATGATATGAAAATGAATGGGCACAATATCCCTGACTTTTTTTTTTTTTTAAGTAGAGAGAATGTTACCTATGAGAAAAGAAAATTAAACATCATCACACTTTCCTGGGCTTGGGAGGGGGTAAAAGAAGGATATATACCAGGATATAATGTAGATTTTTATCAGTGTTCTTCTCCTCTAAGGGCAAAATAAGAAGTTATGTGCCTAAGTTGCTGCAAGAGAGATTTAGCTAGGATATAAACAAGAAATTCTTAAAAAGAGACACATTGCTAAATATGCAAACAGGTTACAGAGGGAAGTTCAGTTCTCTCAATATGAGATAAAATTTCATATCTGAAATCATGAAAATGTTATAGCTTGTGCATCAGTGCAAACTGGAAAGAAAATTTCACTTCAATAGTCTTCTAACTCAATAATCTGTAATTCCATGTCTAAGCAAAGGTGCAATGATTTGTTTTCATGAATGTTTAGAAAGATTATGCTTTTAAGAATGATTGATTCATACTATTAATAACTAATGTAACGAATGCTTTATAGTTTGTCTAGTTTTTATAAATGTTTACATCTACATAGTGACATTTGATCAATCAAGGTACAAGAAAAGTTTTATTAAGTAAGCCAGATAGTACCCCATTCAAAATATCTTCATCCCATGTTTCATAATAGTTATTCTGAGTAAAAGATGACAGACAAAAAAGAATATATACTGTGGAGGGGAGGAAAACTTTTCCCTTCCTATATTCTAGGAGAAGCTGGGAGGGGTCTGAGGCTTCAAAGGGAAAGAAGACAATTCACAGGAAGTTGGGAAAAGCAAATGTTTGGTAAACAGATGTTTGCCCTCCCATACAGATAAGTCTTTATGATGCAAAAAGTGATCTCTGGTAATAGCTCTCTTCCTGGCATAGGCCCCCTATCTAAATTCTTTTAGGCAGTTAAGGAAGAAGTAAATAGCCTTTCCTGAGTCTGCTGGGTCTTAATTGCCTTTAGCTCAAAACAGCCCACATGCCAAAGTCGCGCATATTCTGCTCCCCCTCAACTGTAGGATTCCATTTATGCAACACTCTAGAAAAGCACAAAATAATCTATGCTGACAGAAAATAAATCAGTGGTTGCCTGAGTATGGGAGTGAGAATATAGCAGAACCAATGCCATTCGGAGGCCCCCCTTTCTCTTCTGCCTTGAATTGTTTTAAAATAAGGTAATTTGTGCATAAGAAACCCTGACCTACAACACAAGGCAAACTATGTTAATATTCCTGCACATAACTCTCAAACACCATCTAAAGCTTAAACTCTAAACCAAGATAATAATCAGTATCATTTAAAGCTCTTCAGGGAACTTAAAGAATGCAACTAATGTCAACCTAAAAGCATGTGACAGTCAAATGACTGCAACTGGGGTACTTCTTAAGGCAGATAACCTCCACCAGAGCCTACAAGTTCCTCTGAATAGTTACAATTAAACTCGATTTTATCTGCTTAATCTTTGAGGCTTATTTCCCCCTCCTTTCCCCTTTAAAATTCCCTGCCTGCCCCAAAGTGGTAAGATGGTTATTTGGGACATTAGTCTGCTATCTTCTTGGTGAGCCTGATTTCCTGAATAAAGTCATATTCCTTGCTTCAACAACTTGTTACTCAACTTACTGAACAGTGGAGCAGCAAGTAGATTGAACTTGGGTTTGGTAATAAGAACTGGAGGGGTTTGGGAAGGCGGGATGACAAGGGGCATGAGGAAACTCTTGGGAATATGTTCATGATCTCAATTGTGATAGTTCACAGGTGTGTACATGTCAAAACTTAAGACATTGTTTTCAAAAATCACATACTGCTCTTTTGTTCCCTTAGTCAATATGATACTATTATTTTTTGTAGCTCTTCCTCATTCCTTTCTAATTACTAGTTAGAGCACGCGTCTTAAACTAGTGTGAATTTGCACTTACTTCCTACTTTCTCTTCTTCATAATTTACTATATTTCTTTTATAATCTTCTACCTCACCTCACTCTTTAATTGAAATTAAGAGCAATGCCTTCAGAACTTTCCACTCTCCACAATCACGACTGTCAGCAAATATTTTCCAAGATTTTATCTATATTTAAGCTAGCTATTTTTCTAACTAGAGTAACTTTCTTTTTAATCTTTTAAAAAAATCCTGCACAGTTAATCTTAGAAATCATTTCTATTAAGCCACCTTTGAAGAACTATAATTGAGTAGCTGGTTACTATTTGGCTGTCTTTTGGATAATTTTATACATTTGCACCTCTGATATGTTCAGTCAGTGAAAGAGATGTTGAAAAGTATTACAGGTAAGGAGTAGTTCAATTATAATTTCCTAAGGGAAAAATTCATCTAGTAACTCCAAAATATTATGTCAAACACAGGTCCATGAACACCAAATATTTTAATTAACATTAATGAAATGGAAAAAAAGAAAAATTAGTAACACTAAAAATGGCAAATATAAGGGAATTATAATAAGAACATGTTGGGTCACCTGGGTGGCTCACTCGGTTAAGCATCTCTCTTTGGCTCAGGTCATGATCCCGGGGTCCTGGGATCGGGGCCCCGAAGCTCGTTGGGCTCTCTGGTCAGCGGGGAGTCTGCTTCTCCCTCTCCCTCTGCCCCCCCCCCCACCATGTTCTCTCTCTCTGGAATGAATAAAATCTTTTTTGTAAAAAAAAGGAACATGTCAATGATAAAATCTCATTGAGCTGTATCATTTTATGTATAATAAATGTAGTTTTATACCTACTATGGGCAGAGTACAGTGCTAAGCATTTTACATGCATATTGTATTAGTTCTGAACAATTGTAACAGGTAGATATTACTATCTCCATTTTAAAGTGATAAAAATAAGATTTTACAGGAGTTTAAATATTAACTTGCTATAGCTTTGATTCTAAACTTTTCTATTCTTGATTCTAAGTCCTCCCAGAATTGAATATTGCTGACTCACTAAGAATTTTACAATTCTTTAAACATTTTCATCTGTTTCTCAATAAAATGTTGGAGAAAATAATGTTATCAAGGAGGCAATGCCTTGTACTATAGAAAATCGTACTCATTTAATTGAGACTAATTACCCCTTTTTGGGCGTTGATTATATTTTTGTTTTGGTTTGGTTTTTTTTTTGCTGAAAATTGTGGAGAATTTTTATTTATCATGAATGTTGATACTACCCAGAAGGTTATTCAATAAGGACTTGTCATATTTCTCAAATGCCAACTGTCAATTAGTCACTTTTTTAAAAATTTTTTTTTATTTTTTTTATTTTTTCTCTGAAGTCCTCAGTTTGTTTCTCATAGTCCATAGTCTCTCATGTTTCATTCCCCCTTCTGATTACCCCCCCCCCTTTCTTTATCCCTTTCTTCCCCTACTGATCATCCTAGTTCTTATGTTCCATAGATGAGAGAAATCATATGATAGTTGTCTTTCTCTGCTTGACTTATTTCACTTAGCATTATCTCCTCCAGTGTTGTCCATGTTGTAGCAAATGTTGAGAACTCGTTCTTTCTGATAGCTGAGTAATATTCCATTGTATATATGGACCACAACTTCTTAATCCAGTCATCTGTTGAAGGGCATCTCGGCTCCTTCCACGATTTAGCTATTGTGGACAATGCTGCTATGAACATTGGGGTGCATATGGCCCTTCTCTTCACTACGTCTGTATCTTTGGGGTAAATACCCAGTAGTGCAATGGCTGGATCATAGGGTAGCTCAATTAGTCACTTTTTAAACACAGTTGCATTTTTTAAAAAAAATTGTTGTTACGCTACATTTTTGCCAGTAAAGGATTTAATTCCATTTGTTGTGTTGTTGTTGGGTTCTTAGTTATTTTAGAGGCTAGGCGGTAGGGCACCTACCCCCCTACCCCACAAAAACAGCATAGTATTCTTATTAGAATTTCCTAAGACTGGCAATTCCAGCTTGCAAAGCATGGTAGGACATAGCCAGGAGGATAAGAAACTTTAGTTGTCATCTAGGGGTATAACATTCCATTACTGTGGTCCTTGCAACCCGAGGTCCTCTTTCCAACCCTCTCCACTAAAACTATTGACATGCAAGACTTCATCTGCTTCATGGTGGTGCTTTTACCAGATGCTTCAGCACTCTCAGGAGCTCCTTGATTTGGCTCTTGGGCATGCCAATGGAGAAGTGAAGAGAGAAAAGAGAGAGAATTGGGGGGTGCTTGGGAGGCTCAGGGCTGGGTGGCAGCACCAGGCACCCCTGTCCTGTCCCATCTTGGCCCCAGTGCCTCTTGACAATTTGTTCTAATATGTCAAATGCATAAGTGGAAATGTAATTATTTTCAAACCAAAAAGGAAATTACCAATATAACTATATATAAGTAGTTATATATATTCTCAAGTTTCTATCTTCTGGTCCATCTGTCACATTTTTAAGGCACTTTGACACATCTAGAAATTAAAATTTGGCATGAATATGTAAATCTCTGTTCAAAGCCAATGGAGAAATCCTAACTTTATGGGGTTATTTTTACCCTGGTTATGCCTAATTTTAGTTCCGTAAACATAAAGGTGTCTCTAAGTGAAAATGCGACAAGTATGCTTGAAAGTCACTTGATTCATCTTGGAAAACCTTTTATTATAGTCTCTGAATTTGAAAAAGTGTAACATACTAATTACCAGATAAAATATCACTTTGTAATTCAGGTAATTTCTAATTCTTTGCTTTCAATAAAATTTTAGGATGGCCTAGTCTAGTTGCTAGTTAGTAGAGTATTAAAATTAAAATTTGATGATAGATCACTAATCCAGTGTTCTGAGTGGCTTTGCTGTAACAGAACTTCTTTCATTCCTATCTACATATTTATGTAAATAAGACTTCTCAAAGTTTATAACTAATATAAACCATATGTTATTTTGGTAATAAGTAACATTCATCTATGAAATATACATTAATTAAAAAATATACAGCCTCATTCATCTAATTAAGAGATATATTTTCAAAAAATTTGCTTTTTCATTATAATAATAATAAAAATTTATAATATGTTGTGTCTTTTAAATTAGACATTTACTATTAAAATTATAACAATAATTCAATGTAGAAGACAATTTCTAACACTTGGAATGTTATAGTACCTAGAAATGATGGGTTTAAATTTTGTTTTGTTGCAAAGAAATATTATAGAGTTAATAAGAAAAAACTTTGAGGCATAAAATAAGCTACATTAAATTAAAATTCTGCTGGAGAAATGAAATGGAAATATAAAATCAAGGGGCAAAGGAATTAATGTAAAATTTATGACTCTTAACAAATCGTGTGTTGATGCATTTCTTTCAATGGATGTTGGTGATTGCCAGTTCACAATATTGGATGATGATAGGTGTTGAGGAAAGTAGATAAAGTTAAGGGAGACTGCTTGCTATTTTAATTAAAATGGCCAGGGAGCCTCACTGAGAAGTTGACATTTCAGGTGGAGGAGTTAGCAGATATCTGGGATAAGAATCTTCCAGGCAAAAGGCACAGACAATGCAGAGGTCCTCAGAGAGGAAGGAGCCTATGTAGCACGTTCAAGGAAATATCAAGCAGCCCAGTGTGGCAGCAGTGCAGTGTGGAAGGAAGAAATTAGGTGAATGGTAGATTTTTTTTCTTTTCAAAATTAAAGAATCCACAAGAAAAATAGTTTGAAGATCACTGTGTCATGTGTTATAAAGCAGGTGTTGTAAGACATGTGTCCCAGATCCCCGAATACCAAGTATACATCCATTACTCACAAAACTAAATTTCTACCCAAGCCAGTTTCTTGATTGGCTTTCTCATGTATATTTTACTCTGAAGTTATAGATCTCTTGATCTCAGGGTTGTAAGTTCAAGCTCTATGTTGGGTGTAGAGATTACTTTCAAAAATAAAAATTCTATTTTATTTTATTTTATTTTTTTAAAGATTTTATTTATTTTTTTATATAATTTCCAACCCCAACGTGAGGCTCAAACTGATGACCCTGAGAACAAGAGACACATGCTCTACTGACTGAACCAGCCAGATGCTGCCTAAAAATAAAATATTTAAAAAAAGATATAAATTTATATCAACTGCAAAATTCCATATATAAGCAAGTGCTATAAGCTTAAATAGCAAATAATGTATTTTAAATATTAAAAAATATTGTGCTTAAATATTTTTAAAAAATCTCATTTGATTAAGTTGCTTATAAAAATTATTCTAAACCAAACATCTGTTGAAATGAGTATTCATTTGTATATTGATAGTTATTTCAGAATTCATCTCTGGAATTCAGTAAATAACAATCTTTGATAACTTTTGTACGTAGCTTCATGGGGAAAGCAAAAAGTTTGCCTAATTGGGTTTTATAAAAATTGTACCATCAGCAGCAAAACAGTAATAAAGGTGTGAAATATGTGTCAAAGAATTGACTTATTTTAAATTCTCTCCTTTTATTTTTCTCAAAATGAAGTTATAAAATTCTATTCTTGATAGTGGAATCACTCAGAATTCTATGGTTTATAATTCTGTATTGGTTTGGAAATATAAAATTGAAACAAAAAGTCCTGAAAGCAGTTTTATGCACTACAGTGAAAAGAAGTTTGAAACTCCCAAAGGAAGGAAAGCAAATTATGACTCTAAAAGAGAACTCCAAATCCTAACCCTAGTGGTTTAAACTTAATTACATTTTCTTGGGGGGGGGGGGGGGGGGGGGTGTTTCTCTTTGGAATCTCAGCATTTATAAAAATGCCAATAATTTTGTAGATGACAAAGAAAATGTAGTATTTCTATTTAAAGGGTAGAGCTGATTCCATGACCTAAGTGGAAATGCAGTATTTTCCCTTCTCTTTTCTAAAGGAAAAACCTCTAGAGAAACTAAAGTAGAATATCAGTGGATGGAAATGACTGTCGTTTAGTGCCTTTTTTTTTTAAAGCTTTATTGATATATAATTGACAAATAAAATTATTATGTATTTAAAGTGTGCAGTGTATATCTCTCTCAATAAACAATGGTTGATGACTTTCTGTCTTGCCTATATGTAGGGAAGAATCCACACAAGTGATTTTGTTATGCGCAGTGACATTTTTCCTACTTAAATAAAAAACCATCCTTTTTTCCATGCCAAAAATAAAAAAGTAAAAAATAAAAAGTGCAATGTAATGATTTGATATATGTATATATTGTGAAAGGATTCCCACAATCAAGTTAATTAACACATCCATCACCTCCCATCTTTTTTTAATGAGACCTCTTAAGATATTCTCTCAGCAAATTTCAATTATACAATATAGTATTGTCACTATGCCATACATTAGATTCTCACACCTTATTCATCTTATAACTGAAAGTTTGTACCCTTTTACATACCTCTCCCCATTTCCCCCCCTCCTAGTCCCTGTTAGTACCGACTTAGATGGTTTCACATTCTTTAAATTATAAGTGTGTTGCTTAATTAAGTGTATATCTTACAATGACAAGATTTACAAGATAAAAAGTCCCTTTATTGATGTACAGTTTATAAATTATATTGTAGAAATGTCTCTGCAACCAATGAGAGTACTTAAAATGTTAAGCCCATATGTTAATGTCCTAGATGTCCCCTGTATTAGTCTGCTCAGGACACTATAATAAAATACCACAGACTGGGTGACTTAAACCACAGACATCGACTTCTTACCCTTCTGGAGACTGGGAAGTCCGAGGTCAAGATGCCAGGCAGTTGGTTCCTGGGAAGGATTCTCTTCCTGGCTTACAGAAATACCGCCTTCTCACAGTGCACTCCACAAGGGCAAAGAGATAGCTATGTCTCTCTCTCCTTTTCTTTTAAGGACCATAATCTCATCATGAGATATGGCCTCATCTAACCTCAGTTACCTCCCAAAGGCCCCATCTCCAAGATATAGTTGGCAAGATATAGTTGGGGGGGGGGGGCGGACCACAATTCAGGCCGAAGCTGCCCATAGTATTTGTATGTCATGTGTATAACTTCCATCATTTATTGATTTTCTAATCCAAGAACTCTTTACTCCTTATCTGTTTGTCTGTATTTAAAGACAACAAAATAGTATTTTTAAATTGTTTTACATTTAAGCATAATTCTTAAGCTTTTAAAAATAATTGTTATTTTTTAGGTAAGGTACAGTGATCTCCCCTGGACCTTATATGCACAAGCTCTCCCATTATCCACAGCTCCCACCAGAATGGTATACTTCTTACAATTGATGAACCCATGCTGGCACATCATGAACACCCATGTCCATAGTTTACATTGGGGTTTACTCTTGATGTTGTGCATTCTATGGGTTTGGACAAACGTATAATGACATATATCCATTACTATAGAAACATACAGAGTAGTTTCACTGCCCTAGAAGTCTTCCATTCTTTGTCTATCCATCCCTTCCTCCCCCGACAGCACAATGAGTGCTAGGTGGTCCCTGGAAACCACTGATCTTTTTACTATCTCCATAGTAAAAAGCCCTTTCAGATTGTCTTTTCACTTAGTGATACGCATTTAATGTTCCTCCATGTCGTTCATAGCTTGATAGCTCATTTCTTTCGAGTACTGAAAAATATTCCATTGCCTACAGCTACCACAGTTTATTTATCTGTTCACCTACTGAGGGACATCTTGGTTGCTTTCAAGTTTTGGTATTTATGAATAAAGCTGCTATAAACATCCATGTGCAGGTTTTTGTGTGGGCATAGGTTTTCAACTTTGGGTAAATACCAAGGAGCTCATATAGTAAGAGTATGTTTAGTTTTGTAAGAAATCAAGAGTACGTTTAGTTTTGAAAGTAATCACCAAATTGTCTTCCAAAATGGCTGTACTTCTGCATTCCCAGCCACAACAAATAAGAGTTCCTGTTGCCTCACGTCCTAACTGTCATTTGGTGCTGTCAGTGTTCTAGATTTTGGCCATTCTAATAGGTATGTAGTGATATCTCACTGTTGTTTTAACTTGCATTTCTGTGATGATATATGATGCAGAGCATCTTTTCTTTTTTTTAAGTTTTTATTTATTTATTTGTCAGAGAGAGAGAGAGAGAGAGAACACAAACAAGAGGAGCAGCAGGCAGAGGGAGAATCATGCTCCCTGCGGAGCAAGGAGCCTGATGTAGGACTCGATCCCAGGACCCTGGGATCATGACCTGAGCCAAAGGCGGACGTTTAACCAACTGAGCCCCCCAGATATCCCCAGAGCATCTCTTCATATGACTTTTTTGCCCTCTGTATATATTCTTTGGTGAGGTATCTGTTAAGGTTTTGGCTCATTTTGGCTCATTTTAAAATCAGGCTCTCTTGAGGTTTACAAATTCTTTGTATATTTTAGAAAACAGTCTTTTTTCAGATATGTTTTTTGCAAATATTTTCTCCCCATATGGGGCTTGTCTTCTCATTCACTTGACAGTGTCTTTCACAGCATGCCTTTGGTGTTCAGCATGAAAAGTCTTCACCAAGCCCGGGTTATCTAGATTTTTTTTTTTTTTTTTTTTTTTTTTTTGCTGTGTTCTAGGAGCTTTATAGTTTTGCATTTTATATTTAGTCTGTGATCCATTTTGTGTTAATTTTTATGAAAGGTGTAAAGTCTGTATCTAGATTCATCTTTTTGCATATGAATTTCCTTCTTAAGCTTTACTATGTATTTTACTGAGAATAATAAATAGTAATAATAACTAATATCTATTGATGCTTACTAATCCTGTAGGTGGGGGAACATTGGAAGAGCTTTCATGTTTTAAACTCATTTAATCATCAGGACAACCCCCTAAGATAGGCAATGCTACTTATATTTTATGGAAGAGAAAACTGATTTTCAAGAAACTGAGTAGTTTGCTCAAAGACACAGAAGCAGGCCACTGACGGAGCCACGTTTTAAACCCAGGCAGCCTGGTTCCAGAGCACACTCTGTTATTCGTATACCTGTCATATACCTATGCTATTACAACATTAGATAATAAACACCTGGCTTTAAGATTACAAATCTAAATAATAATTGGAAAAGGTAAAGGCAGTACCCTTGACTGGAAAAAAAGACATGTTTTGAGATAGAGAATTTTTTTTAACTACGTGTACTACATTTACTGAAATATTTGGATTTTTGTTGCCTTGAATCAATATGTATTACACATGCCTCAGAATAAATCTGAAGAAATATATCTCCTTAGACATCCAATGATAAGCAGTAAGTAGATGAAAGTATTTGCCCTCATAGTTTGTGGATCAATACTTTAAATTGTGTTATGATTAGTTATAACTCATCAGAGGTAATTGGTGACAGATGGTTGCTAGATTTATCATGGTGATCACGTTGTAATGTATATAAATGTGGAATCACTATGTTGTATGCCTGAAACTGATATAATATTGTATGAGAAACTACACGTCAGTAAAAAATAATAATAATTGGAAGACGTTTGCTCATATTATGTAACTGATTCAATATCCCAGACTTGGGAAATCTATGATACATCATTCTTGTTTACAACCATCATGCATTGGTGATATGCATGTAGTTTGCATCACCTACAATTGTTTCTTAGTCTTTAATGGGGACTTTCAGCTCTTCACACAGAAAAACTGGAGGCAAGAATTCAGTTTTGCTGCTTTAGCTCCGTCCCTTTACTTCTGCTTCCCCTAACTCAAAGGTCTCTACAAAACCCCCCAAAAAATCACTCACGTAAATTTAGTCTTCCAGGTAAAATAGTGTAATAACAAATACATGGGTTACACAGGCCACACCAGATTCTATAGGTCTGTGCTCACACAGTTTGTGCACAGAGAACATGATAGAGCAGTGTTGTAAATCTTCATTTGTACCTTCTCTGGGGCAGAAGTTTTCCTTTTACTAGCAAACTGACCAAACTATGACTAAGATCTGTTGCACTTTCCCTAATGGTATTTCTTATATTTATAGCTAATAATTTCTACCAGTTTTCTGTCACTTGAATTACTGCCACCTGATGATCCTCATGATGTGCCCAAAAAGCAGCTGTCAACATTATCACTTAATTTCTTCTTCAGCTAAGAGCAAGTTTACCATAGTATCACACAACACTTTATTTATGGGTGTAAGACGACTTTTTCACCCTCATATTTTCCCATCATAAATGTTGCTGTTTGGATTGCACTAAACAATCCAAAAAGTGCTTCTGACGTTACTGGCTCGAGACTAGGGAGTTTTCTGGAATGTTCTTGGCAGTTCTGACACCAGATGCTAAAAGGCTGGTATTTAAAAGCTGGGCATTAGATGCTCTAAGAAAAGCGTGCTGTGTATCAGATTCAGAGTACAATTATCCTGCCATGTGCCACGCTATCCAAAAGAGGGAAAAAACAAAACAAAACTCAGTAATCATCTTGGAATCAGCCACAGTCTGAATGTATATATTTTAAATAAACTAAATGTGGATTCAGAGATAAAAAAACCATTCTCAAGACATTTTTTTCTAGTGTACGTATAAACCAGAAATTTACATAGCTAAATTTAGGTAGGTTGAACCATATGATATTGATATTTTAGTAAGGGAAACATGGTCAAATATTGGCAATTTCCTATGATGTTGCTTAAAACTCAGGTTGTAAAATATAATGATCCTAATTTTTACTGAGAATAATGAGAAACATCGTTATGCAAGCAGATAACAAAAATAGCAAGACATAGCATTTAATGTCACATCATCTATCTCACTTGTCTAGATAAAGTGTCACGCGTTACCTTAATTTTCAGCTACTGCTTATATCTCACACTCTCTAGAAGACTGCCACAGAGCAGATTAAAGAGTGGCAATATAAATTACAACTTCTGGTATCTAATATTGTGGTTTCCAAACACTGTGCTGACAAATGATGAGAGTATTATGAACTCTCCAGTTCAATAATCCAATATTCCACCAGTAGTTAGCAAAAATAGTGTGAAATAAAACAAATTCTGAAATAAATGCCAAGGTTAAACATACTGCTTCAAAGTCTATAAACTTATTACATGCTATTATAAAGTGCCAACAGTTTTCCGTTCCCAGTACTTTCGTTTTACTTTAAATCGATTGGAATTACCGCATTAAATCTATGTCTTTGAGAGCTCAGCATGGGAATAAGAAGTCAGATTAGACACAATATGGTCAGCAAACTCACAGTATAATTATTTTTTCTTATCATTCTAAGCTCTTTACCCAAATCCGTGTGTATTGAAGGAACACACTATTTTCAAAGCACTGCGTGTGTGCTATGAAGAAAACAAAAATTAAAAAACGTCTTTTTCCCCTCAAAGAATTTACATTCTAACTTTAGAGACAAGATAGGAACACTTCTGTGTTTTTTGAAAAAGATTTACTTTAAATAACATGTTAAGATAGCAAAGAAAAGAGGTATCACATGGAGGTATGTGATTGTCAGATGTATGTAGTATAAATGGTAGTTAATGTAAGAATTCAGGTGAGGGGAAAGATCTTTCCAGACTCAGTCCCAACGAGGTTTGCCAGTGGAGTGGGATTTGTGCTTCCTTTTAATAAAGGATCACTGATGTTTAGAAGAGAGAGAGGGGAGAGAGGTTGCTTTCATTCAGGATGCCAGGGGCTTGGGCTGGGTAGATTTTTGAAATGAGAGCACATAGAAATAGTCATTCCCAACTGGTTTCTAATTAGACATCGCCACTCCTTTGAAGTCCACGAATGTTTCTGATCATTTCTAGTTACGTAGAAACTTCATTACTCATTATTTTCATCCACTTATTTATCACCATATTAACTTATTTGTCAGCAATTCTTTGACATCTTCTCAAAATTCAATTGGTATCATTTATTTTAGGAAAATGTACATACCAGAAAATGTATAGTAGCTCCTTGGGAATAAGAGAGCTCAGTTTTATTCATTTCAAAATGGAGTCTATGAGAAGCCTCTCTAAATTTGGAATTATCTTCCATTTCCAGTTTATCATAGATTAATATAGAATCATGTTCTAAGTTTTACTTCTTCTGAACCCATAAAGAAACATGATGAAAGAATTTGAATGAAAAGAAATTAAAGCACTGACTTCCTACTTTCTGTATATTCACTTGATGCTCCCAATCATAGTTCGTGACCCCACACTCAAAGACCAAGTCTGACAAAAGGCAGGAGAAATTTAAGCTGACTAGCTTCTCGAAATTTGGAGTGGCACTTAATGCTTTATTGCCTTCCACTCAGAATGATTCTAGGTCAACTTAACAGAAATCAATGTATCTGAAATTTAATTTCCCAAAGAACAATATGCCAAGTGATTGATTTTCTTTCTTTGCCAACAGTACCAATATACTAGAGACTTGCCTTTCCCCCCCTCCACTTTGTAAAGGTTCATGATATGCATATTGGACATGCAGTCTTTACATAGATTTTAACTTCTGAGATGATCATAACATTTTAAGGATTGTGTACTTGACTTTTGCCCTGATTTTCTGCTGCTCCTGCTGTTCCTATAGCTTGAGAAGCTGGATTGAAAGAGAAAGCACTTTGCTGAAGGAAGAAAGAAAAGACTGTGAGTGCCAAGAACAGGGGTACTGAGCTGAGAAACAAAGGCAGCGAAGTAGGGTATTAGAAGCCAGAAGATAGGAGGATGGGACAGTGGAAGAAGAGGACAGAATGACCAAGAAAAAAGTAGGGAAAGGGAGCAGAAAGAAGAGAGATTAACAGGGGAAATGGAGAATTCTGAGGCACTAGGAGAGAATAGCAATAGAGAGAAGAAAGGGGAATAAGGAAACTTTAGAAGAAAAAAGAGGGGACACTGAGAGAGGGAGAGAAGTTGATGGCAGAGAGTAGAGACTACCAGGCTGAGGAGATGAGTGGTGCAGAGTTGGTAGACTGAGGGGTAAAAAGAACATAGACTAAGGGGAGGGTGAAAAACTTGTGTGCAAGTTACCCAAAGCAACCTAGGTCCTAAAAATCCATCATATAAGTTGCTATATATTATAAATATTTAGAAGAAAAGAGGTCTTGATATACCAATTGTTAACTTTGGTAAATTACTCGTTTGTCCCTCAGCAAAGCATAATAATTGATCATTGGGCAAAATGCTTTCATGAAAACATCTCTAGGAATTTATTTCAGAAATGAACACATTTCATAACAGACTTTGAGTATCATAGTTTGAAAAGTATGTGTTTTGAATGCCAGGAGGAGCTTTCATTCATCATCTGCCCTACTGTCACACAGGCTGTTTCCCCCTAGTTTTATCCCATCGTGGCCTGCCTATTTCCTAAGACCTGGCCATAAGGAATACTACTGAATATTAAAAAGGCCATTGTGGATCCTAGCTGAATACTACAGGAATCCTGTCCTCACTGTGGTATCTTCTTCATAGTGTTAGCAAATTGCTATTTAAAATAAATGTTAAAGAAAACAAAAACACAAATTTGAAAAGATATATGCATCACTATGGTTATAGCAGATTATTTTCAATAGCCAAAATATGTAAGCAACCTGAGTGTCATCAGTAGACAAATGGATAAAGAAGAGGTGGCATGTGTATGTATATGTGTATATATATATATATATATATATATATATAATTTGTGACAACATGGATGGACCTAGAAAATATTATGCTAAGTGAAATAAGTCAGAGAAAGACAAATACCACATGGTTTCACTTATATGTGGAATGTAAAACACAAAACAAATGAACAAAGAAAGCAGAATCAGACCCATAAATACAGAGAACAAACTGATGTTTGCCAGAGGGAAGGAGGTGGGGAGTGGGCAAAATGGGTGAAGGTACAGGCTTTCTGTTATGGAATAAATAAGTCATGGGGATGAAAGATACAGTATAAGGCATGTAGTCAATCGTATTGTAATAGCTTTGTATGATGACAAAAGGGAGCTATACTTGTGATGAGCCTAGTATAACATAATAATAGAGTTGTCAAGTCTCTGTGTTGTACTCCTGAAACTAATGTAACAATGTGTGTCAACATAAATAAAGAAACATAAATTAATAAAAGTGGTAACATCTAAGAATTCTCAAAGCAGTATGTAAGTTCAGTGATCAGAACATTATTTGTTTTGTTTTGTTTTTAATTTTATGAGGAAATTGGTGGTCAAAAAAGATAAGTGAGTCATTCAAGGTCATAAGGTAAGACTTCCAAAATCTGGAGCCTTAAGCCAAATCTTCTTGCAGAAAAGCCAACATTGGCTTTTTTTTTTTTTTTAATAACATCCAAATGCACTGTCTCTAAACACTATTACAGATCTACAATTCCCATTATGTATCTTTAAATATAGTAACATTTTCAATAGCTAGAATATATATGATAAAATTTGAATCAATAAGATACTCTTCCCACATACTCTTCTTCAATATATATGTCTTTTAGGGTCTCCTAATAATTGTTCTTATAAATCCAGTAACTAGGTTCAGTTCAGCAATGCTCAAGCACATATGACTGAAATAAGGAAAAATAGATAATTTATTCGGTTATACTGTCCAAAAACTAAGTTTATGGTGTGAATTAAATATCCGTTGTGTAATAAGAGAGTGATAAGCCAAAAGTTACTATTAGCATAGTGGTGTAAAGAAACACATTGGTGTGGGTGTGCATAGGTGCCCTATTAACAAACTCGGATATCCTTTTGGCTTATTTAGGACAAAGTTCTATATTGACAGACCCCAAATCTGCTCTGGTTCTGCCACAAACTCTGAAATGTCTGAGATTTTACTCTTGTTAGCTAACAAATTAGCCTGTCACAATTTCATGAGTGCCAGTAGAACAAATGAGACTCCCCGGTGAGAGACAAAGGACAGGTTGTTACTCATACCAAAAGCTGTAGCCACAGTATCAGCATTTGTGGGCTGGTTCCCCAAGCCACAATTACTACAGGGTGACATGAAGAGGGCTAGATGACACAAGTACCATGGGCTGCATCACAGAAAAGGAGCCCAAAGCTTAGCTGGGATCTTTTATGACAGGTAGTCGCCGCACTAGCCCTCTGCTTCAGAAAGAGGCATTTTTATTGTCCTAGACAGTGAGCATGGTTGCACTGATAGAGACGGTATCTCTGTCTTCCCTGGTACCCTACAAACATCCTTGAAACAATAGTCCAGACAAAGAGCAGTCAGTCTCACTGGTAGGAGGTGCAGAAACGCTAAGAGACCTATGAGAATCACTTCCCAACAGGTCGGTCTACATCTGCCTCAAGCTGTTAGATTGTTCTGAAACTTGCTTTACAAGTTGAAATATTTAATTGATAATACAACTGCCTCATAGGTACCTTAATTGCAAGTTTCTTTCTGTTATTCTCTCCACGTGATTTCATTGGAGAAAAAAGCCAAACTGCCATGATAAACATGAATTGAGTCCATCTGCTATAACTGTTTCTTCTCACAAACAGAAACACTAATCCTGTCCTAAAGCTTCAAACCAAACTCAGGTTCTAGGGCCAACGCGGACTCCATACTGCTCTGATCTGGCTATAAACTTTTTGTTCCTTTGGACACCTGCCTTGATCATTGCACCAGCAGATCTGTTCTCTCGGGCAGAGATCTTGTTTTTTAGCTCCAGATGCCCCCAGAACCTAAGTCCTCATCTTAGCCCCAACCCAGCCTCTGGGCTATGCTTCCCCTGTGAAACCCTTGTCACTGACTGGGCTGCCCCATTCTCATCACGTTTCTTCTGCGGCCACCCTCCCCAATCTTGTGTCCCTTTCATTTGGGCATTAACTAATTTCTTCCACATGACTTTCTTGATATTAATCTTCTATTTGAAGAACCACTTTACTATTATCACCCAATTCCTATTTATTTATTCATCATATAGCTCCTGAAAGACTACTAAGTTTGTGGATCTGGGACAGATTGTGAGTTTGCAATGAAACCCCCCCACTACTGCATCTGACTAACCCTGTTTATCTGACTGGTACTGCCTGTTGGCTGCTCTTGGAAAGATCTCAAGCTCCTGCCTGACCAGTATGTGTGCTCCCAGTCTGGCTCCAGGCTCCCAGTGTCCATTCTGAGAACCATCGTGCTTTGTAACTACAAGAACCTCTCTTAAATTCCCGGTACCTGCCACAGTTTTCTGTTTGAAAGAATTTCTCAACATTTTAATAGCGCTAGATGTTGTAACAAAACATCTAGCAAAATCTAGTATTTTCATCTCAACAATCCAATATTTTCTTTCCAATATTAAGGTCTTTTAATATTTTGAATTTTGTTAATGTTAGATTAAACCGTCAATGAGGCTTTATTCATTTTTGAAAGTTTTCCATAAATGAACTTTACATATTCATAGCCCCAGTGTCTCCTCTTATCTAAAAAACAGCACTGTACAGCCATCTAACTCAAGACTTTTATTTTTTTGAAATAGCTTCCCTTCTCAGGTTGTGTGTATGTATATATGTGTGTGTGTGTGTATGTGTGTGTCTGTGTGTGTGTTGCCTCTGATGTGGGTTATTATGACTCACTGCTAAGGAAGGGCTCTCCAATTTCTAATTATCTTTAAAGGAGGGAAAAAAGATTTATTTTGAAACACTCATAGTTTGTAGAAATTTTGAGCCCCAAATAGAACAAAATGTTAGAGGATTATAAACACACTGGTAATAAATAGTGTAATATGCACCAGTAGTCAATATATGTCTAACATGCTGAATAATATATGCTCTTATATAATGAGGTATCTAACCCATATAGGTTAATGATTAGGGGGGCTAAAATCTTCAGCACATGAGTCACAAATCAAAATAATTCAGTTTACTAGGCATAGAAAATGGCAAAGTTCACAATAACCTCATGGTGTCAATTTAATTCTGACAGAAAAACACAAACCCAAATAAATCAGGAGAGGTGACTTTAATGTCAATCAGTCTTTTTTTCTAACAAATGGAATCATCTCTCAGTCTTAAATTCTAACCAGGTTAAAAGGCATTGTCCAAGTTTTATTTCCAAGAGGCTGCAAACCCCTATGATGGATGGTCATGCAAAGGAAGGAGTTTGTCCTAAATTATGCAGTTCCACGTTCACAGGAAACCCTTTTCTGATTAAACTACTGTTACCCTTGGACTCTTCCAACAGAAACAAGGATGATTTATACATAAAACCCACTACTGATCCTTTCCTTTTTTTTTCTCTTTCATGAATTTTAGTTACCTCAAATCTTTTGAGAAATGATGAGTAGATGGATGCTGAGAATAGATGGATAATAGGATAGATGATGGATATAAAAATACATACATACATGCATATATACACAAATACATAGACAAATGCCCAGTACTATTTATTGAAAAATCTGTCCTTCCTCGTTTATCTGCCAAGCTACTTCTGTCAAGGCTCCATATGTGTGGTGGTCTTTCTGGGCTTTCTGTGCTGCACCATTGCTCTATTAATCTACCACCATTTTAATTACTACAATTTATTATAAATATTGACATTTGGTGGAACAAGTGTTTTCACCATTTACTTTTTCATATGTGTCTTCTCCATTCTTGACCCTTTGTACTTACATGTACATTTTAGAATCTGTCTTTCGAGTTCTTCTGAAAACAAAACAAAACAAAGAACCTTCTTGAGATTTTCATTAGACGTACATTCAAGCTCTAAATTATTATTGTTTTCAAACCGATATTCATGGTATATATCTAAATAGATTTCACTCAGTATGTTTTATAATTTCTACATTGGTGGCCTTGCATACCTTTTGATAAATCTGTTCTTAGATATGCGATAGTTTTCAACTATTTGAATGATATCTTTTTAAAGTTTATTTTCTAGTTTTTGTTGGTGTATAGAAATCAAATTAATTTTTTAATAATTCACTTTAAATCCAAACACTTTCTGAACTCTTATTAATTATAATAATTTGTGGAGACTCTGATTTTCTATTTAAATTATTTTATCAACTACAAATAATTTCAGTTTTGTTTCTTCTTTTCTGATCTTTTTTCCCCTTTTACTCAACTGACAACCACTTCCAATACAGTGTTGTCTGGGTGTGGTAAAAGAGGAACGAGTTTTAAAGGAAAGAGTTCAAGATTTTCTTTTTTAAAAGATTTTATTTATTTATTTGACAGAGAGAGAGCACGAGTGGGTGGGGAGGGGCAGAGAGAGAGGGATGAGGACCCTGGGATCCTGACTTGAGCCGAAGGCAGACACTTAATCAGCTGAGCCACCCAGGCACCCCAAGAGTTCAGTATTTTCAACATTAAGTGTATTATTTATCCTAAGTTCATTGTAGATACCAAATGTCTGCTCTGGTTTGCTTACTGATTCTTTTAAAAGGATATAAAGTTTTATCAAATGCATTTTCTGTATCTGTTGACAGGACTACAGTCCAGTAATGTGGGAATTTCATTAATTGTCTAAAATTAAATTGAGATTGAAATACTGGAAGAAATCTGTCATAATATATTATCCTTGTTTGAAGATTGAGATTCTGTTGACTAATATTTTGTTTAGAAATTTTCATCTCAGTTTATGACTAAGATTTGCCTATAATATGCCTTGCTTGCAATGTCTTTATAAAATTTTGGTTCTGTCCTCTTGAATGGTAGATCTCACTAGTTAGTAGAGCCAATTAAGCCGAGGACTTAGTAGTAAGACTAATATTTTAAGAAATTTTTTTATTACTGATTTTATTTAATGGCATAGACTTGTTAAGTTCTCTCTTCCAGAATAATTTTTGATAAATTATGTTTTTCTAAGATTTTTTAAATTTCATATACATTTTCAAATTTATTGATGTTATTAACTAACATCCAGTCAGTATCTGCTTAATTTCTGCAATACCTCTAGTGTATTTTTCTTTCTTTTTTTTTTTTAAAGATTTTATTTATTTATTCGACAGAGATAGAGACAGCCAGCGAGAGAGGAAACACAAGCAGGGGGAGTGGGAGAGAAAGAAGCAGGCTCATAGCAGAGGAGCCTGACGTGGGGCTCGATCCCAGAACGCCAGGATCACGCCCTGAGCCGAAGGCAGACGCTTAACCGCTGTGCCACCCAGGCGCCCCTCTAGTGTATTTTTCTAACAGCTGATGTTGACAATTTGATTTTTGTCTTTTTCTTCTGTTTATTCTCACCAGAGGTTTGTTAGTTTTACTGGTCTTAAAGACTTTTGGCATTGTTCGTTCTCTCTATAACCTCTGCCTTATATTTAATATATTTTCTCTTTCACTATTTGAGAACCTGAATGGGCTATATCTAGAATTAATCATTATGTCTTTTTTTAAAGATGTAAATCAATTTAAGGAAGTTTCTCTCATTTGAAACCGAGTAAGTCTTGATACAGTAAGAGGATGCCACTCATAATGGTGAACTTAAGACAGCATTAAAAAGTAGCATTGACATAGTACTTTACAGTTTATAAAAATGCTTTGATATACATTTAATTTCAAGCAATCCCTACAGAAACTTAGTAATGTAATTCTTAAAAGCCATTATAAGAATTATAATTGAGGTGTGAGAATTTTTCAAGGCCTTGCTAGTGCTAAGTGATAGAGCAGAAACTTGGATTCCTGGCTTTAAAAGTTATGCTATTTCCAAAATAATATGGGCTCTTAGATTATTAAGCACATTTCCCCTTGTATTCTATTGAATTACTTGTTGTTCCTATTGTTTCTCATAACATTATTATTATCTGTCTTCCATGACCTATTGTGAACTTGTTTTGGCAAAATTCTTCAGCACTATGGGGCCTGGTACTTTCTAGTTCTTTGTTCTGATTGTTTCCATAAATCCTGTTCACATAGTTTCCTTCCATGATCTGTAAACATTCATTTTATTGCAATCAAATTGCTGTAATATTCTTCTAAGAATATCCCAAATATTAGTTACAAATCCTAATCCTTTCAAGCAGTGGAACTCTTTCAGTCTGGCTAGATTTTAGTCTTCTCCAGGGCACATAGTTTTATTTGTTTTCTGTAGTGCTGTCTTTAAAATATTTTTGAATATGTGGTTATTTTCTGAATGCACATTACCGTTCTTTCTAGTACCCTCTCTTCCCTTGGCAATGCATGTAAAGGAATGTGTTGCCTGAGAAAATATCATCATCCTCATCTATTCTAGAAAGAAAAACTGAGGAGTCTTCTTTCTAGATGTGCACAATTTTTAAAGCCTTAAACAGATGATGGATGTTAAATACTTCCCTGCAGAGTGAATGTAGCTTAATAACACCAACGATCTCGCGAGAAAGTCAACTCTTGGTTTTACCCAGCAGGTTGTTCCCTCTTTCCTTTATGAAAGAACGGGTAATGTTACTTTCAGGCTCACTGACATATTATAAATGCCTTTCTCAATTACCTCTTTTGTTTATTTTACTGGTTCTCTGGTTATCCTTGCTAAACAAAATGCTTGGATCCCAGCAGAGAAGCCCTTTGAGACCTACTTAACCGTTGCCCCTAACATTAAGGAAAGGACCCCAGAGGATAAACTGCTTGGCATCCACATGAGAAGCAAGCTGTTGACTGGCATCAATGAGAGGTTTCAGGGATTAATTGAGCAGAGGATCAGAATGGGGAACTAGTATTCTGGCTCTGCCTTCATCAGGTCTTCACAGTGTGGCTTCATTATTCCAAAATGAAAGTTAAAAGGCTGTTCCTATTAAAAATAAATGAAGTAGATCATTGGAGTGTTTTATATAGAAAGAAAGGGATAGTGAAGTGTGACACGGGAGTTGTGTTGAGAGTTCAGGCCTTCTTTTGAACATGCAAAAGAACACGTCTTATAACATTACTTGAATATAGAATCTACAATAGTAGCGATGGCCAAACAAGGGAACAGTACCAGGTGGGCAAATAAAAAAAAACCTAAGTGAGAAGGGATAGTACAGCACCTCAGGAAAATTACAGATTGGCTTGAAGCAATACTGCACCCCTGCTACCATTCATTCCCCTGCCACCGTCAAGAAATACATCCCTGAAACCAACACATGCACTTTCCAGGTTTATTTAACCAAAGTAGTGAAATCTATTGGACATGCAATAAATACACCTCATTGCTATTTACCTTACCTTCTTCAAATGCAGTGCTACCAAAATTGAGAAAACAGACATGTTTTTGGCTGTTACCTTTTTTAACACCCCCTTCTGGGAAAAACTATGTTTATACTCATTGCAATTCTATTTAAAGAAATATTTTCAACATCAGGCCCTTTTGGATCTTGAACCACATTCACCATCAAGAAGGCCATATCATCATGGAGCAAAGAAAGTAAAGTCAGTGCCCAGGGGTGATTGAATGATCATTATTTCTCCCTCCAACTTTCCAAAAATGCAGAAAATACTTTTCATTCGCAAATGGTGGTATGTTAGTCAGAGGAAGGCAGTTTCCAAAGGGAGAGAAGAGTAAACAGTATCAAATATATCAGAAAAGATGAATACTGAGGAAAGACCAGTGAGTTTCCAGTTAAGTAGATATAGGTGATTTTACTGGTGCAATTCAGTGATTGAGGGTGAGCATAGAGTATATGGGAGATGCAGCAGAAGAGGCCTGGACTGCAGCAAACTTCCTGCTTCCAGTCTTGTCCAACTCCATTCCATTCTCTGATCATTGCCCGAATGATCATTCTAAATCTGACCACTTCATTCTCCAACTAAAAGTCTTCCGTTGCCTTCCTATTTACTACCCAGCATAGTGTACCTGTTCGCAGTGTACCTACTCATCCTTCATTCCAACTCATCCTTCAGCTACCAGTTTTTATTTTAAACTTTTCCTGATCTAGCAGGTTGAATTGAAAACCCTCTTCTTTGGGCTCCACCATACCCAGAACACATTTCTCTCATATCATGACAATATCCAATCCCATTTACATATTTTTGTGGTTATCTTTCTTAATAAACTTTAAGCTCCATGAGGGCAAACACAGTGTCTAGCACATTGTAGAAACCCAATACTTAATTGTCGAATGAATGAGAGGGACAGAGGGGGGGAATAGAGAATAATGATGGGTGGGTTAACCTTGGAAAAAAGAATACCTTCACCTTCAAACAGCAGGGAAGGAAAAGAAGTATTAACATAATAGGAAACAAATTAATGATAAATTTGGAAGCCAAGAAAATGAAAAAAGAATCAAATATCAGCTCCATGGAAAACTAAAATTTGTACAGGAAAGGAATAGCATATACAAATAGTATGCACTTGACACTGGCCTGAGCAACTGTAGGTCTGTGCTTATCTCTAGGGATGCCTGGAACCATAATACCCTTGGCTAGAATTGGAATAAAATGTACTGTCTAGGAATTTGTAATGTGCAGTTTGAATTCCAAAACTACCCTAGTGGCACCCAATAGCAAGTCTACTTTTTTTTTTTTTTTTTTTTTTTTTTTTTTAGAGTAGGGAAAGTGGTGGGTTTGTT
>NW_024423343.1:38877981-39032188 GCF_017311325.1 Ursus maritimus
GTTTGCATCTAGTTTAACCAGTTACACAACTTTATTTTAGCTATTGGCTGACAATTTATAAAAGATTCCTCAGAAAACTTTTACTCAGTTGCCCTGAGACAAAAGTATCTTACCCATATCTTGGTGAATCATAATCCAAAGACAAAGCATATCTTGTAAAATTCAGAAAGGGCCGTGGGTGCTGTGCCTAGCAATCTCAGACCTCTCTGATGTTTACCTGTGCTTTCTTTCTCCTGCTGTACTATAACCTTTAACTTTATCAAAGCTATGCATGAATATACTTCACTTCTCCATCCTCATGTAATTGATGCAGTTCACACATTGTCTAGAGTATTAAAATGACCCTTGACTCTGTAACTTAAATGATGGCTAAGGCTTTGGGAAGAAGAAAGACTGAGGAGAGGAAAATGCAAACCTTTGATGATAGGCTGACTCCCAGGCTACTTCTGCTTTGAGAACATGCAAATGCTGTAAACACTCATGGGAGGAAGAGTCTATCAACAGAACTTGGAGGTGGTAGATACTGAACAAAGGGAGATAGCTAACCACTTAAAGAAGAAATTCAGGTAGAGGGGAGGCCAGCCAGAAATTTGGTAATTTGGATCACTTTGAAAAAATGAAAGTAGCAGAAAGAACTGAGGATACCAAGTCTGCCAGATTATGGTTGGTAATCCTAAAGAGAATGGACAGCATGCCAAATTGGAATCGAGCAGATACTTCTTTTGATCAGAGTGTGACTTAGTCTAAATAAGAATCACTAAAAAAAGACTACACAGGTTGCAAGGGGAGGAAATCAAAGACAAACAAAACACAATAACTCATTTTTGGAACATTATAAATAGCTCACTGGGAAGCCCTGCTAAAACAGATTTTATACATTCAGATCCAAGGAGCTATTTCTCTTGTATTAGGTACTGCTGAATGGAAGACTATGTTCGGTCTTACCCAGGATCCTTAATTAGTTGCAGCTTTTACAGAAATGTGGTTAGAAGGTCAAACATCCAATTTATAGAGCTGTATAAAGGCAAGGCATATAAAACATACCTATAGAGG
Source organism: Ursus maritimus (assembly GCF_017311325.1). Taxonomy (NCBI): domain Eukaryota; kingdom Metazoa; phylum Chordata; class Mammalia; order Carnivora; family Ursidae; genus Ursus; species Ursus maritimus. Next base: position 38,879,035 of record NW_024423343.1, read on the forward strand.
GTAAACTAGATAGTAAGTGAAATACTCTTAGATGCCAATGAAATAATCTTTCTGAAGCTTCTAAATGTTGAAAATATTAGCACTTTGGGTTGTTTATATGATGATACTGTGTATCCCCTAATTTTATGCCTTTGGCTTAAATGATGAAGAGTTTCTAAATACTTAGGCTCCTTCATTCTACCAATGGATGAGTAGGATTAGGTAAGAGAAGCTGCAGTTGACCTTGTGGTTCATTTACTATGAGTAGAGTTTCATGACAAAAAAAAATTAGAATTATACAGAAGAAAGAAAAAACCCTCAACAATTAAACTGAGTGTGGGGGTGCTTACATGGTTAATTTAAATAGGTATGGAGTAGATAGCTATTAAAATTTTAATGGATCACTGTATGAGATTATTTGATCCAGCTGCTTTACCAAGTTCTCCGTTTATCCTAGATTTGATGAATTTTAAAAATCTAGCGAAGACATAAAAGCAGAATCTGCAATCTCTTCCAAAGTAGTACTATTTTAAACAGTGAGTGTTTAAAAAGATTCTGAGTGACAAGATGGCTAGAGACTGTTACAATGTCCCAGCAAGGAAACTGAGCTCATTTGGATTGGTATGCAAGAAAACCATCTAGGTTGGTAAAGAAATTGTATTAAAGGGGTGCCTGGGTGGCTCAGTCTGTTGAGAATCCATCTTGATTTTGGCCTAGGTCATGTTCTCAGGGTTATGGGGTCAAGCCCTGCATCAGGCTCCATGCTCAGCAGAGGGTCTGCTTGGAATTCTCTCCCTCTGCCTCTCCCCCCCACCTCTCTCCCTCTTTCTCTCTAAAATAAATAAAATAAATCTTTAAAAAAAGAAATTGCATTAAAATTTCTAGACACTGGTGCGCAATACACAAATATGCCTAAACTTGCTAATGAAAGGGTAAAAAGCAATGCAATCAAGTTAGCAGAATAAGATAAAATATTCAATGTAGAATTTAATGAATGAAAGTAATGTAAGTTTGTGGCATCACCCCTATCAGAATTATTATGATGTATGGATGAGGAACTCTTGCCTTACCCAAGCCTTTGGGAAAAAGGATGTTGTACAAATCTCTTCTTCATTCCCTTTTAATTGGGCATGTTAGATGGGAACCTTAGAACTACCTAAATCCACTCAAATGCTAAATGTAAAACAATATAGGATACCTGGGAAGGAGTGGGGAGAGAGGAAGGAACATCAAGAAATTTCAGTCTTGAGGGGTGCCTGGATGGCTCAGTACAGTTAACTGTCTGACTCTTGGTTTCACTTCAGGTCATGATCTTTGGGTTGTGAGATTGAGCTTGGTGTCAGGCTCCATGCTCAGTGCAGAGTCTGCTTGAGATTCTCTCTCTCTCTCTGCCCCTCCCACTAGTGCTCTCTCCCTCTAGGGTAAATAAATAAATCTTAAAAAAAAGAGAGAGATTTCAGTTTTGATTGAAGAAACGATAGATGCAGGTGAATTAGTATCCATAAATTTCTTGGTCAGTAGTCCAGTAGAGTATGTGAGAAAAGATATTGGATTCTGGAAGATAATTGTAAACTCTAGAGGACTAAATAAAGAGGATCCTTCAATAGCATCAACCATTTCTGTGTTAATTCAAGTTGTGCAACAAGCTAAGGGAGATAAGTATTCTATGATCAGTTTGGCTAATGCTTTCTTGTAGATTCCTATTTAGAAGAAAGTAAAAATCAAATTTGCATTCATGTGAAACAGACTCCAATACACATTTACTGTGCTCCTACAGGGATATTTAAATTATTCTGCTTATTATAATAACCTGGTGAGAAGAAACGTTGATTTATTTCAATCAGAAAGTGCTGTTATTTATTACATCAATAACATAATGTTGATATCTAAATCTAAAAATCAAACTAAGCATGAATTCCAAATGTTGATTAATTATATAACCACCAGGAGTAGCCAATTAACCCAGCTAAAGTATAGGATCCAGCACAAATAATAAAATTTTGAGTAATCACATGAGCTAGAACTACTAACAGCATTTCTCAACCAACCACAATGAGTTATTGTCTCTCTAGCTCCAAAATTAAAACAAGGGGCACAAAGATTGCTTGGTTTATGAAGAAATCACATACAACATCTGTAACTTTTATTGGCTCCTATTCTTATCATAACAAGGGGAAAAAAACGATTTGAAAATGCTTTGAACATCATCAGGCTCTCTTGAAGCTTCAAATGGCCATTGACCTATACAACTCCACTCTAACTGATACACAAATGATTTGAGAAATATAAACAGCTAGAAAACTCAAGCTGGCTAAAACTGTTGGCAAAAGCCCATACTGCCACCCAGCAGTAATGGAATTTGGACTAGAATATTACCTAAGGATGCCTCATAAGAAGCATGGTTCACAGATTGTAGCTCAAGGATAGAGAGCCAAAACTCAGTCTGGAAGTCCACTGCATAACAACTAGTTGATCATTTCATTTTGACTGAAGAAGGAAAACACAGATCCACTCAATGGGCAGAATTAAGAGGGGTATTTCTCGAGGAGCTAGATAATAAAATGTTGTAGTATGGATTCATGTTATTTTTAGGAAGTGGCCAACAGATTGGCAATATAGGCCAGGAAATGGCCCTTAAAGGACTAGAAGATTAGAGAAACCCCAAAGGGGGTGGTGTATGAAAAGCTTTATGCACTTCTAGAGGAAACAAATGGAAGTGGGGTAAGCTGATGCCCATTTAAAACAAAAAAAAACAACAACTTCTGAATTCATAAGGTCACTAAAACTAAGTAAATACCCTATTGCTTTGAAAGTAGTTTCCTGGATGGTGACAGATATTAACTAGACTGTGGTGATCATTTTGCAATATAGAAAAATATCAAATCATTATGTTGCACCTGAAGCTAATGTAATGTATGTCAATTATATCGAATAAAAAAAACAGAAGGAATGTAGTTTCTTGAGTATACAAAATTAGTTTTCATGGAGACATTCAATCAATCAGCAACAACAAAAAATAGATGTATCCCACTGTGTGCTCAAAAAGTGATTAGCAATTATTCCATTTTTAAAAAAGATTTTATTTATTTTAGAGAGAAAGAGAGAGCTTGTGAGCAGAGGAAGGGACAGAGGAAGAGGGAGAGAGAGAATCTCAAGCAGACTTTGCACTGAGGGAGGAGCGTGATGCAGGGCTTGATCCCATGACCCTGAAATCATGACCTGAGCTGAAATCGGTGCTCCAACAATTATTGCATTTTTAACACTAACATCAGAGACTAAAAGCAACTCTCTAGTACCTGTTGAGAATGTCCAGGCCAGTTAATGGATTACATTAACTCATCACACATGACCTCAGGTATATACTGATTGTCTTGACTAGCATAGGCAATTATTCTAGATTTGGATATACATACCAAGTAATTGAAGCAAATGCCTCTAGGACTACTAGAGGCCTAGATTTAAAATATACATAATGTCAGTCCTGTCTTCTGACCCATCACTTATATATCATTGATGAAGGAACATATTTACCACAGTTTAGTAAAATAGTAGGCTAAGATACATCACATATAATGGACTTATCATGTAGTTTGCCATCTAAAAATTAGGTATTTGAATAGAAATTAACATGTACAATAAAACATGTGCTTATTAGAGGGATAGCATCAGCAAGATGGCAGAATAGGAAACCCTGGATCCTACTTCCCTCCATGGACACACTGATTCAACAATATGTGAACCAGTTCCCTTTGTGAGAGACTCCTACAACCCACACAATTAAGCCGGTAGGAAAAGTTGGGACCCTCTTGCCAGAATCCCTCCCATCTGGCACAGCACCATATGATCAGGAGGAAGCTCCCAGCTCCCAGTTTCCCCCTGGAGAGGGAAGGAGAGGACTGGACCATATATCCAACATTCTGAATTTTCTGATGGCTTCACCTGAGACTGGTTTCTGTCTTGCCTGAATTTCAGAGTTAACAGGAAGTCCCAGGTTGTGGACCACTGAGAATAAAGCTGATGGCTTGAACTAGTGCACATTCATTGGTCATAGCCTCCCAGCCCCGCCCCCATTGTCTCAATGAAGAACAAGTAGATAAAAATGCTTAAATACCAAATTCTCCCTCAGGAGGGAAAGACTTGGAATATCCATCCAATATTCCAACTTCAGAGGGCTGCTCAAGGAACTAACTTCTTTATCACCTATCCTAGAGCACTGACAGGACTGGCATACTCTAGATGCCTGGGGGCCACTGAGAACAAAGGTGACAATTTTGGCTAATGTACTCTCACTACCAGAGCCTGTCCTGGCTCAACAGGACATGATTAGGAAAACTCACAACTCCCAGCTTCTTTTTTGGAGGGCAAGAGAAGTCCGAAATGTACATCTAACCTCCGTCTTTGTGGGGGCTGACCAAGGGAATGATTTCAGTTCACCTGTCTCAGAGTATTGATGAACGCTTGCATATTCTGGATGTCTGGGGGTTGCTGAGAACAACAACAAAAAGAGCTGGGCAGTATGCTGCTTTTTCGGCAGACCCATGGTACAGTGGACAGATGCCAGAGGTAGCAAGAGATTAGAAACTCCTGGAGAAAGAAACTGGCAATCTCTCTGATTAGGAATTTAGACATACACATCCAGAGGGGACATATACACAGGGAAGGTTTGAGAACCCTCCAGACTCTGTAGCCAGACTTATTGGTGAAGGGTTTCCCCTGTGCCATGCCAATTGATAAAGTTGGGAGAGTCGGTTTATATTTCAAATATGTAGATACCTACCAAAATGTCAAGGAACTCTAAAAAACCCAAGGAAACACAGTCCAAACAAACAAAATCCCTTTGCAGATACCAATCCACAGAAATAGAGGTATATGAGTTATTTGATAGAGAACTAAAAATAACCATCACAAAAATGTCAGCAAGCTCTTAAAATTGATTCATGAACAAAATGAATACTTCAACAATAAGTTTAATATAAAAAATAAAATAAAACCTAGGAATGTCAGACTGAAGAATATAACAAACTGAAAATTGCTAGAGGGATTCAACACAGATTTAATCAAGCAGAAGAAAGAATCAGCAAATTCAAAGACAGGTCATTTGAAATTAGTCAGAAGAGCAAAAAAAAAAAAAAGAAGAAAAAGAATGAAGAAACCTTAAGGGTTTTATGGAGTACCAACAAATGGGTGAATATACACATTAAAGGAGTTCCAGAAGGTGAAGAGAGAAAGCAGCAGAAAGCTTATTTAAAGAAAAAAAATGATTGAAAACTTTCCAAATCTGGGTAAGGAGTTGGACATCCAGATTCAAGAGACCCAAAAGTTTCCAAATATAATGAAGCCAAAGATGTTAACACCAAGACATACTATGATAAAAGTGTCAAAATTAAAAGACAAAGAGAAAATTTTGAAATCAGTAGGAGAAAAGCAACTTGCCACATACAAGGGAACACCCAGAAAACTATCAGTGAATTTCTCATCAGAAACCACACAGGCCAGGAGGAAATGGGATGGTATATTCAAAGTGTGGAAAGAAAAACTAAACAAAACAAAAAACTGCCAACCAAGAGTATTGTATCTGGCAAAACTCTCTTACAAAAATGAGGAAGAAATAATGACTTGGCTAGATAACCAAAAGCTGAGGGATTACATCACCAGTAGACCTGCCTGACAAGGAACACTGAAGTAATCCTTCAAGTTGAAAGGAAAGGACACTGAACAACAACCTGAAAGCATACAAAAGTTAAAAAGAAAGAAAGAAAGAAAGAAAAAGAAAGAAAGAAAGAAAGAGAAAGAAAGAAAGAAAGAAAGAAAGAAAGAAAGAAAGAAAGAAAGACCAACACAAGAATTAATTACTAATTTAAAAAAACCCATTAGTTAAAAAATACCTCATTAGTAAATATATAAATACAGAATAGTGTAATACAATAATTGTAGTCCATAAATCACTTTTAATTCTAGTATAGAACTTAAATATCTATCAACAGATCAATAGTTAACTGTATGTATCAGCTTGACTGGGCTAAAGGGTGACCAAATATGTGGTTAAAAATTGTATCTGGATGTGTCGCCAAGGGTTTTTCCTAAATAAATTAGCATATGGATATACATATATATTGACTCTATTTCTCTGGAGAACCCCGATGAATAAAATGGATAAAGAAAACGTCATCTGTATGTACAATGGAATATTATTTAGTCACAAAAAAGAAATCCTATCATATGCAACAATATGGATGCAGCTTGGGAGCATTATGCTAAGTAAACTAAGTCAGCCACAGAAATAAATACTGATTCCTTTTATATAAGGCACCTAAACTAGTTAAACTCATAGAAACAGAAGGGGAATGGTGGTTGCCAGAGGCTAAGGGGAGGGAAAATTTAGAAGTTGCTATTTAATGAGTAAAGTTTCATTCAATTATACAAGATGAAAAAGTTCTAGAAGCCTGCTCTACAACATGGTGATTATAGTTAACTATGCTTTACTGTACAATGAAAAGTTTGTTAAGAGGGTAGAGCTCTTGTTATTCTTTTTAACCACAATTAAACAAAAACATGTGCTTACTAAAATGGGGGTGGGGATAAGACACTGAAGAAACGACTTGCAATATCAACTGAATGATATATTTAATATGCATTGGAGTAGATATATTTAATATGCATTGGAGTAAAATCACTATTGGATAGATTCTTAAAAAGCTATCACTTTTATAGATAAGGAAGAGGAAATAGGAATGACCTTGGAACTATTTAAACATCTAACCTATTTCTAATTTTTTCCCCTCTGCTTGATCTTGTGGTGCCAGGATCTAAATTACATCTTATGGGTTCCAAAGTGGAGATTAGTTATTAAACATCACACAGCTACAGTATCTCTAAATATTACCACCTGAATTCCTAAAGGAATGGTGGTATGAGCTGTTACTGTTTCTCCTCTCATGTTTAAGCTCGGAATAACAATTACTGCCCCTTTCCTACGTAGTAGACAAGACAGTCCTTTAAGTTTTTACATACCCAGCATGACTCCATATAACTGGGAATGGGTAAAGGGGAAAGAATGGCCAGATTCATGTTGGCCAGCTTTATAAGTCACTCCTCTTGCTGAACCTGATAATCCTACCCCAGGAGGGAGATCTAGGTGAAAATGAATGATAAATAAAAATAAGAGGAAATGATTGTTGAAGGAAAGTAAACTTATAAATGGATAAAAGAAAAAGGAAAGTTAAGTTTACTTTGGTACCTGTTGAGTGGGTGAAAATAGAAGAAAGATATTATTTCTCATGTCATATCAGATTCCCATAAGGTGAAGCTGTTTTTCTCTAGAAGCCTCCTCTGCTTTTTAAAGCTGAAAGTCCATGGTGGTTCCCATTGAATTTAAGAAGCAAGCAGTCTGAAGTCATCTATGTGATGCATCTCTATAATGCTTATGACATCTTGTAGACAAATGCTTGAAATTATCACTGTATAGAATACATCTATTAAAGAGAACAGACCTCTTTTGAGAGGCAACATGCTAGAACTTTTGCTTCCTGAGTATAATCACTCCAGACTTTCAAATATGAGCTAGTAATGTGCAGAATTCTGGTGATGGGAGCAATAGGGACAGTGGGTAGATCCAGTTTTCAGAGACAATATTGAAATCTTCAGGGATATGTCAGAGTAGTGTCTTCATGAAACTGTTCCGTGGAATGTGAATCAGGCCCTTTTGGAAATTCTGTGAGCTCTCTGGTATTCTTTAATAAATTCTTTATTTGCTTAAATTAGCAGGGTTGCTTTTATCAGTTACAGTCGAAAACCTTGAGTATTATCAAATCACATATTTAAAGGTAGGGAGCTGTTAAGTAAAAGGCCCCCAAATGTGGAACTGGATAAAAGTGTTATGTAGGGCAGAATTAGGTAATGCCTTACCATTTAGTTGAGGATACTGGTGAGTCTTACTATGCAGCCATGAAACATTTGATTCAACTATTTCCTGTATCTTCAGATGCAGGACTAAGGCTCAGACAGTTGCAATGGAGACTGTAAAATACAGAAAGAAGGAGGAAAAATTTAGGATGTTAGAGTGCATTTTTAAATCTCCTGTAGTTTTCAGTAAGGTCAATATAGCACAAGAAAAGGACAGTCTGTAGGTCACTAGTCTAGAAGTAGAAAGAGAAGGAAATGCGTATTTGCTAAGAGAGAAAATTATCTGCCTGTGGCCTACAAACGGAATTGACTGAGATAATCCCTCATTACAAAATGCAAGGTTGGATAATTGGAACAGAGGTAAGTAGAGGACACTTAGCAGAAAAAAAAACTTAGAGGACTCTTAGATTGTCTTTGCTGGACAAGGGGACAGTAGAAAGTCAAGATCAGATTCGGAGTGGGGCCTATCCAACCAAGGAAAGTGACTCAGTATCATAGGTAATGACTCTTGTATATGCACCAATGAAGGCAAGATCTGGGCCATTTACTACTTAACATCCCATGGAGAAAATCCAAAGTAAAGTTGAAATTCCTTAACTCTAAGACACTCCACTTTTACTACTTGACTTCCTTAAGAATCAAACACATTTGATCTTTGCCTAGGGTTTTGAAAATCTAATGTATGAGGAAGGTTAGCTGACCACGAAATTAAACCTGAAAGGTACACAACACGGTCGTTAGCTCAGTTTAGGAGCCAGACCCTGATCCCAAGCCATGTCTGACCCTAGGGCAGTTATTTCTCTGCTCTCTAAACTTCAGTTCCCTAATCTTTGCATTAGGGCCTGTTTCTTGGCGTTTATGTGAGAATTTAAAAAGAAATGAAAATGTCACAGAATATTCCCAAATAGCAGGAAGATCGGTAGGAGAAGGAAGGGAAGAATGAAGCGGGGGGTGGGGGGTGGTAAACAGAAGGGGGAATGAACCATGAGAGATTATAGACTCTGGGAAACAAATTGAGGGCTTCAGAGGGGAGGAGGGCAGGGGACTGGGATAGGCTGGTGATGGGTATTAAGGAGGGTACATACTGCATGGCGCACTGGGTGTTATATGCAAATAATGAATCATGGAACATTGCATCAAAAACTGGGGATGTATTGTATGGTGACTAACATAACATAATAAAAAATTATTACAAAAAAAAGCATATTCCCAGGCATAAAACAAGTATTAGGAAAATATTATTATGGGTTCTTACTACAAAACATTTATATGGAACATGAATCCTAAATTAAGATTAATGGACATGGTCAAAACTGTCATTTGGAATTTTTAAAGATACTTTCTTAATTAAAAGATTATATGATTATAACTTTTCAGCTATGGGTAATAACAGAAGGTTCACAGTAAAACTCTGATAGTTTAAGTTTTTCATTATATAAAAGCAAATATATGGACTTTAGATATATAAGAAGCAACAAAGGTAATAAGGGATTTGTCACATAATAGGGAACATGCAAAGGAAAATATCTTACTACAGATAGCAAAATAAAAGTAGATTGAGAATCTGCTCCTCTCAAAGTTTAACAAACTTCACTAAAAAGGAGAAACTCAACCAATATAAGGCACCAACAAAAATAAACACACAGGAAAACATCAAGATGCTGATTTTGGTCCTTATATAATTTAGTCTACTGCTTGCCCTATTCCCATCACACCAACCCAAAATTGGCACTAGGACAAGAAAGAAGGTGAATAAGCAAAATCCTGAAAATCCTTATTAACACAATCTCCATGCCCCTTCCTTATCTCCCTTGGAAAAAAGTCAGATTAAAGAGGAGGTGTTACTCTGGGAAAAAGTTAAGATAAGCCATAAAATGTGGAAGTTCCTCTTTATCACCACATGTTCTCAGTAGAGCAATATAAAAAGAGATCCTCACTTTGGTATCTCTGGGCTAGGAGAAGAGCAGATGAGGAGGAAAATGGGCATAATCACACAAGCACCAATAAACTGTGACTTGGGGAACTGACTGAATCGAGAAAACAGACTTTTGAGGGAGCTAGACGCTAATGGATAAAGTAGTTATTCAAAGCAATTCTATAATACAGTAAAAGAAACTCCAGCTACATCCAACAATAGAGGAATATCATATACATAGTATTGGACTAAAGAAAAAATTTATTAAGAATACACACAGTTAAATTCCATGTTTTTCAGAAGTGCAGGAATAGTTTATCAGGTACACACATTACAGATTTTTACTTTAAAGCAGAAAAATGTATATTTATTTGCCTATATTTTGATGTAGGGTCGTGGATTTTTTCCCTCACTATAGACCTACAGATCAGTTGATCTTCAGTTTTTTTTCATCACTCATAATCTCCAATGAGAAACAAAAATATCAAAACAACCATAAAGCATGAGCGCCTGGGTGGCTCAGTCGGTTAAGCGTCTGCCTTCAGTTCCAGTCATGATCCCTGGGTCCTGGGATCGAGCCCTGCATCGGGCTGGACTCCCTGCTCAGCGGTGGGGGGCCTGCTTCTCCCTCTCCCTTTGCTGCTCCCCCTGCTTGTGCTTGCTGTCTCTCTCTTTCTCATAAATAAAAAAATCTTTAAAAAAACCACCACAACCAACCATGAAGCAGACTGAGTGCAGAATCCTTCAAGGAATTTATCAATATATTTTCAATTCTTTCAGTGCTACCTCAGTCATACCAGATTTGATAGCATTTTTTCCCCAGGAATTTGTTTATATCAAATTTTAAGAAGAATTCAGATTACTTTTTATGGAAATATCCCTTTTCCTTATCACATCATACCAAATGAGTGTTTTAAATGTCTAATCGAATAATGTAATCATAACTCCCACAACTGGCAAAAACACTTTGGAGAACAAACACAACTTAGTCTTGAGAAGCATGCAATCCAGCCAGTGAAAGCAGAAATCCATGGACATACTAGAGAGACCCTGACCAGCCATAAGTCATGGGCAGCAGTGAGTATGCTTTATAGATGGTATATGGTGTATCAGTTAATTGTGCAGGTTATTTGAATAGAAGGCAGCTAAGTAAGTGACATAGAGTAAAACTGAGATTATCTAATGACAGTAAAAGCAGAGGAAAGTGACAGAAAGATAAATGGAATTAGAAGAAAGATCATTTACTGGGGTGGGGGGGGTATGAGGAGCAGACGATGATTCAATAAAAGCTATTTAGTATTCTTGAAGTACTTTACTCAAATGGAGCAGGAAAAATATTTAAATTCGTAATAAAAGAAAGTTTTCATAAAAAAAAAAAAAAACCTGAATCTGAAAATAGAAAGATACAGCATATTCCAGGGAAAGTTAAGATCAGCAGTGATCTTTTTTTAAAAAAAAACTTAAATTGTACTGAATTTCCAAGACAAGAAATGAATCTTGAGCATTGAGGTAAGGAAACAAACCAAAACACTTTTTTTTAAAAGAGTAAAAAATTAAACTGGCCTCAGAGTATTCCAAACAATGTACAGTGCCAAAACCAATATAGTAACAATGTTTAGAAATTTCTAGGGTAAATAGGGGCGCCTGGCTGGTTTACTTGATAGAGCATGCAACTCTTGACCCCAGGGTTGTGAGTTCAAGCCCCGCGTTGGGCGTGGAGATTATTTAAAACAAAAAAACCAAACGAAATTTCTGAGATAAATACAATGTAAACTAAGAATTTAATTTAATTTAATTTAATTTTTTTAATTTTTAAACCAAAAATTTTAGAAACACAGATTTTGTCCTCCCAGAACACTGACAGTCCCAAAGATGAAAGAATTCCAGAGAGATAGCACTGAATGTATGTGAATATAGACCAAAACTAGACAATTAATTGAATTACATTACAAAAATACATAAATGATATAAAACTTGACAATACAATAACACAATTTTAATGTCTCTAATAATTTTTTTTTTTCAAATTCTAAAAAAGTTCTTTTAGGGGGCACCTGGATGACTCAGTAAGTTAAGCAACCGACTCTTGGTTTCAGCTCAGGTCATGATCTCAGGGTCCTAGAATCAAAGCCCACATGGGGTTCTGTGCTCAGCACAGTCAGCTTGTTCCTCTCCCTCCCCCTCTGCTCCTCCTCCTGCTCCTGTGCATGCTCTCATGCTTTCTCTCTCTCTCTCTCTCAAATAAATAAATAAACTCTTAAAAAAAAAAAAGGTGTTCTTTTGTTTTGGTTTTTTTTAAAGAGTTTATTCATTTGAGAGGGAGAGAGGCAGAGAAAGCACACGAAGGGGGAGAGGGAGAGGGAGAGGAAGACTCCCCGCTGATCTGGGAGCCCCACACTGGGCTTGATCCCAGCACCTGGAGATCGTGACCTGAGCCGAAGGCAGACGCTTAACCATCTGAGCCACCCAGACGCTGCCCCCTCACCAAAAAGGTCTTTTAGGAACTAATAATCCCTATAATGAAGAATAAGCATTGCTATTCCTTTAGTTTACCAGTTTCATTTTCTTCTATTAATTCAAGTGAAATTTAAATGAATATATATTAAACAGCATGTATCCCATTGTCTCATTTTTATAAAACTATTATTTCTGTCTAGCCTTCTTTCATTACAGTGCACAGAAAGAAACAAGCGATTAAGCTACTTAATATTAACTCAGGTGTTCTTTCTGGATGGTGAAATGTGGGATTTTTTTCCTGTACAGTTTGAACTTCTTGTAACTCATTTTAATGCCTTTGTAAAGTAATTTATAAACATTGTAACTTCATTATTCTAAAAGAAATAAGAGAATACGTAAAAAATTGGAGGTACAATAAATATAAATTTTGCCTAATCATCTTGACCTTTGCACTAACAAAACCCTTTATTTTTATTATTACTCAACTGATCAAAATCTGACATTTGATTGCATAGTAAACACACCATTAATTTAAAAAAATAAATTAAAAAAAAAACCAAAAAACACCAGAATACCATACTAGCAGCCAACCCTGCAGAAGAATTTCAGAAAGAAATTTCCCTCATTAATCACTTGTTAAGCAAAAGTACTAATTGACTTTAGAAGAAAAATTGGTGGGGGAAGAAAGGAAATGATTTAAAAGGACTCAAGGCTTTGCTCTCTCACAAATCACACAAATGATTGTTATTCTGTATGTAACTAAGACTGAATGACTGTAATGTGCTCTGTTTAGGACGTTATTGTATTTCCCTAGTAGGCGTAGGTTTTTCTAGCCTATCCAAGGTTTTAAGGCACACTGGGAGTCTTCTACTTCCGAAGCATTATGTAAATGCAATACATTAACAACCCAACCTGTATTTGGAATGTTAAAAATGAAATTTATTCTAAAAATTAAATGGTCCCCTTTTAAAGATAAATTATAAAAGAAAATCATTTTAAGTTAGAAGAAAACTTCAAAATGTCAACACTGTCAAAACAAAAGTTACAGTATTTCAAGTCTGAGAAAAGAAGAAAGCCTTTTTATGAAGGGCAATTATTTCTTGCCTTTTCCAAATGAAGAAGGCTTTCTTTTTAATGATCTGTTTATTTCTGGTGTTGAGCTAAATTTAGATTTAAATTGTTTTATCTGTGAATATAATTGAGCAATGGCAAAATCTTAAAATTTGTTACCTAGGGAAGTTTGATGACCTCCAACTGGGGAAAAACATATCATTCAAAGGAAACACACCTGTCCAGATCTGAGGTCTTTACAGGTACTTGTAAAATACCCTTTAAGGCTCTAGTTAACATTCTATGACTTGATCTGGTGAAATTTCTAATTCTATGATAACACATAATACTGTTTTCTAGAAGACCCATGTCAAGTTATCTCAAAACATGAAAAACAGAGTTTAAATGATGTGGTTTAATAATCGTTTTCTTTAGTTTTCAATCCTCAATTTTTTAAAAATGAGGTATGCAGCATAATATGCCTCTATCTTCTTTCTTGTCTAGTAGGGCCATCCATTGTTTTTTGTTTCCACCTGCGTATGAACTTGTTATTCCTCCTGAAAAGGTCAAATGAAATGGGAAGGATAAATCATTTCTGTTGCTATAAAGTGTGTCAACATTGCTCTAATTCAAAGGTGCCAGGACTGTATATGGGGAATAGCACCACTGAAATCCACTAGCCCCATCCAAAAACAACAAAAAATGACTAACCTGAAGATATTGGTGTATGAATTACCATATCTCCTTATTGTTTTAATGTTTTTCTTGTTTTTTGGTTTTTTTTTTTTTTGTTTTTGATTTGTTTTTTTAAGGGGGGGAGGGGCAGAGGGAGCCTTCGCAGGGCTTCATCTCAGGACCCTGAGATCATGACTGAACCGAAATCAAGAGTTGGTCCTTAACTGACTGAGCCACCCAGGCACCCCTGTTTTTATCTATTTGGATACATGAATTTAAAAAAGTACTTTGAGTTAGTTCTTTCACATCAAAGAATCAATTATTTGTATTCTTGAACTTTTAGGTTGTTTCTGTTTTTCCTATTATAAGCAACAATTATTTCTTTAAAATAAATTCCTAAGATTTAAAGTGCTCATTATTAAGGTATGTGCATTTTTCAGACTTCTGATAATACATAAATGACTATCCTCCAAGAAATAATACAAAGCTCTGATTTTGCTGTATCATAGATAACACTAGTTTGTCATTTTTTATCTTTTTGGCAGTTTATACTTAACCTTGACTTTCCATTTGTGGTTTTAGTTCCCATGCTCTACTTTCTAGAAACAAGAACTAAAACACAGGTAGCTCTTGGTAACTGTGGAGTTTGTACCCGAGCCTTGCTGTATCGGACTGTAGTTAGGAGCAAAGGAAGAACTGAGAAGAGAGAAGGGATTGTTGGGAAGTAAATTAAATAGAAACAGAAGGAAAGAGGGAGGGAGAAGACATATAGGACTCAGCATGGGTAAGAATTAGGGAAGAGTTTTAGGAAATTTGGTAGGAGAGAGAAGGTGCCTTCTTGGTAGCTTCCATAGATGAGAGTGAGATAGAAAATTATTTGAGTTTGTTATGTGTTTAAAATGATCTATGCTCTCATTGTTTTCATTTTCAGATTTCACTAAATATGCTGCTTTTAAATTATTTTTAGAATGTTTGAATGGTATTTCTTTGACTGTACCTCTAAGCTATGGCTTGGCACCTGGGATTTCAACTTTGGAAATGTTATATTAATTGCCATGATTTATAAATCTAAAATACTATAATGTCATTTAGAAACATTTGCAACAGGGGCACCTGGGTGGCTCAGTTGGTTAAATATCTGACTCTTGATTCAGCTCAGGTCATGATCTCAGGGTTGTGGGATTGAGCCCAATGTCGGGCTCTGTGCTGAGCATAGAGCCTCTTAAGATTCTCTGTCTCCTTTTCCCTCTGAGCCTCCTCACCACTTGCACTCATGCATGCTCTCTCACTCTCTCTGTCTTAAAAAAGAAAAGAAAAGAAAAAAAACATTTGCAACATTCTCTTTTTATAGTCTTTAATAGGACTTTTTTATATTTAACATTTTATTATGTTTAATATTACTTTTGTAATGCAAAACAGTATATTTTGCATTTTGTCAATATATGAATATTCTGGTCTATCATAAATAAGGCTTTTGCCACTGCATGTTCTATTTTTTCTCTGTGTGGAATTACTGTATGGGTTTTTGTTTTTTGTATTTTTAATCATGACATATTTTATATTAAATTATCCAGATATCTAAAAAATATTCATATTTATAAAGATAAATCTTTCTGTTGTGTTTACATATTTACATATTTCAAAATAAATAAAAAGAAAGGAAAAAGTTTCTAGGTGTAAGAAAAGTATACCATCAATTTGTTATGTCAGGTATGCATCAAAAATATATCTTTAACTTCAGATGCTTCTTTAACTTTCAAATATTTATTACACACTTACAAAACATCAGACATTGTGCTAGCCAATAATAAAAATAGGCACAGGATCTTTCTGACCACGGTTGTTGGAGGGGGGGGAAACACCTTAATCAAACAAATAAAAGGTAAAATTGTGTTGTTTTTGACTTGCTACAATGTGATACACAATCTAATGAAGATTCATAATAATGAAATCTGACTTGGAAATTATTTCCTTTTTATCTGATAAGAAACTGCTTAACTTATTTTTTTATCTGAAGCTAAAATCTCACCAAATTTTAACATATTGTTTCCCATAGCAACTATCTCTGAAATGTTGTGGTCCATGTTTGTTACACTTTAGAAACTTAGTCTAAGTGTGATTGTAGTGTGGAAGAGAGTTTGGAAAGAGAAACCAAGTGACTCTCCCAAGGTTTCACCAAAAATATTCACAGGCAAGGTGAGCACAGTCAAAAGAGAACATTTTCCATTGAAATGATAATGGCGTGAACTTTCTAGAGCAAAAGCAATAGAATTCATATATTTGAAAGAGAAGACATTCAAATGTTAAAATAAAGTAAGGGAAGATCTCATGCACTAAAAACTATTCTTTGAAAACTCTTCGGAAAATTTAGTATCTATGTAATATAAGTTCACTAAGTATAAATATGTCACTTTAACAGATGACAAAAGTACCTTAAATTTCTTGGGCAAATTTTAAAACTTTGTATCTCTTTGAGATCTGATTATTAATTAGAGTTAAATGCAAATGATATCTAAAATACAAATGCTACTTCAGTTATTTAAATAATTTTAAAAGAACACTAAGGAAATAAAATCGTAAACAGGTTCTTTTAAAACTTCTTTCATTCCCAAATTCATTCCCAAACTTGTTAAAACAAATCATATCACCTTACCAATCAAAAACATTATAGTTTATGTTCTTACCTTTTCCTGCTTATTTTAGAATAATAAAATAAGTTGCTATAACCATGAGACTAATAATAGGTAGATCAAGGAGTAATGTTTCTTGTTTCTCTTTTAAATGCCATTCTAGGTTCTCAGGCTGTTGCTCTACTCTCTTCTGTCATGCATGGCCATGTTACTTTCATCTTGTTTCTCTGGCATCCTCTGGGGTATTGTCCCCATTTGCATTGTCAAAGCTGGGCTTCAAGTACATCCATGTTTAGCTCACAAGAGGGCAGATGTGGTTGTGTACCTCTGATGCTCTAAGATGTGGCTGGTCACAGAAGTAACACAAGTTACTTCTGTTTCCATTCCATTGGCAAAAACATGGTCGCATAAGCACGTTATGAGAAGAAGGGGCTGGAAAGGGTAGTCCTCAGCTGGTGGGTATACCTAGCTATAATTTTATTTCCTACCAGAGAAAAGAAAAGCAAATTTTGGTGCACATTTAGCAGTTTCCCCCATAAAGCTATTTTGTACTGAATTTATTTTTTTTAAAGATTTTATTTATTTATTTGAGAGAAAGAGAGAGCACAAGCAGGGGGAGCAGCTGAGGTAGAGGGAGAAGCAGGGTCCCTGCTGAGCAGAGAATCCAATGTGGGGCTACATCCCAGGACCCTGGGATCATGACCTGAGCTGAAGGCAGACGCTTAACTGACTGAGCCACCCAGGGGGCCCTGTACTGAATTTAATTATACTTAAGATATGTCTGTATCATTAGAGTGTTTACGTAAAAAAATTTGCCACTCACCATCTTGTTTTTATCACCTAAAATATTCATTCTTTCTACAAATATTTATTGAGCAACTACTATATATTTGTGCAGTAGATATAAAGAATTATATGTCAGAGTCCTAGACTTCCAGAAGTTTGCCATATAGTTGGGATTGATATATGCCAGCTTCTGTGGCAGATGATTTAAACAAGTTTGTCCCTTAATGGCAGCAAAAACTTTCATGACAAGCCTGTGCCCTTTTTATAAACATTTGGAAAACTTAAGGTTGTAAAAGTTAAGTAAAACCAGTCTAAATGCCTTAGATCTCTTTTCCAAAGCCAGTGTTATTATATATATATATATATATATATATATATATATATATCATTATAATATATATAATCAAATCAAATATATAAATTAGAACTCTTCAACAGAATCAAGTTTAACTGAATTTCAAGACTCTAAGCCATAAAGAGTCTCATACACAACAAAGTATAACAGATAGTTACAGAGTTTGCAGAACAGTTTACAGGGAGCCATCCATAAATCAGTAGATTTGTTTACTATAAACAATCTTAGACAGTTAGGTACACCCTGATAAAACATTCCTCAGATAAGGACTTCCCACTAGCAAATACAGTGAATATGTTTGCCATGCGGTCTGTCATTAGCATGTTTGTAAAGATTAGTCCAGATCACCTGCCTTCTTTCTAAGAGTGACACAGACACACATCAAGAGAATGGATTACACCTTGCTCTGTTAATCATTTAATTCCTATCCAGGGTTCTAGTTTCTTCCCTCGAAATTTCTGTCTCTCCAGTTGTATTCATGGTCAAATAAACTTCGTTATAGAGCTGTGAACTTCTACATATATATGAATGTTTCTACAAACTGTTTTACTAAACAAAAATTATAAGTTTGCACAAATAGCTGGCACAGGTATTTTATAAACCAATTATTCATCCTTACCAAATTAAAAAAATTTTTTTTTCCATTAAGGGACATATTGAAAGAAGGGAGATAAAGCCATTACATGACATTCTTCTCAGAGCAGAGCCAGAAGCTTGAAAACAAAACCCAGGGTCTCCCAAAATTCTGCTCTGGCAATGAGTCCAAACAAAGCTATTCACAGCTGGGATTTGAAGAGACCCAAGATTAGGTGGTCAAGAAAAGATTCATGAGAGAATAAAAACAGGAAGAGAGAAAAATATAGAAAATTTTAAACCACTTTCTTTTAGTACATCTAGATTCAATCAGATGGGGTCTCCAGACTCTCATATAAGTCACTTTTCCTCATTGACCATTGTGGAGAGTTTAAGAACCAACAGAGAGTTAAGATGCTCTGAAGTGAGACTGCATGAAGTCTACAGCTTCATTTCATCCAGCCTTAAGAGTCAGTGCTGCTATATTCCAGAAAATTAATTTTCCACCTAGTGATTTTCTTTGGTTTTCCAATAATGGAACATTTAAAAAATCTACAGATCCAAGAATTTAAAGAGCTGTAGGCAGTGTTCAGTCAACTAGTTCTAACACAGCCCAAGATACCCTGAAATTAAGGACAGAGGAATAGAGGTTACTTGAAGCCGAGGATAAAGGAACCCTTTTAAGAAGAATATTTAACGAGATCAGTGGGCTAAGAACTAAATCGTGATTAATGCTTACATTTAAGGGATGAGAAGAGTTAGGAAGTCTAATAGATACTCACCTTTTGTGTGTGTGTGTGTGTGTGTGTGTTTAGAGAGGTGAGTGTACAGCTGGGATAGTGGAGCAAAGAAAGTGTAGCATAGTGAACAGTGCCATGTTTCAGAGAAGTCAAGACAGATATGGACTGAAGGGAAAAAATTAAATGTGACATTTAGTTCATTGTTGACAACAGAGATTTTACTAGAGTAACTGGAGAAACAAAATTTCCAGAAGATAAGGAGTGAGTGGATGCTCAGCAATTATGACAGCATGTGAATTCATCTTTTGAAGAATATTGCAACGAAAGAGCAGAGGTCATATTGAATTTAGCCTAGTAATATTTTTATTGGCTTTAACATCTACACAATGCTGTATCTACTTGGTAAATCGTATATTCCCCTTTTTAACTATTTATTGAAAAACTATTTTATAAAGTATTTATGGAATTAAGAACAGCAATTTTCCAACAAGTTAGAACCGTTCCCTTGACTTCTGTTCTGTTAAACCATTCTGGGCCTATTTTTAATCTGATGAAATAATTCACTTATAGAGAGTACAGAGGGATTTCACAGTTCATTTAACTCAACCCCATTGTAGTCAGGCTTCGATGCAAAGGATTCAGGATCCTTTTTTCCCTTGAGAATTTTTTTTTTTTTAATTGCTAGGGAGGACCGAATATATTTATATTAGCTGATAATTTAAAACTCAGATTAATTGCACCTAATTCCTATTGCAGTCTTATTCAGAAGACTTTTATTTTATTCTAAATGACAAACAAAATCTAGACTAGGAAAGTGACATAGTTTCGGTGCCCTGAGTTTAAACATGGGAACTGTGAAGATCAAAACAAGAAAATGAGAAGAGAGTTTGGAGCCAGTGAAAAGAATTGGAAAGCTATGGATTGCTGGAGGAGATGGTCATTGCTCAAGCCAGAGAGGAACACAGTCTTAGTAACATTTTAACAGTAGGAAAAGGAAGTAATGAGGCAGTGCTGATAGTCATTATGAAGGAAAAGCAGCAGAGTTCAACAATAAATGTGTGTGTGTGTGTGTGTGTGTGTGTGTGTGTGTAGGATTAAATGATCTTTTGTGTGTGTGTATGTGTGTATATAATATAAAAATAAAAATATATTTTATATATAATATACATTTAATGTAGATATAATATATATGTATACATTATATGTATTATATGTGTATAAACTATATATAATGTATAAATGACAGTATTTTGTGAATACCCACTTACAAACATAGATGAAAGCAAGAATGGTTTACCACTACAAAATTTATCAATTCGATTCACTACATTAACAGGTGGAAAAAATGAGTGGATTGTCTTATAAAAGTGTGTTAAAATGGAGCACTTCTCTGTTTTGCTGAAACCACAAAGAACAGGAGCAACACAATAGGTCCCATATAACTGCACATTTAAGATTTTGCGGGAGAAATGGTATGAAACTAGTTTCTGATGCTTGGCTTATCACCTAATATGAGGATATGCAAGGGGTAGTGAAAGTGTTGATCAGCTGTTTGGAGAGATTGGTTGAGAATATTCCTTTCAGAAAGTTGTTGGAATGCTTGCCCTTCTTCCTAACAACTTCCTGGGAAAGTGGGGAGAAGGTTTTCAAGCCAAGAGAGATGAAATACCAAGGGCACTACATTATATATGTACCCCTGGGGTTTGGAGCCCACAGGAGATTAGTTTCTTAAACATGCTTGAAAAGCATAATAAGAAGTTGCCTAAGGCATCAGAGAATATAGAGGTTAGGCTGACATAGGGGGTGGGTGAAACTTCTACTGGCGTGTGTTTTTTTCCCAAAGATGCAATCAATATAAAACTTGCTTGAATGGGACTTTATGCAAAAAAGAATTTCCTGGAGAGGGAGACAAGCAGAAAAAAGAATTCCTGAAAACACAGAAACTGAGAATCAGTCATAAATGTCTCACTGAAGATGATATAACCTGTAACACAGGAATTGGGGTTGAAAGTGGGCTTTTCCCATGAAAAAAGCCTTTGAATATCCCAGAAATGCTCTCCAGAAAGAAAAATGGCCGGTTTGAATGTCTGTCAAGTCCAGAAGTTTCTAATACTGGAGCAGGAGAGTACCAGGCACTTAAACCTGTTCTGTTTTTTTCCCCCATTCCCTTTCCTTAGACCTGACTCTGGAAGGTCCATGATAGCTAGTGAGCAGCGAGAGGAGGCAGGGTTCTGAGGAAAGAAGTTGACCATGCTTCTTGTTCTACTTCAAGCTTCCAGGCCTGGTATAAAACCTAGCTGGGAAGTGGGAACAGGCTGTGGGCTGGGAAAGCTCAGATATCAGATTAACCCCAAATGGATAATTTAGCTACTAAAATGACACTATTTCCAGGCTTAGAAGTGATTTTATACTAGGAATGACAGGAAACACCACATGATCTACATTATATTTTATCCAAGGTCAGTTAAAAAAGAAAAACAAACAAACAAAAAAACCTAGGGCATAAAATAGATATGAAGTGAAGTTGGGGGGGGGGGATGAAAACAAAGTTGTTTTCTGCTCACATTCTATTGAGTTTTCGTCTTTCTATTCAATAGTTACAATTTCAATAGATGCAAAGCTTTCTATAAAATTAAACACCCACTCAAGCGAAGTAAATAAATATCTCAGCAAACTGTAAATACAAGGATATTTTCTCAACCTGAAAAAGGATATGTACCAGTTATACAAAGGAAAATTCATACTTAATTGATGAACTTAAAACTACTCCTCTCAAAATTAGGGAAAAGGAAAGACTGGGTGCCCTCTGCCATCAATCATTTAATATTGGACAGCAGGTAGTCCTAATACACCTAGTAAAATTCTTTTTTCTTTTCTTTTCTTTTTTCTTTTCTTAATTTATTTTTAAATATTTTATTTATTTATTTGAGAGAGAGAGCACAAGCAGGGGGAGAAGCAGGCTCCCTGCTGAGCAAGGAGCCTGATCCAGGACTGATCCCAGGACCCTGAGATCATGACCTGAGCCAAAGGCAAACAGTTAACCATCTGAGCCACCCAGGTGCCCCATTAATTTTAAAGTATAATGATTCAAATTAAAAATAAAACTGCCATTATTTGAAGGTAATGATGGCTTCTATAGGAAATGTTAGAAGAATATACAAATTATTATAATTAATAAGAGTTTGGCAAGTTTTCAGATATAAGATTAATATACAGAAGTCAGTTACATTCCTATTACCAGCAACAGACAGAAAATGTAATTTTAAAAAGATAACCATTTATAATAGCAACAAAAAAGTAATGGAATACCTAGGAAAAAATATTTTTTAAAAGCTACATGGTCTTCATGGAGAAAATTACTAAAATGTATTAAAAGATAATAAAGAAGTCCTAAATAAATAGAGATAAATACAATACCCATAAAGAATAAGACTTGGTGTCAAAGGGTGCCAAAACTTCTGATTAATCTACAGATATCTTGAAAAGCCAGCCAAAATTACAACATAGTTTTTCATGGAAATTAGTAAACTAATTTGAAATCTTTATATGTAAGAAAAAAAAGCCAAGGAGAGCCAAGAAAATTTTAAAGGCATAGAAGGTGATGATAAAGGAGTAGAAGGCAGGGAGTAGAAAAAGTTCTTATAAGAAAATCACATTTTGTTTATGAAGCTGTAACAGATTAATGTGTCATGATGGTAGACAAGTAGATCAATAGAACTCAGGAACAGTCTTACTAATATCTGAAAATTTGATAAATATCAGAGGTGTCATTGCAGATCACATAAAAGGATAGACCATTCAATAAATGATAGGCTTCCTATATGGAAGAAATAAAATAAAATTGAATTTCTGTGTAAAATATCAGATAAGTTAAGGACCAAAATGTAGTAAACAAATATTTTATAGGTGAATAACTTCATGATCTCAAAGAATTACAAAAACAGTGATTTGAAGGGGCACATGTGCCCCAAAGTTTATAGCAACAATGTCCACAAGAGCCAAACTATGGAAAGAGCCCAGATGTCCGTGGATGGATGAATGGATATAGAAGATGTGGTATATATATATATACAATGGAATATTACTCAGCCATCAAAAATAATTAAATCTTGCCATTTGCAATGACGTGGATAGAATAGGGGGTATTATGCTAAGCTAAATAAGTCAGTCAGAGAAAGACAAGTATCATATGATTTCATTCGTATGTGGAATTTAAGAAACAAAACAGATGAACATAGGGAAAGGGAAGGAAAAATAAAGTAAGATGAAAACAGAGAGGGAGGCAAACCGTAAGAGACTCTTAACTCTAGGAAACAAACTGAGGGTTGATGGAGGGGAGGTGGGTGGGAGGATAGGATAATTGGGCTAAAGACATTAAGGCAGGCATGTGATGTAATGAGCATTGCGTGTTATGTGCAACTGATGAATCACTAAATTCTACCCCAAAATGAGCAATACACTGTATGTTAACTAACCTGAATTTAAATAAATTAAAAAAACCAAAAAACCCCCCCCAAACCCTATAAATCATGAATATTAAGATTGCTGAATTTGGCACATTCAAATTAAAAATATCTGTTCATCAAATGATACATTTAAAAGTGAAGAGACACCACAGATTGGGAGAAAATACTTGAAAAGCACTTAAAATGGTATAAGATTCGAGAGTCTGTAATATATAAAGAATACAAACAAATCAATAAAAGAACAACCCATGAGAATGGACAAAATATATAAATAAATGATTCCAGAAAGAAATCCAAATAGCCAATAAACATAGGGAAAAAGTGCTCAACCTTAAAGAAATAGAAATTGAAATCACAATAAAATACCATTTTACATTAAGAATTAAGAAATTAAGTACCCTGGCAATACCTCGATCAACGGGAATTATTATGCAGTTCTTTTTGGGAGTGTAAACTAATGCAACCACTTTGAAAAGCAGTTTGGTATTATTTTGTAAAGTTTAAAAATGCACAGATTCTATGGAACAAACAAATCCATAACTTCTCGTTAACTTATCTGAGAATCTCTAGCACATATGTAAACTGTCCCGACCACATATGCACTAAGCCATCACAAAAATATGTACAGCAGCATTTTTTTTAAACAACTCATTCCAAGAAGAATGAATACATCAATTGTGACATGTCAGCATGATAGAATCTTCTACGACAGTGAAAACTATTTCACTAGACCTGTACAAATATCACAGGTGAACCTTAGAAACAAAATTCTGGCTGAACACTGCACATTCAAGAATATTACCTACATTAACGATACCACTTAAATTAGAATCAGGAGACACAGAGAATTTAACAGAATACATTGTTAACAGCGACAAACTTCTATCTAATTAACGAAGTAATTAAAAAGTGAAAAGGGGACTCAGGAATTAGCAGTAAATGTGGAGAGCAGCGGCTTTGCCTGAGGCTCTTAGGAATAAAACTGAAACTCAGACTGGAGAAAAGGGCCTAATTAATTGGCCTATTGTTTGCAAACCAGGAAGGACCCCATGAAGTTGGGATCCATACCCCTAAGGTGGGGGCAGGTATGGCCAATGCCTAGCTCCTGATGAGGCAGCAAAAAGGCTGGTTTGGCGACTGCTACTAATGGAAGACACCGCTGCTGCTGGGGTGAAGATGAGTTGCCAAGCTAAGGGTCACAGCAACCAGGAGCAAACCAGAAGAAGCAAGTCACTTTCTTCTCCAATCTTCCAGTCTCCCTCTGGTACCTCTAATGGCAGAGTCCAACAGGACACCAGCTGGTGAAGCAGAAATGTGGGTCTGCAGAGGCCCTGCCCCCAGCATCATAGAGCAGAGTGTAGAAAATGGGTATGAAGAGGAGAGACAGTTGCTGAATAACCAGTACACTATTTGTTTCAAGTTTAAAATCTGCCAAACAATGTTATATGTTTAATATATGCATAGTAAACCTATAAAGAAATGCATGGGAACAGAAAACACAGAATTCAAAATAGAGGCTACCTCTAATGGCTATGTAGAGAAATGTGATCCGAAAGAGGCACGCAGATCTCTTCTGTCTTTTTCAAGTTTTATTTTCAAGCTAGATGGTGCACTCGTAAGTATTGATTATCGTATCCTCTAGGTATTTTGGGTGTTTGAAATGTTTCATTAAAAAACTAGCCAAAGGATGCAGTCCTTTTGCAGAAGGAAGAAATTGAGAAAAGTATACACGCTTAAATCCTAAGAACTGTGAGACCACCATCTTGTCTCATGGTGAGTGTTTTGTTTACATGGTAAACTCAAGATAAAAGTTCCTACATCGTGATAACAACTGGAATATAGATTCAGATCGAGTGAGTGTTTTGACATGGTACTAAATGGCAGGTTTTCAGATCTCCTCTAGATTGACACTTGCTCCTGGGAAGAAGGACACATTGTCCATGAAGTCCCCATCTGCTTGTCTGAGAAACATCTGTGGGGATGTGGACTCTTCTAATTTAGGTGGCAGTAATGCACCTACTAGTGAAATTATCTCTCCTTAGTAATAACATCTACTGGCAAAAGAAAGCTTTGAAAAGACATTTGTTTCAGGCTTTTTAAAAATGGAACCTTAAAACGCACACTGAAATTTTTTTATTCAATGTTTGTAACTTTTATCTGACATTATACAGATTTATTTTGACAACCTATTTAGTTGTTGACAAGTCTGTTTTGCTTTCTTGTAAGTGTATTTTAAAGGTTTATGTTGAACATATTTTGTATAAATCTCATAATGATGCAAAAACAAACATCGGGAAAACTGAATCAATCTTCAAAATATATTTACCTTCCTATGGCTGCTTAGAACGTGAGCACTAATAAAATGTTTAAAAATGCTTTCATTAGAAATCAGTTCAGACTTCTGGAACAAAAATTGCTTGAGCAACTATATCTAATATATTCTATTCAAACCTTGGGAAGCAGATACCTCCCCACATTTCTCAATTACCAAGAAAGGATAATTTTATCTTCCGACTATCTCACCTCCATCCACTCCCCTCCATTCCCACTGCCAATAACAATAAAATCCCGCCATCTTCTCTCTTCTACTACAGCCACAGCCTCACCACTGACAGTGTCTGGTATATCATGGGTTCTTTAAAATAGTAGTTTGAATGGATGAATTTTGAATATCTCAAAGTTACTAATACCAGAAAGGGGATTAGGTGGGCAGAGGCATATGGGAAGAACAGGAAAGGAGCAGGAGGTATGTGAAGTGTGATGGAAATGTTCTCGTGTTACATTGTTTTCAGAAAGTCTTTGATATTTTTGTAGTGTAGAATTATGGACAAGTTTTTCCAAAATATATATACCATAAAGATAAATTCTCCACAACTGTTTTCAAATTGTAGAAGTGACTGGGATGTCTCAAATCATAAGTGGAACTTTGTTGGAACGCTGTAAAAAAGTATAAATATAAATAAGTCTCTCAATTCGTGATTCACCAAATCAAGCTATCAAAGTTCTTAAAAGAAACTTTCTGATATTTTATTCTTATTTATTTTATTCATTTATTTTTAGCTTTCCACTTATGTAATATCATGTCAGTCACACAGCAGATATTTAATAAATGTTGCTGATTCAAATGTCATTTGCTAACATTTACGCAGACACTGACTTAGATATTTTTGTTCAAAAACTTACTTTGTTATCCTTAACCATGATAACCACTTAAAAATTTTGATGGAAAAGTTAACTTTTTATATTTATGGGTGGTGTATCCTTCCTTTGATGAAAGTATTTGATTCAGTGATCATGCTTGGATTAATTCCATAATAAAAGTCAGGAAATTAAAAATTTTAACTGAATTTAAGCACAATTCTCCAGGGAAATGCATTGCTGGAGGAAGAAATAACATTTTAAAACAGTTTCTAAAAATAAGGTTAGTAGCTAATATCATTAATATTCTGAGGCAGTCCTCTGAGAATGAGCATATACAAATCATTGATTTTTACATTTATCTTTCTTGGGACTTCTGTAGTCACTTCAAGGTGTCTTCATGTAATCCACTCATACCAGAGAATGTTCTCAAGGATATTCTAAATAATTAACCTTCTCACACTGGAGTTCAAGTGTCTCTCTGTGATAAAGCACTTGAACACCTCAAAAGCATAATTATAGGCATACCCTTGAGAATTGGGATATATCAAGTTCTCGAAACGAGGGTGGATATTAAAACTGATATAGCAGCAATTAGTTATTATGAATTTTCTCCATTACCCAGCCTGGTGGATTGTGTGAAATAGAATTCTGCTTAAAGGAGTCCATGTAATTTCTGATCGCCAACCTCAATCCTCAGCCTCGAATTTATTATAGTATCTCAAAGGCAAAGCCATCAAAACTGATTTGACTTCCTTTTTCTTTTCTCCCACTGTTGAATCAGTTATGTATGAACATAAGGACACATCTAAAGTGGATTTCTTTTTTATAGATAAATAAATTATTTTTGAAGAGAAAATAACGTATCAATTAAAAACAGTAAAAAGGAATCCTTGTAGAATGGAATCACTTAATTAGGCAACTTAAAAATGTATGTAGGTTTCATAAGTATTAAAATCATGGTTTTAAATGAATGAAATAAATAATTTTGAGTATTTGGCATTGTGTCAGATACTAAACAGGTCTATAAACTTTTCATAAAAAGCCACTCTAATGTTGATCTAACATATACGTTCACCACCAGTATCTTAGTATGTCGCTTCTAAAATGCAGAATCGAGTTTTTTACACTTTTTATTAATACACAAATGCATCCAGCAGTCAGAATACTTTTCTAAAATCTCATTCTGCTAGAGTCATTAAAAAGATCATCAGTAGAAGTCAAGACTATCCTGTAAGAGTGATAATATTAATATCCTCTATTTCTACACTAGTATATGATAGATACAATGTGATAGATAAATTTTTTGAATGATATATTTGGTTCAAAGCTTTTAGGAGGAAGGATTCTTAATAAACAATACACTCTACTTAAAGTTTTCTTAAACTTACATTTTTCGATTCTAGCAGGTTGATTGTGATACTCCCATTTATGGTGTAAATAAACTTATGTGTGTGTGTGTCTTGATAAAGATCATTTAATATTATAGAATGTAACTATTTCCTCAAAACCCTTTCATTGGCTTTTCTTATACTGCTAAATTATATGAAAAGTCTTTGCCATGTGTACAAAATCCTACGCAGGCTAGGCCTCCATTATCACTTTGACCTCATCTCCCGTCTGATGGCACCAATTATCGCTACTCAGCTCTTTTCTCCTAGTTCTGACTCCTTTATTTGATCCAGAGGCTTTGCTCATTCTTCTCCACTTCTTGGCATGCTTTTGACTAAGATATGGGTCACTCTTTTACTTCCTTCAAATCCCTGTCCCAATGTCATCATTTTCTTTAAAAACTACCATTATACACACACGCACACACACACACACACACACTCCTCTAGTCTATTTCACTTATCCTACCTTTGTATGTTGTTTGTTTTTATAGTGCCCCTGACACATTTGTATGCCTATTTTATGTCTTCCATCTATAGAAAGTATATTTTACTAGGGAGAATTTTTTTTTCAATTGTTGTATACCCAATGCCTAATGCAGTGTCTGGCACTCAGTTGTTAAATTGTTATTTTTTTGGATAAATAAATGGATGAATAAATGAATTAAATCAATTTATTAAAAAAGATTTATTTATTTATTTTAGAGAGAGAGAGGGAGAGCGATCAAGCAAGCATGAGCAGGAGGGGCAGAGGGAGGAGGAGAGAGTCTCAAGCAGACTCTGCACTGAGCATGGAGCCTGATGCAGGGCTCGATCTCAGTGACCCTGTGATCAGGACCTGAGCCAAAACCAAGAGTTGGCCGCTTACCAACTGAGTCACCCAGGCTCCCCGAATGTAATCAGTTTTTAAGATCAAACACAAATATCGTTTTTCATGCTTGGTGTTATGACATTAAAATCTGCTTTATTTTTTCTTAAAAGTCTTCAATTTACCTACAAATATTTTTTTACCGTAGTTTTTTTATAACTCTAATAAGGTTATAAATACCCATCTGTAAAACATAATAACCAAGCCCATATATGGTAACTAATTTAAATATGAACACATATACCAAAACAAGAAACAAGAACTTTGGAAATCATTTCATAGGCTATAGTTACTCTCCCTAGTGATTCCTCTCCTTCCAAACCATAACAGAATGGAAGGAAAGAAGGAAAAGAAGGAAGGAAGGGAGGGAAGGAGGGAGGGAGGAAGAAAGGAAGGAAGGAAGGAAGGAAGGAAGGAAGGAAGGAAGGAAGGAAGGAAGGAAATTACATGAGCTTTTAAATTGGACATGTAGTTTTAAGGCTAACATTTTTCTGATACCTACGTCTGTCTAGGGTCTCTAGTTTGTATCACTCAATCTTAGATTCTTTGTGTAGAAGCATTCAAAAAGCAATTCAATGAATATGCAGTTTTTCAGTATGTGATCATTATAAATGAAGGCAATAATGACTAGTTATGGGAAATCCAGCCACTCTGCAGTGACTGAACACACTAATCAATTCCTTTCCAGGAATGCGACCTTGTATAAGAAACATTACTCTTCAGTATGCACAAAATATCGTTTGTATTTCTAATAGTTTTCTTAGTCATTTGATTTTTACTTTTATTTGTTTCAGTGCTTCTAATCATAGCATATGTCACTCTCCTGTATGATAAAATAGAATCTAATTAAAACACATGCTCTACTTATATCCCTTGCAAACTTGTACTTTACTTAAGGTCTATTACATAATAAAACTGTAGCACCTAATGGTATATTATATAATAAAACTTTAGCACGTGAAGTTTATCTTCCAATGAACATCTGAGAATCTGTATTGGTAGGTAAAATAGGGAGGGATGGTTACAGGATGATATCACCAAAACTGATGATCAAAAGATAGACCTAGTGTGTGATATCTAGACAGCCATTGTGGTATCTTGACACCCAAGAGTAGGCATTCAGAGAACAGCATTATCTGTAATTTGACCCAAGCCACCAAATATCCCAATATGGTTTATTATTTCTAGAAAATAAGGCACATGACTTAATAGAGTAATAAGTAAACAATTATTAGTTGTAGTAAAAGCCATGAAAAGCATATATTGCTGAGGAAATAAGCACAGTGAGAATGGGAATGAGGACCTATTTCAGGGTGTATGGTCAGGGATGGCCTCTCTGTAAAGGTAAGGTGTAGATTGAGATCAGAAGGATTCAGTGGAGTCAGTCATAAGAGATATAGGGGCAAGAGTTGTCTGGGCAGAGAAAAAATATGGAAAATTCCCTAGCCTGGAAAGAACTTAGCATATCTGAAGAAGTAACAGCAGCTCAGAATATCAGGAGCACAGAGAGCAAGAAGGAAAGAGGGCAAGGCAGACAGAGATTTGTCAGTCCTTAGACTATGACAAGGCATATGGGCATGATTCTGAGTCCAAAGTAGAACATCATGAGCTGTTAAAAGCAGAAGGCCATGAACAAATTTATGTTTTAAGAGTGTCACTCTGGCTGCTGTGTGGAGAACTGATTGGAGAGGACCAAGAGTACATGGGAGGCTGCAGCAGTACTCCCCCAGGGGAGAGAGTATTGGTCTCCATGAAGTGATGTTACGTTGCAAAGTTTAAGAAAGATGGCCACATGGAGACATATCTAGGAGGAAGAATTGATAGGCTGAGTTGATAGATTGGATATGAGGTGTGTAAAAGTTCAAAGTGCTAAGCATAAAGGAAATGCTTAAAATATGTTACTCACATATATGAATATATGATGGGGTTTCTCAGTAACATTCACTAAGCTTTTTCTAGGCATCATACTATATCCTTCAGATGTATTTTCTCATTTAATTCTTATAGTAAGTCTCTAAGTTCTTAGATACGAAAATAGGCTCAGAGAAATTGGTACATATCTCTATCAGTAAGTAAGCTAGTAAGTCATAGAGTTTTGATTTATCCTATCTTAATCCAGAGCCCATATTTGTAATTGCTACATTATACTATTGAATTTTTTTAGTATTAAAATTACCTTTCATGACTTTAGATTAAACATGGCAGATTAAGCAAATTCTTTTTGCTGCCTTCCCAAACCACATTAGTGTGACATCTAAATAATTTTAAAAAAGACAAACCCTCAAAGGCCCAGGTAAGGGGAGAATTGATTGTAGCAATATAGAGATGTCAACAGGAAACTGAAAGCAGATGGTCCAGTTGCTAGTGTCTTGGCAGGCAGGAGCAAGTGGAAACATAATTTCTTACAGAGGAACCAACACAAAGCAAAATGATTTGTATTTCTAGAGAACTAGAAAGGCTCAGGGTATCTTTACACTGGAGTGCAGGGATCAGTTGGAAGTCTGTATAGGAAGTAGTTAGGCTCTCAGGTTTCCTACCTAGTGCAAGTATTTTAGGTATTTAACCTTCTTGACCTTGCCAGGAGGTTTATATTTGGGAATACTAAGCCCAAAGTGTTGCATCATCAAGGACATGAAAATCTCTGCAAGTGGAGTGGAAGCACTGTATAGAGAGTGATGGTGAACAGTGGTGAAACCATAACTCCTGAACTTATTCAATTACCAGAATGCCATCAGCCACTCTTCACATTCATGAAGAAGTCAGAGGATTGGTCCAATTAAGATTTTGTGGTGCAGTCTCCCAAATAAACAAGTGGGTTTGATCTGATCATCCAGTGAGGAATACCCATGGACAGCCCCTTCCCTTCACCTCTAACCTTGTATATATGTAAAAACTCCAAAGGACTGGGAATCAGAATATATTGAAAATTAGAATATCACTGGGCTTATAGAAGCCACTAGAAGCTAGAAGACGAGTAAGAAAATGTTTTTGAATATCTGAACAAAAATTATTTTCAATCTCGAATTCTGTACTCTCCTGAGCTCTCAAGTATAAGAGATAATAAAGATGGATTACATGCTACATTCGAAAATGCTGAGATGACATGTATTTCTGCAGAAAGTTTGGGGCCAAATTATTGCTAGGTACATATAAAAAATAAGTAGAAAGCAATGACTAAATTAATAGAAAAATGTTCAACAAGAAAGGAATTGATTTACTGGAATCAATAATTATAATCAATAATGCTATTTAGCCAAACTAATAGATTTTATCATATAAATATATATTCAGACTGGGCAGGAAAGTGTCTTATCATGCATTTGGCACTTGCTTTTGTTTGATGCATGTTGTTGAGAATTGCAGATAGTTTGGGAGTGGGTCTGATGAAATTTTGAAGTCCCAGATTGTTACAAAGTTGTTTGTAATAGTTAAAGAAATTTGTTTATATTACTGTAATTTTGCTCTGCACAGAACAGTTCTATCTGGACATATAAGAAGTTTGAATTAACACTGTTAAAACAGAAATAAGCTCCAAGCTGGTCATCACTCTGATAGCAAGTTCAGGCTCTCAGACTCAACTAAGAAAAATACTTTATTTTATTATTATTTTTGAAGATTTATTTATTTATTTGTGAGAGAGCGAGAGAGAGAGAGAGAGAGAGAGCAAGCAGGCAAGCGGGGGAGGGGCGAGGGGTGGCGAGAGAGAATCTCAAGCATACTTCACGCTGAGCACGCTGAGCACACAGCCTGACGTAGGCTTGATCTCACAACTGTGAGATCATGACCTGACCTGAACTCAAGAGTCAGACACTCAACTGACTGAGCCACCCAGGCACTCCAAAAAAAAATATTTTAAAACACTGTGAGAATAAAGCTTATTTTAAAAACAATAAACTTATGCCATAAATTATTTTTAGGCTTAGAGTTAGGTTGAGTTTAACATAAAAATCCGATGAAAGCAGAAAATTCAGTTAATGCCAGAGTTGAGTATTTGGTCACCTTAACCATCTGGTCACCAGTGAAACCTCTCTTCCACTCTGCAAATGCCTAGATTAGCCTTTGAGGTATATGGAAGATTGCAGATATGAAAATTATATGATTTATTAGTTTGGGAATCCATAGAAGACAGGTAATTAAAACTTATCGTATGTTTATTGCATATATTAAATAGTATATAATCAACAAGAAGGAAAGAAATTCAAGTAAACAGAGAGAACTGTTATTTTATTAATGTAGTTAGGGTAAAAGACTTGAATGACGCATTTCTTTTTCTATTTCAGAGAAAAGTTTTAGAGAAACTGTTAAATAATTTACATTGAAAACATTTTTTCTTTTTGATTCTTTTATATCCCATAAATAATTATTTATGCTCCAAATAGTTTGGGGATGAATGTGCAACTGAAAAATAAATGTTTGTATGTTTTGTTATACAAAAATATAAAGGGTGAAAATAAGGTGAATGGATAATAGCTGCTTTTTATTGCCACTATTGAATAGACCTATTTAATTCAGTATAACAAGTATTTGTTGAGCTCCTACTATATGTGGGATGCTGTACAGGATGTTATTGGAGATGCAAAGATGAATATGTAATGTTGAGGGATAGAACACAGAGAAAATTATGATAGACAAGTGATTGTAATTGGAGAGAGACACAATGTACTACATACTGTAGGGCACATAGATTTCTAGGCTGTACTCCTAGGGTTTCTGATTCAGTAAGTCTTAAGGTGGGACCCAAGAATTTGCATTTCTAACAAGTTCTCAGATGATGCTGATGTTGCTGAACCATGAACCACAGGTGAAACATCAAATATGGTTTCAGGATCATAAATATCTTTACTGAGGTGTTATTTGAGGAGTGCCCAACACGATTTAATGGGTAGAATTCCTTGGCTTCAAGCCAGCCAAATGATTCTGCTTATTTTCTTAAAAATATTTGCTATTAAAACCAGGATGATTTGCAGAAATGAAGGAAATGTTGAAAAGATAGTTTTCAAAAGACAGGAACCAGAATAGTATCACCTATCTAAAAATCAGAAATCAATGAGCCGTGATTTCATGAAGTTTTCCTAGTGATGTCTAATATCCAACAAATTTCAATCCTGGTGTAATTCTAAGACTAGAACATCTCTCCAGCCTAGCTTGGAGTATGCAGGGTCTCCCTAGCCAGGGTAAGATAAGGCAGAGATCAACAGACTTTCGAGATTCCATCCTGGGGGCTAGAAGTAGTTCTGTAAAGTGCATTTGTGATGCCATGAATAGAAGAAGGGGGAATGTATGCCAGATGAACAAAAATAGTGGATGTCACTAAAATAGGTCATATTTTAATAGGCAAACCAATAGAGGATATGTTACTTCTAGACAAAGAAAATTATAGGCATGAAGGAGAGTAAGAACAGAATGTTTGAGATGTATGGAATAGTCCTTCATTTTGAAGTATAAAGAACCATTTTATAAGTAATGGGAAATAAGGAAAGCAAATGTAGGTTGGAGATACTTGTGAAGGGTGTTGAATTTAGGGAAAAAAAAAACACGCTGTTGATTAGTGTTGGAGAAGGTCATCCAATAATTTCTCCCACTATGTCTCTCTCACTGAAATGCCCACCCACCCCATTTAACAGCCTTTCCTCCTCAATTGATGTTAGGTTCTGAGATTCTTTAAATTTCACTCTTATGATTCTCCATTCTCTTGCTCTGTTCTTTTTGGAGGAGGTCATCATTAGGACCAGACTGCTGGTTGACCTGGGAGCTAGATCCATGCAATCAGAGGCTCCTCACCCCCCACCCCATCCTTGAAATGCACGTGCTGCCCACCATCCCACAGTGGGAGCTGTTTCAAGGATGGAGCCTTGAGAATATCTGGATGGCACACATGAATAAACCCAGTTAAAGCCTCTGTATAAACTTCATTATAAGAGTCTGGCTGGTGGCATGGAACCTACTCATCTTGCTGCCACCAAAAACAGGCCTCATGTGTAAGTTCTCTTGCTAATTAAACTGTCACCTACCCATCGGCAGCAGCCTACCTCTTTTTTGGTCTCTTCCTGCCCTCTAAGTTTGGGCGCCAGTTTCAGATTTCACCTGGGGAACTTCTAAGGTCAAGACCCAACAGTTAATGGGGCATTTTTTAGCAGATCAGTGAGATGTTTAGAAAGTAGGAGTGTGATTCTTTCAGGGATGAAATGCAAAGCAGGAACCAACTTGGAGACTATTCCCAGATTCAGAAATCAGGTGAAAGATGTTAACTTAGGGCATTAACAACTGAAAGGAAAAAAAAGGAAGATATATGCTTTTAAGATAGAATTCACAGGATGAATTGGCTGTGGCGTTGAAAGAAGAGGAGGCATTAAACCTGAAGCCTATCTTAGAGAACATCACATACCAAGTGAGTGGTTCAGTGGCTTCTAAAGTACCTTTCAACATGATCGTTTTAAGAGCTTATGATTCCCATGTCTGCCAGAAAACATCTGGAGCTCTGGAGTTCTTTCTGGGAAATAGTCCATTCTCAATTTTCTGATGTTTCTGTGGTTATTGGAAATATTTTTGTTCTCAGCATTTAATTATGGTTTTAAATGTGCTAGTATTATATTAATGATTTTTTCTTATGTATTTGTTTGATTAAGCTTCCTCGATCAATTAATAAAAATGTACATTTTATTTTAGGCTAAAATATTAATAAGCAAAGACAGTCTTTGCATGCAATGATATGCATTGGTGCCAAGGACAAATGCATATGATAGTATTTTTGTTCAAGTTGCATAAAAGTATTATTAAAACATGAGGCTGATTGATTTATTTTGCATGATTATGGAATAGAATTTGTCTTAAGTGACCATTTTATGACACACTTTTGAATATTTAAAAAGTATTCTCCAACGTATGTGAGTGTGATATGCACCCATTTATTGTAGAAGTGTATATCTGAGAACAAAGAATTAATATATTTAATCTAGTGAAAAAAAGGCATTTGCTCTTGAGGTTCTGTTTGACCCAGACAATATATGACATTGTTGCTAAATTATTTATTTCAGAGGACAGATTTTAATGTTAGAATGAAGGCAGATTAAGCAGATATTCCCAAATGTCTCAGGTATATTTGAGGATCTAAAACCAAGGCACAGGGGCTGATTTTTATCATCCCTGTTTTTAGGTACAGAAATGTTAGGGCTGGTAATATTAACTGTTTCATCAAGTCACTTAACCTTTCCGTACTGATTTTGCTAACTGTGAAACAGTAATAAATGTGCCTGTAATACATGAAGAAGTCAAAACAAAGAAACAAGAAACTTCTGCACCATGAGATAGCATTCATTATAATTGTAATTCGATTTACAATTTGAGGTAAAATCCTCAGTCACAAGAGCATTCTGCTGTGAAACTAAAATTCTGTGCTTAAAAAATGTTAGCAGAATATTGCTATTGGCATTTGTTTTTTCAGGAAAAGCAAAAACAAATGAAGGAAAAGTCTCCTGAAAGTCAGCCAGCTGCTCGTGATATGGGTTTATAAAGTAGTCAGTTCATATTTCTTCGTTACAAATCAAGGGCAAGCTTTCGAAAGAAGTGCAAAAAACTCAAGGAGCGGATACATCAGGGTTTAATCAAGTCTTTGATGCAGCATTTCTTTGAAGCTTTATGGAAGTTATTTCATCTCAGTATGATTTGTTTTTCTCTAATTCTGAACTGAGATAGATTTAGTTTATGCTGGTGCTGTACCTGTTCTCAGTCCGGTTGTACTAAGCAGGGTGCAGGGAAAGTGGTCCTTTAGGGAAAACCCTCTGGAAAAGACTGTCTGCCTCCTTGCTGCCTATTAGTTGCTGTCTCTGGACCAGATATTTCATTTCTCCATGCTTCAGTTTCCTGACTTACATGATTTGAGATTATCTACCTCAAGGCTTTGTTGTAAACAGTAAATATAAAGATTTAGTACAGTACTTGTAAAACAGGAAGCGGTACACAAGAATTCACATGTGGAAATTTAGATGATGGGGAATACACATCAAAAACTAAGCATCGGTTTGCTAATTCCTTAGAGTTTTACTCAAATGTAATTAATAATAATAACCCAGGCAATGGGAAAGCTCTAAATTCATTATCTAATCTAATTCTCAAAGCAATTCTATGACACTGATATGGTATCTTTACTTCACTAATAAATGAAATGATTTGAGAGATGAAATACTTGTCCAAGTTCATTGCATTAAAAGGTGGGATTGGGCTTCAAATTCATGTACTCTTAGAGATCAAGGGAGTAAGTATTGTGCTATGCAAAAATCTAAGAAGTCTAAGAAAATCTAAGGAAAAGTACCAGGGAAAATGAGTTATTAGTGAGGTTCATCAGATGATAGATAAAGTGAGTTAGTAATTGGAACAACTATTTGTGTGCTACTGTTTATCTGAGTATGAGACTGCAGTCTTGGTCTTTCTGATCCTTTTTACAAGACTTCCTCACATGGGAGGTGGTTATGAAAATACATTTGTAAGTGCATCATTCTTAGCAAAACACTTAATTTTCATTTCCAGGTATGAAAACTCAGAACTATCAAGTAATCCTCCTGCATCTGTCAGAAGTTAATAAGTAATAAATGAGTTCATTTTTACTTCCCTGAAAAATATGTTTTTCCCCCCAAAGAATGGAATGCTTTCACTTGAAAAGTAGTTTTCGTTGCCTTTTACTAGTCTTCATGTTATCATTTGAATCCCATCATTTGGCTGCACCTTTATCACCTTCAGCAGGGAACTGAGTGAAACTGCCACTGATAATCATTTCCTTTCTAGGAAGAGTCTAAATGCCTACCTAAGTGTACTTATTACTCAGAAACATGGCAGATTGAAACAATGAAATCCACACATTGCATGGCACAAAGAAGCAATTATGGAAAATCATTTCAAACTCCCTTTGTTCCTTTAAATTTTATTCTAATTTTCCTCTACTTCTAACCACCAATTTAACTTTTATTTGTCACAAGAATATTGTTTTATGTATTTTCTTTTCCTTTTTATTATAAGGAATATACATTGCTACATACAACCTGTTGGGAGTGGAAAGAACTAGAAGAGTTTGGACAAGATGGTAAATCTGGGCAAAAAAACTGTAACTGGTGATTAAGAGGTTGTCCTTAATCAATTAATCCCATAAGTTTTGGGGCACCAACCATGTGCCAGTTACAATTGTAGGTGCTAGGGACCCAAGAATAAAAGTGTGGTACCTGTCTTTGTGGATTTCATAATCTAGCAATTATAAGCAACTGAGCATGGAGTAAGGTAGTAAGTGATAAAGTGGGAGTGGGGATTAAGAAGGACAAGAACAATTGCCATGTACTATTCAGTGCTGGTCACTGCGCTAGGTCCTAATATATGTTATTTAATTCATTAAGTTAGACTTAAGAGAAAACCGAGGAGTTGAGGGCATTTTAGTTTGTTGTCACACAGCTAGTGATCTAGCTATGACTAGAACTCAAATCTCTCATCTTCTAAACCATTTGCTTTTTATACCATAGCAGTATTTACAAAACACTTCTGACTATAACAAATCAGCTGGAAAATTTCTTAAAATACAGATTTATAGCCCTAGTACCAGAGCTACTGAATCAGACACTTTAGGACAAGGGCTAGAGAATCTGCATTTTTAACAAGTACCTGTCAAGTCTTTGTTTTTCTTTTAAAAAATTATTTATTTTCAATCAAGCAAGTTTTAGAAGCTCTGAATATCAGCCTGCTACATTCCATGTTTATTATGAAGGACAAAGAGATCATACCTGGATGAAGAAGAGAGGAATGTACATGAATGCTTTGGAAGAGGTTTTTTTTTTTTTTTTTAATGTTTGACCTTGATAGGAATTTGCTAAATGGCAAAGGGAGAACTTCTGGTAATGACTTGATTCAGAGTAGTATTTTACAGCTTGCTGTTGGTAAAGGTAAAATAGATTTCCTGTCTCCCTGGGTTTCCTGATCTTTAATTTACCATGATATGTCATATATAGACTGATGGTAGATAGATGGATAGATACATACTAGGTACCCAGACAGATGTGTACATACCTACACACTTATACATTCAACATAATTTCTCATGATTAGCAATGTGTGTATAGATGGATGTATATAGAAGGATATTTTTCAAAGCCTTATCTGAAACTTGAACATGATACAGCAAATGTGGGTGAATATACTTTAATATAAAAATAAGTAAGTTAAAATATTTCTTTTAAGTAGCAAATTTCACAAACACATTCAGTTCTTTATAGTTTATTTTAATCTGTTTAAATTAAAAATATGTAGTAAATTACTATAGCAGGTTTGAACCCTGGGAACTTATCTATATTCTACTTATATTCATGTATCTATAATATGTGTATAACTGTATTCCTACCACCTTAGCATAAAAATGAAATCTGAAGTATTTTCTCTTATCTATCCTTATATGTATATGTTTACATTTACATGTTTTTTTGTATCCTGCTGTTAAAAATTATTATTTTTTTCTTTGTCAACTAAAAAACACAGAGTGAAAGCAACAGTACCAGTAGGCTTAAAATGAGACACAGTGTTACTCTTCAAGCATTCTCCATGTCACAAGACCAGCTTCTCAGAGGCAACCACTTCCTGCTCTTGTAGCAGCTCCTTTTGATACTTGCTGCTGTATTTCCAAATTCTAGACTTACACGTTACTGTGGTGGATGCTGTGATGTGCTGTGCAGGTCCCCCTTCTTAAAGAAAGGATTTGTTAGTCAGATGTTGCACATGCCACTAGCAGACAGCCCTCGGTCAGCAGCTTCTTCCAGGAATTGCCTTAATTAGATCACAACCCCTTCCTTGGTCAGTCTGCATCCCCTGATTAATCTACAGGGTGGGGCCAGAAGGATAGATGGATATAAAGGTCTCATTCTCTCCACTCCCTCATCTCTACCTCAGGACTGTTCCAAAGGATCATGCCACCTCCAGACTGCTCTGAATGGTCATCCTGTCTACGGAGCAGGGTCAGCTGAGATGTTTGATTGAAAGTGCATTGCTGCTTAATTTTTTCCCTTTGCCCAATCCTGTTCTCTTTCCTTCCTTTCTGTAGATGTTAAGCCCAAGAGCGATCTTTAATGAGCTACAGGCCAATTTCTGTCTCAAAGTCAGCTTCCTAGGAACTCAACCTCCACCATTACTACTGATTTATTTCTATATTTTAGATATTATATACTGACTTGTGGTTATGATTCAGGTGTCTACTTCTTACATCATAGAAATTTCCTACCCTATGTTAGTTCCTTTTATTCTCACAAAATTGCCATATTAGAATTCTTAATTAAAGATTAGGGTATATATTATTGTAAGTACGAAAATATTGCTCACAGTTTAGTCAGGCAGCATATTATAATTGATTTTTTGAGTCATACAACTTTTAATTTATCTAAGAGTTAATAATTGCCTAACCTTTTCATTTATTTTTCTAGTTCTTCTCAGATAAACCCAGAGATCTGTAACCATTCAAAACTATTTTCTAAAAGGCCAGACACATCACATGATTTGTCTTTTCCCTTTCAGAACACGTCCATCTAACAACACCCTACTGGTCGGAGCAACTTTTTGCTGTCCAGGCCTGTTGCATGTTTATTATTTTGGGGTTTCTCTTCATTATCATCTACATTTATAGGATCCCACATTCCCTTTTTGTTTGGTTATTCATTTTGTTGAAGCACATCCTTCAGTAGATTTCCTAGGAATAACTGAAAGGGAGCTATTTTTTCTGTCTATCGCTTTATTATCTTTTCTTTATCCTCTGTGCTCTGCATTTCTGTGATTATAAGTATTGGTCTAGATTTTTTAAATTTATATTTATTATGCTAGACGATTGATTAGGAGATACTTTTTCTTTGT
The DNA here is from genome assembly GCF_017311325.1 of Ursus maritimus. Classification (NCBI taxonomy): domain Eukaryota; kingdom Metazoa; phylum Chordata; class Mammalia; order Carnivora; family Ursidae; genus Ursus; species Ursus maritimus. The sequence continues at coordinate 38,919,825 of NW_024423343.1, forward strand.
TCTGTTTTCATACATAATTTCTTGCTTTCTACTTTATGTCTTATTAGATAACAAGTAAATTATTAGTAATTTGTATAAATCTTATTTAGATATTGAGCTTTCTGTAGGGATTTTTTAACTTCCTAATTTTCTTTTCTCAATATTTGTATCATTTTATTTTATTTTATTTTATTTTATTTTTTATTTTTTGGAGATTTTCCTGACTGTTCCAAACTTGCCATTAATTTTTCAGTTGACGTATTTTCAGTTTCCAGGTTATTATTCCCGATTTTTCCTTGTATAGCAATTTGTTCCTGTTTTAGAAACAAAATTTTTCTCAGTAATATTATAGTTCCTTATCAAGTTTTATTCTGTTTCCTGCATTTTCTCTGTTTCCTCTTGTCTCTCATTGCTTTTCATCTGTATTTGTTCATGTGACTTTCCTCCTCTACCTTGTGATTTCTTTGTTGTTCATTTAAATTTAAAAGTGAGATTTTAAAAAAACTGCATAAAAGTTTCATATGCCTGGCAGAGTTTATCTCCTTATGGGTTTCACTGTATGATTTTGTGATTAGGCCAGTCTTTTGGGTGGGAATACTAAACTTTTGGCATATTTTGGTTTATGCTTTTTCCAAAGAAGAATCTTGTGATCTCTAGTTTGGGGGTTAGAGAAGGGAAGGTATGTATATTTGGCTGATAACATTCTGAGACCATGATTTTATGGTCCACTATTTCTTATTTGCTAATATTTTATTTAGTACTTTTTTTTTTCAATTTTATTCATGAGAGAGATTGTCCTCTATTTTTTCTTTCTTCTAATGCTCTTTTCAAGTTTGGATGTTAAAGTTGTTCTGGATTCATAGAACAACTTGTAATTTTTTTTCTTTTTTTGTCTTTGGAATATTTTATAATAAATTTTTTTTCCTCCCTTCAGTCACTTAAAAAATTCACCACTGAAACCATCTGGGTCTAAAGTGTTTTTGTGGAAGAACTACTTATAGAATAAGATATAATAGATATAAGACTTCAGAATTCTGTTTTTCTTTTTGTGTCAGTTATATATATATATATATATATATATATATTTTTTTTTTTTCTGTTTCTTGGCTTCTCTCCTTTCTCACTCCTGATATTCCTGCTTTATTTCCTCTTTTTTATTTTAACTAGATAATTTATCAGATTTATTAGTCTCTTCAGAGAACCAAATTTTGGCTTTTTGTTTCCCTATTGTGTTTGTTTTTTATTTTATTAAATTCTGTCTTTATCTTCATTATTTCTGTCCTTCAGCATTCTTTGTATGTATTTTTTGAAATGAGTCCATATTCTATATATTTTAATACCAGATAATACACTTAATTTTGGAAATTAAATAATATTCTAAATTCTGTTCTAAATAATATTCTGAATTCTCCTAATCATCAAATTTATCAAAGAAGACATCCAATGGAAGGAGGTTAAGCAAATAGTTTGAACTAAAAGCTAAAAAAGAATTACGAGAGTTATTTCCGCTTCTGGTTGAGTTTTCAAAATTCTCAAGATTCTGTCACTCTTAGTCTAAGAACAAACCAAACTAGATAAACTATAAAATCATTAAAAAATTCTTCTGAGAGGTGACAACACAAAGAAACTTAATTGGTCAGAATTCTGGAAAATGGTAAAGACTACGTAAGAGAGAAGACCATCCACATTGTTCTCATTTCAGGTGGAATGATGGACAGAAAAGAACCTGTCCTAGATAGGGTTAAAGAGATATGTGGCAAATCTTAAAAGAAGTTTCAAAGGCCACATGCAGGCTACATGACAGGTTAGAATGATCCAGGCCACAGACTAAATCTGTACCCACTTTCCAACCTATAAATTCTCCTGAAGACTTGGAAGTAATTTACCAAAGGCTGGGAACAAAGCAGGAGAGCTGAGATATATGTTCTCAGCCATGCAGAGATTCTCTGAGATCCAAAGCAGCTTCCCTTTGAAGGTGAGGGCACAGTAAGAATGCTGAGAGAAGTTCATCCAAGGAAGTCTGGGCTCTTGGACTGAAGTCATGGCAAGAGAGTGGAGAGAAATCCATGTGAGGTGCTCCAGAATTTCAGCTATGAAAGACTAAAAAAGAGGAAGGAGAAAGGAGGGAAGCTGCACTTGAGACGATCTGGGTCTTCACTGAATGTAAAGCATCCCCATTTCCAAGGCTAGAGACAGGATAGCAGAGCAGAGAGAAATCTCCCCAAATGCAGAAAAACAGGGCTGTGAATGTAGAGAAAAGAGAAAAACACTGATGTAAAGGTTGAAAAACAGGTTCTAAAGAAGACAGATACCACAATATGGAAGCCAGTGGCTTAGATGTAAAGCTACACGAGATCTCTTCAATCTCAACAGTGTTCAGACTCCCCAAACCTTGCTGAAGGGAAAATCATGTGCTGCCTTTCAAAACATTTGAGGACTGTGTTAAACTGATTCAAGATGAAAGAGTTTGTTCTGTAATGTTCCTTTCTTTTAATGTACTTCACAGAGTTTGGTGCCAACATACAGAATGTGTTTTTAATCCTTAAAATTTGTTGAGACTTCCTTTATGGCCTAGCATAAGGTCAAGTTTTATAAGCGCTCTGCAAGTATCTGAAAAGAATATATATTCTGCAGTGTTATTTTAGTGTTCTGTGGTCAATTTTATTAATTGTGCTATTAAAGCCTTCTACATTTCTCTGATATTTTGTTTGCTGGTTCTAGCAGTTACTGAGAGAAATGACCGAAAGACTCCTAACACAATTGTTCTTTCCATTTCTCCTTGTATTTTTGTCAATATTGGCTTCATATATTTTGAGATAACATTACAAGGTACTTACAGATTTGGAATTGTTTTATTTCTTATGGAGTGACCACTTCATCATTATGAAATGTCCTTTTTTAAAAAATCTCTGATAGTGCCTCCTGTCTATTTTGATTCCATTTACCCTCTCTTAGCTTGTAGGTTAGAGCTTCTTTTACTATCCCTTTTCCATCTGCCACAACCTGGAAGTGGATATGGGATTTGAGTGATGTGATAGTTTTTAAGGTGTTGGTTAGGCGCCTCGCCTTGAAATGTCATTTTGATAGTATCTTGGATACTCAGGTGAGATGTCAAATTTAATATCATTTGCAATAGGATTTGACAGACATGTTGTAGGAGTGCTGACAGTACTGACTCTTCTTGGCCCTTGACCTTGTTCTCCCCTCTGGTGCACAAGTGGTGCCACTCTAGATAACTCGTAGAGATGACTGGTGCACAGAATGCTCCACTTTAAATAACTAGTAGAGATCACCTGGTGCTTAAATGGTAATACTTTAGATAACGACCCTGTGACCTCACCACCATGCCCCACGCTCTATAAAAGCTGTGGGTTGGGTTGAAGTCCAGGCTTCACAGATAGTGGGAGGATGATAGCCGTGGGGGATAGCTGCGTAGTACCCTTGATCGTCAATCTGCTGGCCCGCCTGCCCGCTCTACGGCCCTTGTCAGTAAGTTACCCCGAATAAAACTGGGTGTAACCGTAGAGTGGCTTGCTTCATTTTTTGGTGTTAAAAGCCTTCTCGATCTGGAGGATATGTTACTGACCATCCTCCATTTTCTAACATATGCTTTGCATTTTAAAGCCACAAAAGTCCCAGAATTGTTATACCAAAGTTTTGTGTCAAATTACTTAGAAAATGGGGAAGGAAGGAAGCTAGGAAATGGTTCCTGAAGTTTCATTGTATTGCAAGGATGATATTTAGATGTAATGGAATCTTTTGATGTTGTGTGAATTGTGGATTGTCGGTGAAAATGCGGGGAGGCAGCTAAATTCGACCATCCCCAGCTCCTTCTTTAACACCACTGCTATGTCCTTGTTTAGAGTTAATCGTCATTTGCTTGTGGAAGTTGACCTTCAGTTCTCTCAGGTTTACAACAATCACCACAGAATGTTCTGGGGTTGTTACTTGCTGAATCAAGTCACCAGAATAGTCGAGAGGAGCAGTACTATCAGTATCTGAGTGAGTTTCTGGGGTCGTGAGAGCAGGGAAGACTGTCTTTCCACCTGGGAGTGCTGCCGAGTATCGGACTCTGTGGCTTTCTGTGTGGAGTTCTCTTTCACTTGCATTAAAGTAACATTTCTTTTTACTTTGATAGTATTTCTCAATCACATCACTGTCAGGTTGTAATAACAACCACATATTTTATTATGTGGCTTCAATTGTAACACTTCATTTTTTAAAAGCACTTCCCCCTCATTCTTGGAGTTCCTCTTGATACTTCTTACAGTTCAGTCATAGCTTATTTTCATCTCTAATCTCGCTCCTCTCTCTATGCATGTAGCCATGGAAACCATCACAGAATGCCTGCATTTTACCAATCATGGTATAAATTACAGGCCATTACAATTGTTATGTTACTGTTCTGGTAAGAGAGCTGCATTTTCACCTATGAAAAGGGTTATGACTGCTATTAATTCTAAGAGGATTTTTGGTAGTTTGTGTGAGAGCAGGTCAGGAATGCTGTGGTCTTCCCCTCAATCAGTGTCACAATGAGATAAGTCATTATTAGATAGTTTTAATAGCTGCTTTTAAGGTTATCGTGAATGACTATGTCCCTAATTAAGATTCTTGATTCCATTCTAATTTTCCATTAAATATTAAACCTCACAAAACACCCTTTAGAAATGGGATTCCACATATTTGTGAGATATTTACTTTGTGCTAGGCACTGTGCCCGTAAGGATAGAAGCTAACAATTTGGAATATTTTTAGAATTGATAATTACAGGCACTAATTTCAAAGAGTAATAGAATGAAACAAATATGCAAATAAACATAACAGCAGAATATAGAGTATTAGTCAGGGACCAGTGAGGAAAATAGAAAACACTCAACGTATTTAAGATAGGGAATTCTATACAGGGAATTGGTTTCCAGTTAATGAAAGAGAGGACAGTGAAGCAACCCAGCCATTGGGAAGAACAAAAGGTGCTACGAGCCCCAGATAAAAGCAAGAGGCAGTATTACTGGAGCCTAGAGACTCAGATCATTGGGTCACTGAGTGGAAGGTAACATCCAGGAGAGCCTGTCTGGCAGGTGCTAAAGCCAAGGGAAAGACAAAGCAGCTGTCAGAGACAGCAGCAGCATAGAAGGAGAGGGCAAACATCGGGCTTTTCTTTTCCTCCTCAGGCCCAATCTCTCACCATTGATTTCAACTGGCCAGACCCAGCTGAGGGTCTTCTGACAAAAAGCCTGGTGAATGCAAACTGCAAGGATCGCGTCTCATTAGGACAGAGAGCAAGAGAAGGACAGGGAACTGATCCAAAGACAGATCCAGGACTGATAGTGAATTCTACAGAAGTTTCAACAGAGGAATAGTTGAGATTACTGCAAAGTTCTTTTCACATGCTAAAATTGGCTCTATTCTGTATTTGAACTGCATCATCAAACACAATGATCAATTTCCACTTCATTGGAAAGGCAAAGTTTGAAAATAGATAACAACTGTTATAAGATATTGGCCTGTGAGGTGCCTGGGTGGCTCAGTCGTTAAGCATCTGCCTTCGGCTCAGGGCATGATCCAGGGGTTATGGGATTGAGCCCCGCGTCAGGCTCTTCCGCTGGGAGCCTGCTTCTTCCTCTCCCACTCCCCCTGCTTGTGTTGCCTCTCTCGCTGGCTGTCTCTCTGTCAAATAAATAAAGTCTTAAAAAAAAAAAAAAGATATTGGCTTGTGAATTCTGTCTCTATCCCTTTCTGCATACATGTTCTTCATCTTTAACCCTAGTCCCTGGCTGAAAACTGAACAGAACAAGACCCAACCATGCTCCAACTACCTCCCATACCACAACAGTTTCTTTAAGTTGGTAAAGGTAATCTGTAATATCAGGAATTACTTCTGTTCAAAACAAAACAAAAAATTATGAAACACACACACACACACACACACACACAAGCCCAGAGTTGATCATAGGTAATTTCGTAAATTTCTGTGATTAGGTAAGCTATTTTGAATGACTGGGAGTATTTATGTTAAAGAATATACTAAACTATATAATGTAAAGTTTTATCAATACACATGTAAGGACATCTATGCCCATAAGGATAGAAGCAAACAATTTGGAATATTTTTAGAATTGATAATTACACATACCAGTACATACTCAAATATGAACAGTCTACATTTAGAAGATGGGACAACGAAATTTAATAGTTTTGGAAGCCAGAGTGCCCAAATTTCCTAAAATTTCTTATGTAATTATAAAATAAAAATGTTAAGATTTGCTGAACCCCAGATTCATTTCTGTTTGATACTTTAACTTTTTTTCTACTTTTTTTGCTTTTCCTTTCATTCATTTCTCCCCAATTATTCTAAATATGAGTGTATCCATTATTTATATGTAGTTCTTTACTTTGTACTTCCTGGCCATGCCATTTGTCAGAGATTTCATCCTCTGCTATGGATTTAATTATCATATTTGTGCAGATACTTTTCCAAGTATACATTTTTAGTTCTGAATTCACTCCTTTGTTTCTGTGCAGTATCTCCAGTGAAATGCTGCCATCCCACTCTTGGGATATTCTGCCATCATTTGGAGCAAAACACTTCAGTATCAGTAAGGGTCCAGGCAGGAAACAGGTGGCATATTCAAAGGTTTAATTGAAGAGATTAAGTGAATAAAGTATTTATAGTGGTGTGGGCTGGATGAAGGGAATTTTTTTTTTTTTTAAACCCATGTTGGTATATCCAAGGACTGGCAGTTGCAAGAAATTCACCACCTCTCAGCCTGAATGTCTGGGGAAGAGTGGTTACTGGAGCCTGAAGGGAACTAAGCTAAGACGGACAGATGTTCTGAGAAATGCTGTGGCCATGGGAAAGGAATGCAGGCCCTGCTAAAACTGTAGTCCCACTTTCAGGAAGCAGTACTTTGCCTCTGTTTTCTCCTGCCTTCTTATTTCTGGTCCTCTCATTGGTCAAACCTAACAGGACATGCTGATCAGTCTCCTCAGGGAGGACAGACCAGGCCAGAGAAGAGCAGAGAATAGTTATGGAAGCATGAATAGAAAATAGCCTGAAATCTAAAACCCAACTCATTATCTCTCCCAAATCAACCTCCTTTTCAAATTTTCTTAATTTTACTAATGTTATGCTGTTTTATTTTGTTTATTTTATTTTTTTTACACCAAAGGGAGACCCATCAAGACATCAAACTTTTCAGATAATCTTGGATGGCAACTTCCAAGGCTACCCATCTGGTTACCTTCTGTCCAGGTCTCCAGTAATGAGGATGAAATCTCGGGAATCACCAGCATTGAGACACTATGGAAAGATGAACAAAGCCTAGAGATAAATATATAAGAGAGTCAAATGCTATAGAGAGTCAAACAAAGCCTGTGGGATGTTTATTGCTCATCTGTTTTCTGTTCATAGGGATACAGAGAGTCTGGTGAGCTCATGTCACATCAGATTCAAGGAATTGAGCTGGTACAGGCAGTCAGTTAACAAGACTGAGCAAGGCAGTCAAAAGGTTCACATGAATGGAACCTGCAGTCATGATTATAGGAATGGTACAAATCATTAGACAAGAGGGGACTTTGTGAATTTCTTTTTTTTTTTCCCCCACAGGAAACAAGGCAGGAACAGAGAGAACAGGGATTAGAGAGTATAAGCAGATTGAAATGAAATGATCTGAACACAGAAATTGGTACATTATCCGTGAAGCATCCTATAGTAAGTTACTATAGTAAAAAAGCTACTATAGTAAAACACACAATTACGTGTATTCCAGGGTTTTGAACTTGCCTGGATCCTGAAATGTGTTTGACAGTCCTTTCATGTCCTCTTGGACAGCTACTTGCAAGACTATTCTAAAACTTTACTGTTCTCTTCAGACTCCGTACTTCATCTGTGATCTTTAGTCTATTTATCAGGGGACATTTTCTCCAAACTCCACACACACACACGCAAACAAAGCAGACTCTCAACTTGGAATTTATTCAACTCTCTTACCTGAAGCTTATCTAATTTTTTTATACTGTTTTGTCCTCTGAAGTCTATAAGAGGTATTCCTCCTTCTGGCACCTCTGATCTCATTTCTTACCACCTTTTCTGATACTTTGATCCACCAATTGATTTTTTCTCTCTTTTACGGTCCGCATTTACCTTCACATTATCTTCTTTTCATTAGCCATGCTTAAAAATTAGCCATGTTAAAAAGGATTTCACAGACCCCCACCTCTCTCTTTAGCTATCATTTTATCTTTCATTTCCTCTAGTGCCAATCTTCTTGAAAAGGTATCCTATTTTCATTGCCACCTATTTGTCACCTCAAATCCATCCCCTTATCTGCCCCAATTTGGCAACAATTATTCCACTGAATATGTTTTGCCAAAGCTCATGGTTGAATTCTGGTCTGTGACTTTAACCAGCCCATCGGTCTCATGGCACCCGACTCAATGCCTTGAATAACAACTGTCTTACTCTCTTCTTCATAGTCTGTCTTGTTTCATTAAACAGCATTTTTAGTATCACAAATACACAAGATTTTGGGTTTTTCTAGAACAGTGCTTAGATATCTGAACACTGAACTGATGAATAAAGACAATTTTTAGGTACAAAGAAAGGATGAGCTTGTGTGGAGTTGAAGGTACTGGTGGAAAAGTAGTTTACCTTATCATCCATGGGGTTCAGGCTGGCTAGGGAAGAAAATGAGCACCTGGGACAGTGAAAAAAAGTTGGAGAAATTAGGTTGTATGAGAGGGATGGGGTGAGGAATTGGTCTGGATGCTTTTCGTAGAAGAGAAGATCTATGAACATAGAAGACTATGGTAGCAGAGAGGAATTTTATTATAGGTTTACAAATGTACCAAGAAGCAGTTCTGGGTAATAATAAATTCTAGACTGGGCACCAGGGGATTTAGTGGAGAGTTTTAGTTTGAAATGGTTAAAAGATTGTGTGTTGAGGTGTTGAATGGGTAGAACATGAAGACTTCATATTAGTCTTTAGTGATGAGAAACAAACATGAGAAAAACTGAGCAACTAAAATCTAGAAGCCTGTCAGCAAACACTAGTATAGAGAAGAATTTGACAAGAATTGAAGGATTCATGATGAAACTTCTTTCTTGCCATGAACTCACAATCAGCTCTTTATTCTTTTTTACTGACATTTATCCCTACACGATTCTTTTAGCAGGTGCCCACAGTACTCTTACTTAATACCTCTTTCATGTATGCTTGTTATTTCATCTTACAAATAGACTGTGGTCTTTTATGTAGGTGGGAAATTTGTATATTATAATTTTTTTCAAACTAAAGTACGTGCCTAGGACAGTGTCCTGATCACTGTGCTGTTTTCCTTTAAATATTTGTTGAACAGTTCATTAAAGATCGTATACTTAGTCTTATCTTTGTGTAGTAGTTTCTTGATTATTTAGGAAATGTTTATGACAAAACATTTACTTAAGAGCAATGCCATCTCCTCTAACAAATTTAAATCATTTTTATCAGTGAGGCTAATTAAACAAAATCTTTCTCAGGTATCTATTAATTGATACATATTGGTGAGTTAAAATAATTGAGAAGAAGTTTTATATTTCACATTTGTAAGTTTTGTTTGTATTGTCACCAAAATTTTGATTAGAATTTTTTTTTTTTTTTTTTGGTTATGATAGTCATGAATCTTTGAGAAGGAAACAGCTGCAAATGTTAGGGATGGAGGAAGGGTTTAAGAGTATATTCTGTTTCCTCTCTGAGACAAAAGGGAGAGAAATCTGTTAGCTCAGCAGGGGAAGGTTGTTTTGCAACTTGAAAAGCTTTTGATTCTTTTTTATTCATTTTTTTATTTGGGAAACAGCTGAAAGGCTAAACTAGCAGAAGTTGTGGAACCAGAGAAAGTCAAGTTTTTAAAGGTAGACTAGAAAAAAAAAAAAAACAACAACAAACAGGTTGGAGCCAGGCACAAGGACATTTCCAGCAAAGCAAACTGTGGACACACACAGAAAATTCTGACCCTTTATTGGGCTGTCCTAGGATTCTTCATCCCAGGAAGCTCTGCAAAGGAAGGATCATAGCCTTATAATTTATTGCATTTGGTCCTGAACCCAGAAGTCACTCAAGCTTAAAAAGACATTTAAAAATATCTATACACAGTATTCTTTTTCATCCAGCATTTAAAGATATTAAAGCATAAAGGAACCCACATCTGCCTTAACTGCATTTTCATTTTTTTAAAGTGCTTTGTTTTGAGTATGTGAAAAATAAGACTGATTTTTAAATCCTTAGGGAGAAAATTGCTTCAAAAAGCCCATTTCATTCTTCAAGACTATTATTACAGACCAAAGCATTAAAATGCCAGAGAGTCGGTGGAACAATAAAGTAAAGGTCAGTCGGCATGATACTAACTTAGTCAAAGAAAGTACTTTCCAGGTAAAAGCATTTCTGCTTTTTTATAAAAAAAAAAATGAATATGGTAAAGAAAACAATTCATTCACATGAGGTTCATTTGATTTTCTCTAAGAAATATAGTTTATTTTTGCCACCTGAGCTGGGAAGCCTGGAGAAATCATGGTGAGCTGCTATTTGCATTTCACAGGTTGACTGATTGACTTACTAATAGCCACATCTTGCTCTGTAGGGGGAGAATAAGGGGAAAAAAGAAAAAGTGTAGGTGTGCCTGTGTGTCTGTGTGTGTATGTTTGTGTTTCCATGCAAGCACATGCTTGTGCAAGATCCTGTTTGTAGCAAGCCTTGTTAAAAGATTTAAAAGAGAGTTTTGGAAATAAGGAATGGGCTCTGTTAGCAAGATCATGAGGTTGTGCATTTTAAATGAAAACAGCGACTGTAACTTTTCACTTATTCCTGCTACAAATATTCTTTCAACAGCTGCTTGGTGCTTGGTAATATGCTCCGTGCTAAGGATAGATATGAGGAAGCATATTCTCTGTTTTCAAATTGCTTACAAGTGTGTTTTGTATAAATGTTTGGTAATTTTTTCAAGGTACTTTGGGGAGCAGGGTTAAAGGGCAGGGAAGGTTTAAGCCCCCAGGATGATGGTGGCAGCTGGAAGGCAGTGTAGGGCCAGAAAGATGAGCAGAGATAGAACATGGAGGAGTCTTGTAACACATGGTGAGAGATTTGGAAGTCCAAAGCATGGATTCATACAATCTTCATTTTCCCCCCTTTGAAAACCTCTTTGTCTTTGCCTCTCTCAAAATAGTGCATTTAAACAATGTGACATTTTACAAAAGAAAGCTGAAATATGGAAAAATTACAATTAAGATGTTTGCAATTGAATCTGACACGATCAAAATAATACATTAAATACATGGGCTTTAGAAAAACATTTTAAATTTGGTATTTCTTTTGGGGTCTGAGTATTATCCACAGTTCAGTTACTGGTTCAGTGGAATGAATTTGTCTTGAAATGCATACATCTAAGAGGGAGATGTAGTTGAGCTGTGCTTTATCGAAACCTGTAACTGCTGCCATGCTCCTATTACTTCCTGAAATGCGCATCTGTTTACTTAAATATAATATTTATTTGTATATTTTACACTTCTACACTACTTCGCTTTAATAAGAACTTTATAAACCAGTGTATTCTATGCCTTAGTTTTGAGCTTCCAGCAGGCAGTACCAGATCTAGCAGACACAAGTCTTCTTTGTTCCTTATCGTTATTCCATACTGTCTTGATTATGAGTTGTAAGGGCTATTTCTTTGATGAGTACATGTTCTTTCAGCAATATTTATATGCTTGTATGTGTGCGTGCGTGTATGTGCGCACGTGCATGTGTATGTTTTTCCCCCAAGGACCATTTTTAATTTTATTTTTTAAGATTTCTTACTCATTTTTGCGAGAGGGAGAGAGAGTGTGAGAGAGCACACAAGAGCAGGGGGAGCAGCAGAGGCAGAAGAAGACTCACCACCGAGCAGGGAGCCTAATGCGGGACTTGATCCCAGGACCCCAGGATCATGACCTGAGCTGCAGACAGATGCTTAATCGACTGAGCCACCCAAATGCCGCCAAGGGCCATTTTTAAAAAGTACTTTGACAGAAAGCAATTAACAAAGTAGCATTCAAGTGATATTGACTAAGGATTATCAGCCTGACTCTCAGAATGTCTGGGCGACCTTTGTTTTCTGTCTCACCACTGAATGTAGAAAGATCCTCAGGCCAAGCTTTGTTAGCAAAGAAAATCTTATGAAGTACATGCTTATTTCTGAGTGTCCTGAATTCTCTGTTCTTGGGTGTCATGCTGTCTAACCCCACGATTTGTGAGGATCACCTAGTCCAGATGCGGTGTCTACCCCGACCCCCCCCAGGCCCACACACATGTGCAGACAGCATACATGCATTTGGTCTCATATGTACTGTACATACAACTCAGGGAAACAGTTTTCAGAAGGCTGGTTTTTAAGATGATCGTGTAATACACTGTCTAAGCAGGACACTTTTGAGAGACAAAGGAAACACAAGTCACAATTCTGTAGGGATACAGTTGTAAACCAGGACTGTCCTGTGTGAGCTGCAATATCCATTTATGTTTGATGCAAGCCTCATTCGCGACTCATTCTCCGCTATATGTTCCATGGTGAGCATTTTGGGGTGAATGCTTGAATGCTTGCCTCTCTGCGTTTCTTGAAAAATGCTGCTGATTTCCCATTTCATATCCTTACTAGTTGGCTTATTTCTATATCCTTTAAATAATAAACTTCGTCCACATCTGCTTTTTCTTCTGTCAGTAGAAGCCTGCCATTGATATTTCTGGAAATGGGGTTTGTGCAGATATAATTTGCATGTATATATATACAAAGAATTCGGACATGGAGCAAGTTGCTTATCCTCTCTCTGACGTAATTTGTCTGTAAAATTGGATGATAGTAGTATCAATCTTAGATCTGTTATAGTATTTACTTAGTATATGTTAGCTAAACTTAGAATTCTTGTGATAATTAATGGAATTAATGTATTTGAACTTTGAACAGCATCTGTCATGTACAATGCTTGGGATAATAATAGGAATAATCTTATCCAGTTCCTCTTTACCTCATTCACAGTCCTCGAGTCTGTGTTCTTTTCCCAGATCTACTTAGGAGATTTGAAATGATACTTATTTGTTCACATCCTCAGATCTTCTCAGTTACAGTAATTTTTCCCTGAATATACCATTTTCTCCCACACTAGATGCGTTATTGTTGAGATGTGTTTCTTATTTGTCTCCTCCTGCCTCAAATTCACAAACAGCGCAACCTTAGGGAAGCCTGCGAGAAACACCCAAATTCATTACAGTGACTTGCTGTCTCCACAGCTGATGGTCATACTACTTTCCTTTTTATCTCGAAGGGATACAAGAGAAAGAAAACAGCACCAGCAGCAACCCTGGGGTACTGTAGGTACTCAACAAATGTTTGTTGAATTAAACTGCATTTTTAAACTTTGTGAAATCTATCTAAGAAATAAACTTAGCAAATTCCACATTATTTTCCTTCGATGAGAGGTAATTACATGGTTTCTGATGGTATAATGATGTTTTTGGTGTTGTTGATAGACAGTTTCCCATGACCTGTGGCAATGTATTGTTAGTGAAATTAATGCTGGATAGCTTTGTACACTGGCTTCATTTTTCTTTTGTCAGAGATAAAATGAGCTTAACCCAAAATTTTCAGTGGAATTTTTAGCTGTAATATTTATAACCCCAGGAAATGTTATTGTGTACACATGGCACTAAATGCAATTGGGATCAAATTACTTTATTTTTCTGGAATATTTGGTTTCATATGAAGTTAGAAATTTGCAAATTTCCATCAGTAAAAAAATGTTAAGTGACCATTTACTGTATGTTAGACATTAAGCTAAACACTCCTAGAATAAAAAAGACAAATACCACGTGGGCCCAATTATCGGCAATAGTAAGTTTTAAGATGTTATTAAACACTCGTGTGGTGCCTGGGTGGCAGAGTCCATTAAGCGTCTGACTCTCGGTTTTGGTTCAGGTCCTGTGATCTCAGGGTTGGGAGATCAAGCCCCGTGTTGGCCTCCCCGGCTCAGCAGTGAGTCTCCTTAAGTTTCTCTCTCTTTCTCTGCCTCCCCTCCCCCCCACCCCTGCTCTCTCTCTCTCTCTCTCTCAAATAAGTCTTAAAAAAGAAAAAAAAAAAAAAGATGTCCTTAAACACCCAAATGGAGATGGAAGATGTCAAGTAGGCATTTTAATGAACAAGCCCAGAGGTTATGTGAGAGGGCCTAGGCTGGAGACATAAATTTCAAAGTATTGGCTTACAGATGACATTTAAAGCCTTTGGGACTTAATGAGTTCACAAGGGGAGAGAGGACAGATTACAAAGAAAAACTCTGTAGGCCTGGGTACTGGGGTTCTGTGATGTTAGGCTACAAAATTCTTACGTAGTCCAAAGAAAGAGACTCCTGTGCCAGTGTCCATGTGAGGTATCAAGGCAGATCTAATTAAATATGAAAGCAGAAGTGTTGTAATATCTGCAGTTTACTGTAAAATGTTAGCAGAAACATGGTAAAACATGCATCTGTTGTTTAGCTTTGGTCTAGACCTAAGGATGGTCAGGTATTCTTGTACTATAGTGATCAGGAATATACACCTTAAGAGCAATCAACATTTGAAAAACTCCTGAAAAGCGTGCACTCTAGCAGTGATTCAACTGTCTGAATTTTCCATCAGCCCCACAGGGTGTGCCACATAGCTGATGGAGAACTGAAGTTTTCATGACCAAAGTTTTGTTAGTGGAATGAGTACTGTTCTAGGCACGTGCATTCACTAGAAATACACAAGCAATTCCACTCTTTATGAATCAGAGAAAAATATTCCAATGACTCCAATAGGCTCTCCCCTTCAGAAATGTCCCTGAGGCTCAAGATTTCCATGTAATCTGTGTTCAAAACTTCAGGAGAATTCTGTCATTTGACACTTAGTTGGTAGTTTAGCTGAAACTTGCTGCTAGAATTAGTGTTATAACTGCCTTGACTGAATTTTCATGCAGGTCCTTTTCAGAGTACATGAGTTATTGAATACATTTTACAACCTTTTGTGTTTGCGTGATAAGAAATAATTGTATGGGTGGCAAAAGGTAGTCAGATACTGGTTTTCATTACAATATGTGGTGTGGTAGCAAGGGGTTTGTGTGTGTGCGCGCATGTGCGTGTGTTCTTGACCACTTCTGACTGTCAGAGACTATATTGATAACTATCAAAAGAACTGAATAATTATAACAGTAGGTAATTGTTGTAGGTTAGTTTGTAATATGACATTACTTGAGCATCAAGTGTGATAGAGTGATTCAAACCTATTACGGTATTTATAAGAAGAATGAAACAACCAAAATATCTATGGTGTAGAGAGTTGGGGAAATGCAATTAAAAACAAAATCTTCTCTCAACCCAGAAATCTCTTCCACAAGGATAGTAAAGAAAGAACCCACTTTTATCATTGACTAAGCATTAAACCAGAATGTGATGTCCATCACAGACAATTGGCTAAGACAGAAAAGAATCTCATCTTTTCATATAGCCAAGTAAGTACAGTTATGTACATCTTCTAAATGTAAGCTTATTGCTTATATTGTCTTCACATAAGACAATTTCATGGTACCATTTGTGACACAGTTCTTCCAACTTTGCCTGGTATTTAGGGTAATCATCTGTTAACTAATTGGCTTTATTGAGAGGAAAAGCAAACTTATTTCTTGTGATAGAGAATTTTACAACTTGGGACAAGGTACCCACTGAAGTTAGGTTTCTACCCTTACCCAGAAACTGAGAGATAGGGGCACTATCCTCCTTGATGTTTACATTTCAAAAAGATGGCTGCCTGCTGGGTTCTTGAGAAAGGCAAGGACAAGAGGTAAGAACTTGGAGATGTCATAGAAACATGTTCACATAAATAGGTCCCTTTAAAGATGCTGAGATAGGACATGCATAAACTGTGTAACCAAAAGCATAGCAGTGTGCATTCTGTGGTGCCGACAAAATAAGTTTAGTTCGGATGGAATATTGTATAGGGTTTATAAGAGGAGAAGTTTACCCTGCTTCTTTTCAGAATATCTTTTAAAGGACTTTCACGGAATAAACAAATGATTAGAGATAATCAAGAGCAGCATAGAAAGTATAAATAGAAATTTTAAAGAAGACCAGGAAAAAAGAAATATTTAGAGCATAGGGGAATTGATTGAATTTATACATTTTCTGAGCAGCATAACAGTCATGATAATAGTTAAAATGCATAGAGTCTTTTGTATGATTCTTCTGTTAAAAAACAAGGAAAATTACTAGAAGTGATACTTTTAACATGAAGTCTTAAGTTTTTATATGCAGCTTTGTATAAAAGGTCTAAGTAATATTCTCAACAATGTTCAGACAGCTCAAGCAGTGAAATGCAGTCAAGTAAATCATTCTGATAGGCTGATGTGCAGTATGTATACATTTAAAAGACTAGCAATATAGATTTGGTTTGATAGAGGGTCACGATGAACAGGTTAAGCAAGGCATTTGAACTTGATCTGATTGGCAATAGGAAGATAGGAAAAGTTTTTGAGTAGAGTGAGTGACATGGCATCATCATTAGGAAGGTAGATGAGGCATTGTGTTCAAAATAGATTAGCAAGAAGAGGAAAAAGCAAAGGCTTTTTAAGGACTTTGGTATAATCTAGGTACAAGATAATTTGTAACGTATATTAAGAATGGGAAAAGGGAACACATGTAGAAGATACTGTTGAAGAAAAATCTACAGAATTTGACTATCCATTTAATATTGAGAGAGATGTATTTGTAAAATAATGAATTGCTATTTTGAACAAGGAGAATAAGTTAGTAATCACCCAAAGGAGCAGAAATAGGGAACAGAGGAGAAGGGATGGATTTTATGGAAGAGACAACAGTAGTTTTGGACCTAAATTTGAGGTGTTGGTTGTGACACCAAGGTGGAAATGTTCACTTAAATTAGGGATGCAGTACTGAAGCTCAAGAAAATGGGGTTGGAATATAGGTGGTCACATAGCTATCTACATGGAGGTGATAGTGGAAATCATTCTAGATTTTAGATATTGTGCCTAATTCTCTGAAAAATCTTAGGCCTATCAAGTCTAAAATTCTTTTTCCTATAGTTGTCTAAATAAGTGTAATTATTATTATGAATAACCACATAGCAGGAATAAGTATTATTTAAAATAGAACCATGCATTGTTTTGTGGAAAAATGCATTAACATTTAGAGGTTCAGAATATGATTTTTTTATGATTAACACCGAGTCCCCAATGTGTAAAGTCTTGTGTCTACTGGGTTTAAAATATCGAAAGAGGAATTATCTGTGAGCTCTATCATCGGAGCTATTTAATGGTGTTACATTATAACAAAAATCTCTATCCTAATTGTGAATCTATTTTTTTTTTTTTTTTTTTTGCTCATGTTAGGGCATTATTTCAGATAGAGGGAGTAGAGTATTGCCATTTCCATCACTCCATTGTGTCAGCATGTAAATAATTATCATGGTGGACAGAGCTCAGCAGAATACAAACTGAAGGTTACAAGTAAAGATAGCAGCCACCATTTTTAAGAGTATATGAAAAGAAAAGATTTTATGTAGTCACAAATGCCAAGATTTTATTGGACCAAATTGTCCTTGTACCCAAAGCAAAGCTCACACAGAGCTCTTAAAACTTTCTCTGAAATGAAATCATATCTCAGGTAATCACTTCTCTTCCATTTTGTCATCCTGGTCTCAGGGCTTTTGCCTGGGGTAAAATTTTCACTTCTTGGCCTGGAATTTTTGCTTGGTGTCTTTCTTAATACTGTTTCTTTTCTCATCCTGCCTTTTTCTCTGTATGCTACCATGATCCCATTTGCTCAGTACTCCATCAATCTGGGCCTACCAGGTTGCTATTCGTGGTCAGATTCCTGAGTCTTCTACCTATCCCGGATGGAAGTTCACCCAAGAGGAAGAGCTCTCTGAAAACTGCAAGGGCACTGAAATTATCAAGAACTTGACTGACATGGTACCAAGGAGCAAAGTTGTTAGAAAGAACCTAGAGATGAAGAAGGGGTGGAAAGAAGGATGAGCCTATATATATTTTGTATAGTATACACTGCCCTTTTTTTTTTTTTTTAATAAATCTGGCTCAGGCTTCAGCTGGTTGCTGAACCCCTTAAAACCTGAATCCCTAAGCAAAAATAAAATAACAAGTGTAACTGCTAGGCTATTTCTAAATTATTACCAGGAAGATGGCTGGCTGCATGTGGGATGACTGTCAGACCTGTTGGATGTTGTTTGCTGCCAGATATTCAGGGTTTATATTAAACTATGCCTTAATTTAAAATTATTGGACAGCATTCAAGTTGGAAGCTAAACAAAGTTGCTCTTAGAACTTTCTGCATCTCTTATCATTTTAAAGACCTTCTACCACTGTACAATCAAATGTATCTATTTAATTTCTTTTTTCTTAAAAAAACCCAAAACCTTTGTTATCTTTAAAAAACAAAGTTGGAAACCACTCCTGCAAGAAAAGCAAGAGTTGGGTGCTCAACCACCTGAGCCACACAGGTGCCCCCATATAAATCCCTTTAATTAATTAGTTAAAAGATTTTATTTATTACAGAGAAAGAGACCGAGCACAAGCACGGGGAGGGGCAGAGGGTGAGAGAAGCAGACTCCCCGCTGAGCAGATAACCAACAAGGGACTCAATCCCAGGACCCTAGGATCATGACCTGAGCCGAAGGCAGATGCTTAACTGAGTGAGCCACCCAGGTGCCCCTAAATTCCTTTTAAATAGGCTATTTCCGCCAGGGTGTGTTCCATGTGGTTATATACACATTCTAGTTTATTAATTGGTCTACCAATTCTTTGACTCTTCATCTTTATTTTTATTGTCTTTGCCATGGATTCAGTATTAGGGTAAATTATGGTTGTGGGGGGAAAATTATTGGGTATTTCTGTTGAAGGAAATTTAACTGTTTAACACCTATCTATGAGGTAGATGTTAACAATTGACTCATTTTATTGAAGACACTGAAGTGGAATGAGTGTCACTTGCTCAGAGTTACTTAGCTGGGTAGTGGCAGGGATGGGGAGTCAAGCCTTGGTCTGACTAACTCTATACCATGTTGTTGACTAACAATTAGTATTTGACTTTTTTGCTTAAGTCTTCTAGCATCTTATCCAAATAAAGCATTAGCTATTAATCTTTCCAGTAAGACAGCAAAGACACAGATCTTCACTTCGTACTTAATCTTTGTTGTCATCTGATCTTGCTTCTGTCTAGCCTCATTTCCATGAAGATGTAAGTTTTTCAGTGAATCTATTTGATTGCAATTTTCTCTTGCTCAGCAATGTTAGAGGAAATCAGCATATAAACAATCCTGACATCAAGTATCCCGATACCTTTATTATAATGATATGAAAATATTTTTCATTATTTCTTAGTTTATTTTACAGTGTTTTCCACCTGGGTAGCATGGTGGTGAAGAATTCCTCAAGAGTGATAGCAAAACAATGAAGCCATGTTAGGGTTCTGGGATTGTGTAAATACTGTGCTAAACCAATTAACTAAAAGCTACAGTGCCAGTCATGCCTTTCTTTTCCCCCAAACGAGGTCCCCAAACTGTCTGGAATAACTTTTTCAATTAATCTATGTGTTGGTTTTTCTTTGTATAGGCAGTTCGATAGTCAAATATTGTTTTCCTTTTCATATCACTTATTAATTAAAAAATGGTTCTTTCTTTTTTGAAACCAATACCTGCTTTGTCAGAAACTGCATTGTTTCATTTTTTCTAGATACATAATTACCCTGAGAAACAAAGCTGCTATCAGATGCAAATTACATTTAATCCCTTTGAGTCCTAACAAGCACATCAGTATTTTACATCTAAGGAAAAGTTCAGGCTCAGAAGACAGCTACACAGATTTCGTCTCATGCATTTGGACAAATGCCCTACACATTAAAATTATAAGTAGAATTTTGGAAAGGCATGGAATTGTCTTCCTTTTTTTTAAAAAAAATTCTCATTAGGATAAATACTATTAATGCTATTGCTATTATATATGTAATTCTGCTTTTGAGTGGAGCCTAGAAATGTTGGCAAAGAGGTGCTAGGCATTGGTGCAAACCTAATGTATGATAGCTTTTAACAACTAACAGTCCAATAAAATACTCCATCAAAAGACCTTTTAAATTTACCAGTGTGTGTGTGTGTGTGTGTGTGTGTGTGTGTGTTGCCTTGGCAGGGAAAAATTTTTAGCCAAACCAGTGATTAATGCAGATTCTCCTGCTTTCTTTGCTCCTGTTTACCCGTCAACAGTTCATAGACAAAAGGTGCAGAAATCACACTGACTTGATGAGATGTTAACCCCCATTACTGATCCTGTACCTGAGATCATAGCTTTACAAATAACCCCTATATTTGTCTAAACCAGAGTAATATTAAGAGAATGTTAGAAATTGAATGTTTTAACTAGTAAGTGCAGAAGAGTAATTTGAGTATATAAGACTAAATTATAATTTGCCCTATAACATGGCAGCAGAGATTGGTTTATTATAAACTAACTTTAATAATAATTATGACAGATGTGACTTTCAGCTAAGATAGTTTGATTTAAATCAGAAATAATGCAGGATAGACCTAATCTTATGAAGGATAGAATTGTATTGTGATTATGAGTAAAATATGGAAATATGTACCACAATTCCACAATTCTTTTCAATGAGCAGAAACCATTTAGAACGTTACTTCTAGGAATACCATATTTTATTCAATAATTGCTTTTGGTCCATGTAGTCCAATATAAAATCTGCAGTGAATTTAAAGTGTAAAGATTAATTGAAACCGTTAAAAAATGGAGAACAAGTTAAGAGGAATCAAAAAATGCTTTCGAAACTTGATAAATATACATAATTGATATGACTTCTTGTGGGCATAAGGAGGAGAAAAAGCAGTAAACATTAGGTTAAGAAAGGGAGGTTGGCTATTAATTTCCTATTCCAGTTGCTGTGGAACACCACATAGCCCAGAAGAACTGCACAGAACCCTTGCTGTAAAGAGAAGAATGCAGGTAATCCCCTTGTAGTGGATGACACGGCTAGCCTCCATCTTTCAATGTTATCCTTACCTCGTGTGACTTTCTCACCTGAGTTCTACTCTCTGAAAATGCATGTCCTCTGATATCATTGCTGTGAGGATATAGGCAGCTGACCAGTGTTTTATAAATCGGACGTGGAATCAGAGATCAGCAACATTAGGAGGTGGCCTTGCATGGGGAGGTAGCAAAGATGATGAAGGTATCATAGTTCCCTGAATGGCAGTGGCAGATGTTTTGAAGTCCAGTCCCAGATGTGGTGATGTTTCAGGCAGAGATGTTGTAAATGTGTATGGACATGGTATGTCACGTACATGTGTAGGGATAATTTCGGAACTGTTCATCAACCCTCCCAGAGAGGCCATGAACTACACAATGTCATTTAATAAGGTTTTTTTTTGTTTGTCTGTTTTGAATGGAAACTAGCCATATTGGATTTTCTTGCTGATAAATAAGAACTAGAATAGATTCACTTCCCTCAACTGTACCCACTGCCAATAGAACTTGCCCTGATAGTTAATGAATTCCTTTCTCACCTCTTATCCCCTCAAATGTTGCTTATACTGTAGCATGTCTTAGGCCAGGATTCCCAGGACTCAGATTCTGAGATGGAGATGAGCATGCAGGATAGAGGCCAGATTTTCCTTTCTGAACTGGAGATGAGGACATTGGATGTTTTTTAGGGGGTACTTTGAGGATTATAGCTGTGGAAAGAAAGGGAGGGAAGCAAGATTGAGCAGAGAGAGCTTCTGGGCTTAGATACAGTTTCGAAGAAGACATCAGCCCAGGGATGTGAGCTGCCCTGGGAAGGGGGCTGACCTTGGGCAAAGTGATTCCTTATCTAGAACAATTATAGTGAGAATAGGTGGTGGAGGAATTCCAGCAGTTGGAAGCATACATCCTTCAGGATACAGCGTCTACTATGTAGCTCGTATGTTTTCATTATTCTTTCTTTCCACAGCTATTGCCCCATAAGACTGAGCACTCTGTCTCATGGAAGAATTCTCATAGTGGTAAAGCTTATAATACTTAAGCTCTTGAGCTCTAATGCTGAGCTGCCTGGGTTTCAGTCATGGCTTTAATACTTACTAGGTATCATAACTCTCCTTCTTATATAATTTTTTTCCCATTGAATTTCCATTTATTTATTTATTTAAATTATTATTTTTTAAATCAACATATAATGTATTACTTGTTTCAGGGGTACAGGTCTGTGATTCATCAGTCTTACCCAACACCCAGCGCTCACCACAACACATACCCTCCCCAATGTCCATCACCCAGCCACCCCATTCCCCACCCCCCTCCCCTTCAGCAACCTCAGTTTGTTTCCTTAGATTAAGAGTCTCTCGTGGTTTGTCTCCCTCTCTGGTTTCACCTTGTTTCCATTTTTCCCTCTCTTCCTCTATGACCCTCTCCCTTGTTTCTTAAATTCCACACAACAGTGAGATCATATGATAGTTGTCTTTCTCTGATTGACTTATTTCACTTAGCATAATACCCTCTAGTTCCATCCACATCATTATAAATGGCAAGATTCCATTTTTGATGGCTGTGTAATATACCACCATATATATACACCACATCTTCTTTATCCATTCATCTGTTGATGGACATCTGGGCTCTTTCCATAGTGTGGCTATTATGGACATTGCTGCTATAAACATGGGGGTGCAGGTGCCCCTTCGGATCACTACCTTTGTATCTTTGGGGTAAATACCCAGTAGTGCAATTGCTGGGTCGCAAGGTAGCTCTATTTTCAACTTTTTGAGGAACTTCCATACTGTTTTCCAGAGTGGCTGCAACAGCTTGCATTACCACCAACAATGTAGGAGGGTTCCCGTTTCTCCACATCCTCACCAACATCTGTCATTTCCTGACTTGTTAATTTTAGCTGTTCTGACTGGTGTAAGGTGGTATCTCATTGTGGTTTTGATTTGTGTTTCCCTGATGCCGAGTGATGTTGAGTACTTTTTCATGTGTCTGTTGGGTGTTTGGATGTCTTCTCTGGAGAAATATCTGTTCATGTCTTCTGCCTGTTTCTTGATTGGATTAGTTGTTCTTTGGGTGTTGAGTTTGATAAATTCTTTATAGATTTTGGATACTAGCCCTTTATCTGATTTGCATCTTCTTCCATTCTCTCCATTGTCTTTTGGTTTTGTTGACTGTTTCCTTTGCTGTGCAAAAGCTTTTCATCTTGATGAAGTCCCAATAGTTCATTTCTGCCTTTGTTTCCTTTGCCTTCGGAGACTTGTCTAGTAAGAAGTTGCTATGGCCGAGGTCACAGAAGTTGCTGGCTGTGTTCTTTTCTAGGATTTTGATGGATTCCTGTTTTACATTTAGGTCCTTCATCCATTTTGAGTCTATTTTTGTGTATGGTGTAAGAAAATGGTCCGGTTTCATTATTCTGCATGTGGCTGTCCGATTTTCCCAACACCATTTGTTGAAGAGACTGTCTTTTTTCCATTGGATTTTGTTTCCTGCTTTGTCAAAGATTAGTTGACCATAGAGTTGAGGGTCCATTTCTGGGTCCTGTAGTCTGTTCCATTGATCTATGTATCTGTTTTTGTGCCCGTACTATACTGTCTTGATGATTACAGCTTTGTGATAGAGCTTGAAGTCCAGAATTGTGATGCCACCAGCTTTGGTTTTCTTTTTCAACATTCTTTTGACTATTCGGTGTCTTTTCTTGTTCCATACAAATTTTAGGATTTGTTCCAGTTCTGTGAAAAAAAAGTTGATGGTGAAATGGAAGTAATAGTCCCTTACTCAGGGTGACTGTAAGTTAATCTTTGTAAAAGGAGTAAAGTTTTGTTGGTTTTTTGTTTTGTTTTGTTTTTTGGTTTTTTTGCATGGCATAAACACTCAATTATAGTAGCTAAAATTTACTTTTGAGTGCCTAGAATCTGAAAGAGTGTGTAGCACGTATTAGGTATTTGATTTTCATTTTGTGGAATGAGTACATTATGCAACATGATTTAAAGACCCTGATAGCATTGCCTCTCCTGAAACATCTCTCCCTTTCAGAAAGGTACTTGTTAAAATAAAAAAGATTTACTAGGATTGAGGTAAGTATATTTGGTCCATGTAATATCTTATCATGTAGGCCAGGAGAAATTAATCATAAAATATTCTCAGGCACCTGAGCTAATAGGGCAGTTTTGATAAAGTAAAGGGGGGAATAAAAAACGAATGTACAAGGAAGCATGGTTCTAGGAGAAATACTCTGGCGTAAAGATACAGATGCCCAGTGAGAAATCTCCAATCCAGAAGGAGGTGGAGGTTTTGGTTAAGGACTTCCTGTCATCAGATCAAGAACTCCCTGACAAAAGTGGACATGGTGTCTGTTGCTTGCTTGTTATTGAAGAAATAACCAGCACGTGGTTTCCTGGGGCTGGAGAGGAATTTTTTTTTTAGGATTTACAAGGTGTGTGTGCTCTAAACATTCATTGCTGTCTAATTAGAAAGTGATTTATAAAATCCTTTTGGTGGGACACTAATTGAAACCAAGAGGGTGGCCTGCCTTTTCTTTTTTAAAGGCATAAATGACCAGTGAATTTTGTTTGGGGTACAAGGTAGTCTTCTCTGATAAGACACTCAGTGAGATAACATTTATAGCTCTTTTTTGTTTCCCTTTTCAAACTCGATGGAAAATGTGAAATGTTTATATTACAGAGCAAACATCCATGGCTATAATTTGTGATGCTATTATATTTCCAGCAGAGGAAAATGTTTTTCCCTGGGACTTCGGGGCACTGTATTAGGGCATGAGGAAGGGTCAATATAATATGGTGACATGAGGGAGGGGCCGTTGTTCTCAAGAAACACTATGCTCATACCATTTTCCTCTCTACTTCCTGAGAATTTTCATCACCTCAAACAAAGGAAATTAAACACATGAGGAAAACAGTATTTTGTTCTTGTTGTTGTTGAGTTTCTGATCTAATAATCATTTAAACACCTGCAGAATCCCAACACAATACAAAATGTTTCACTCAGGCCACGTTCTTTTAGAAATGTAAACAGTTATTAAGAATAAAAACATCTGAGAAAGTGTGAAAACTTCCCAGAAGAAAATCCTCAGAATTACCCTCTGGGGTAGATGTTATCCTGACATTACAGAAGACAGTACTGAGGCTCAGTGATACGAAAGCAATTGTTTGAGCTCATTTGGCCTCCACTTCTCCTTATCGCTAAGTGTATTGTCTCAACAACTTGCTCTTATTTCAGCTCCTAGGTTAAAACCCTATCCATGATTTACCAGCAGGGGATTTAACAGAAGCAGCTGCAGATTTTTCCAACTATTGGCCAAAGCACTGAGACATTTCTGATGGTGATGTTTTAGAGTCTGTCAGAAGATGGATTTGAGAAGGACTTTTGCATAGGCACCATCTCTACTTCCTTCTGGGTTTCTTAAGAATTGTCCTTACATGTCCCATATCAGAATCATGAGTCATGAAGGGTACTTGTTTAAAGTACATATTCCTAATTATAGGTCAATTATATCTTAATGAAACTGGGGGAAAGAAGTGAAAAACAAGAAAGGTTTCAGAAAGAATAATAAAATGCAGATTTTTGGGGGTCCCACCACAGACCTTCTGGTTGGAATTTATGGAAATGGAGGTGGAAATTTGCATTCCAGACATGTACTGCAAGTGATTTTTAAGTCTACTTTGAGAAACACTGTTTTAGCCCTGGATCTTAAGGAGAGGTAAGGTACTTCACAGTATTTGTGAAAAAAGAAAGTAATCAAAGTGAGGTCTTTGATTAATGGCTTTGGGAAAGAGAATAAGAAACATATCTAAAAATACTACCTTAGAATTGGAAAGGTTGATGGGTGAGAACAATAAGTTATTAAAAACCAAGAATAATTTAAGAACTAATTTTACAGATAATTGATAATGAAATGATCTGATAATAGTGCAAGTAGAGTACATAAGGGTGAGTTTTGAAGAAGCTGTAATTAAGAGGATTAAGGAGACCAGCTGAAAAAGAATTAAAGAAATCAAGATAAATTATAACAGAGCAGGAGCAAGAAATGTACTTCCTGGAGATAAGTCAGTTTTAAGAAAGAGGCATTAGATATTAGATTTATCTGAAAATCTGTAATTGAGATTAGAAGAATGACATTTTGGCCTTACACAGAAACCTCCATAGATGAAATCTTTCTTGAGGGGTTCTTTTTTGGTTCATACGGTAACAGTAAATACACATTGTCATGCTAGACATTATTTTCTAGTATTGAACTAAAAAAACATTGATAGCACTTCTACTAAATACATCTGAATTGTGATTTCTTATGCAAAATATAATTTAAATATAATGTGCAACTTTAAATAGAATTTACATTTCTTTGATAGAACAACAGTATTGGGGCGCCTGGGTAGCGCAGTCGTTAAAGCGTCTGCCTTCGGCTCAGGGCGTGATCCCGGCGTGCCGGGATCGAGTCCCACATCGGGCTCCTCTGCTGGGAGCCTGCTTCTTCCTCTCTCACTCCCCTGCTGTGTTCCCTCTCTCGCTGGCTGTCTCTCTGTCACATAAATAAATAAAATCTTTAAAAAAAAAAAAAAAAGAACAACAGTATTGCTTACTTTTCATTGAATAATTATATTTAATATATCAAATAAGTTGACTATATATGATGATAACTTACATACTGTTACATATTAGTTTCTAGATGTTTGAAACACTTTTTGTCTGATGTAAACAATATTTGATTAGGAAATCAATATATATGTATAATAAATATATGAACATATTTCTAGATTTTATACTCTAGTCCACTGACCAAATTATTTTTACCAATATCTATTGTTTGTAATCACTGATTTTAGAATAAAATATGCATTCTGATAATGCACATTCCCTTCCCCATGAACTTTGCTATTCTTTTTTTAATTGAAAATTTTGAAATAATGTTCAATTCACATGTAATTGTAAGACTATCAGGAGGTCCCTGTATAATTTTCCCAATGGTAATTATTTACAAAATAAAATAGTATATCATACTAGGATATTGACGTTGATATAATTCATCAATCTTATTGAGATTTCTCTAGTTTTATTTGTACTTGTGTGTATGTATTTAGTTCTAAACAATTTTATCACATGTGTAGGTTTGTGTATCCACCAGCACAGTAAAGACACTGAGTAGTTCTGTCTCCCCAAGGACTCCTCATGTTGCTTTTTTTTGTAAACACACCCATCTCCTTCCAGTTCTCTCTCTCTCTAAAATATAATATGTGTTATATATGTTATATATATAATTTATGTATTTATATATTCTCAGGCATTTATATTTCTAGTGAAGTTGAAGGTTGTTTTGAGCAAATCACAACCCACAAAACAAAAAGTGGGAACTCTGATTGTAATTGCTTTAAACATTAAAATATTAATTTTAGGAGAATTGATAGGTCTGTGTTCCTAATCTTTCCATCCAGTGTCAGTGTCCTCCAGTCAAAGACCACCAGGAACAACCTATAGTTGGGCAAGTTGGGTTTATTGTTCTTGGCAACAAAGGAGAACACACATCATGAGAAATGACAGGGTGTCTCAGATTGTTAAAAAATAATCTATTATAGGATTTAGGCTTGTGTTAGTGATTTTGAGGAGAATTCAAGGAAATAGGGTTTGCTCTGGATTGAATGCTCTAAGGAAGTAGGGGCAATTCTACAACTGGGGGATAATAATCTCATCTATAAGGAAGGAAGAATGAAGTGAGTCTAGATCTAATTGGTAAAGAAGAAGCAGACACTCATATTAACCAGGATGGAGGTTGTTTAATCAGTTTTGTTATTTGGGCAATATTCACATTTTGTCTGTGTTCAGACATGATTAGGTTATGACGGTAGTAGTCTTATATTTGTATTTGTTCATTGTGGTCATAGAGATAGCCTTGTTTGATGGCATTATTCTACAAAATTGTGTATCTTCCAACAGGAGAACATGTGATGGCCAGCTGATCCAAGATTGCTTTCTCTTTCTCATCAGGAACATGGTAAGATTTCCCATTTTTTCAGATTTTGTTATACTTATTTTAGTAACATTTTATAGTTTTAAAATATTGTTCTTTATTGATATATACTTATTACTAAATATCTTTTGGGTTTTGTCATTATCAAAAAAAGATTTTGCTTCTATTTTTATTTATTGGTATTGATGCTCAAATAAAGAAAGTTATTGGGTATTGTATATTTATGTCATGTTTTCTACCTCAGCAAAGTCTTTTCCTAATTTTGTTTTTGAAAATTTCATATCTTGGATCTTCTATCCTCTAAACAGGATAATTTTGTCTCTTTCACTGCTTATGCTAGTTACTTAATTTTCTTGGTATTTGCTTTTGTTTTGTTAAAACTTTCAAGGCAGTATTTAATATTAATAGTGAGAACATTCATCTCTGTCTTTAACTGGAAAGATTTTAGTGTTTCTTTATTTAATATAGTATGTACTGTTGGGTTGTAGTAAGATAGTCTTTATTATATCTACATATTTTGTTTTCGTTAATATTTTATTTAGTGCTTTTACTGGAAATGACTGCTGAATTTTATCAAATATCTTGTAATCATCTATCGATATGGTTATTTATTTTTCTTCTATTAATATGCAGAAGTAATGGACTTCCTGATAGACTTCTTGATAAGGCATCCTCTTGCATTCCTGGAATAAACCCTTAGTCCTATACTTTCATTTTGATTTGTTTCTGGATTGTACTTGCTGATATCTTGTGCAGCATGTTGTATATGTTATCAGAGAGCTTTTAGGGTGACAAGAAAAATATTCAGTCTCAAGAAAATAGCAAAGATCTTGGCTAAATGGCCAAAAAATGTAAGAAAAAATTGTTCAAGTGTGGTAGTCAGAAAAATGTGCATAGACACGCAAACACAGAAAGCAACCTATACCATTATATTCCTAGACCTGTCAAGAAATAAAAGTACTCTACTTCCCATCAGTGGTGGTGATATGTAGAAGAGTTCACTCTTGCACACGCTAGGAAAAGTTGAGTGTTGCACTGTAGTTTGAGAAAGTCATCTGGCCGTATCTATTAAAATAAAGATACACATACTTTTGTTTAACAGTTTAAATGCCATTGAATCATTGAACATACAGATAAACAAGAGCATAATTGCTTGATAGAAGATGTGAAAATATCTTGAGGAAAGAAGCAAAAGAAAATAGTGGGAACAAAGCGAATGCCTATCAAAAGGGTGATGGCTTTACAAATGATGGGGTGTCTGCACTGTGAAGTATTATGCTATCAGTAAAAGAATTAGTTCTCTACTAATTAACTTGGAGAGATTTCCAAGATGTATTTTGGAGTGAGAAAAACAGGGTGCAGAAACGTTATGGATGTAACCTCAATTAATAAAACAATAGCCAAATGTGTGTATTGTTATGTGCATATATCATATCCTATATTTTAAATATCTTCTTAATATTCAATGAAATATAATTTGAGATATATCTTTATTGTTTTCCTTCTTATGTATCCAAATAAGATGCTTGCTTTCTCTGTGGATACAAAATTCAGCTATTTTATCTGAGAATATATGGTCGCCTTTAATGTACCTGGTATCTGTATACTTGTGTATAAATTAGAATAAAAAGTAACAGCAAAGAAAACAAAAACAAGGGATGCCTGGGTGGCTCAGTTGGTGAAGTGTCTGCCTTCAGCTCAGATCATGATCCCAGGGTCCTAGGATTGAGTCCTGCATCAGGCTCCTTGCTTAGGGGGGAGCCTGCTTCTCCCTCTGCCTGCTACTCCCCCTGCTTGTGCGCTGTCTCTCTCTCTCTTGTTGATAGATAAATTAAAATTTTAAAAAAGGGGAAAAAAAAAAAAAGAAAACAAAAACAAAACCTCAGGGGCCCTGGCCTTCAGAATAATAGTTAGATAGTACAATTACAAAACTATTTATATGACTGTTTGATGTGTCCATGTCCCCAGATTCAAAATATGAACAATTTTAATACTTCAAGATAGAAAGTAAGTTCTGTGATTCAACATTAAAAAACAAGTTTAACTTTAAATGAAGGTTTCTATAGAAACACGAAATATATCTTAACATATCAACATGTATCTAAAATTGAGGATCAAGTAAAGTAAGCAGAAGCCGTGCTGTAAAACATGCCTCTTAATGATTTATTATAGTAAGTGACATGCTAGCAATGAGAAGGTGAGCTGACGGGGACTCTTCTCCAATCCTATTTCTGTCACAGCTGGAGGTGCGTGGTTTCCTTGTTCTTCTGAAGGAATCACTTCCACATGGTGAGCTCCTGCAACAAGAATTAAATATGAAATGGCTTTTCTTCTTAAGTATTAATAATTCAATCATATGTAAAAGGAACTTAGTAATGCATAGTATAATTAAAGAAGTCAGAGCTTCTAAGAGCTCAAGATTTTCTTGGAGATTGACTCAGATGTTATCATCTTTACATGATGACAGTCCTTAGGAACAAGTGTTTATATTGACAGTGAAATTCTGCTAAAAGTGAAAATATTTGTATCTGTAAGCTAATTAGTTTTTTGAATTTATGTGATCTAAAACAGCTAGCTGATTTTTTTTTTTCAATAAATTGTATATTTTGATGCAGTGGATGTTAGGCTTTCTTTTTTTCTCTCTCTGCCTTCCTTCCTAACCTGCTTCCTTCCTCCCTTTCTTTTTTCTTTTCTTCCTTCACCCCCTCCCCCAACCTCTCTCCTTCCTCCCTTCCCTCCCTCCTTTCCTTCCTTCTTCTCACTGCCCCTTTATTCCTTTCCCTTCCTTCTTTTCATTCTACCATCAAAAGTTGTATAAACATTGACTGAGGAGAGGTAGCTTTAACTTCCCTCCTAGGTTCCTATAGGAAAATAGCTTTAGAGACTTAATTTCTATTTTACTTAGGCAAACTTACTAACCTTGGGAATATCAAGCAACAATTTTTGGGGGAGCGGAAGCAAGTTTACATAATACCTGTAAACATTTACATGATATCTCTAAATATTTGCCCTGTGCTAATCAACTAGTAGTCTACTATTACTAAGTACAGTTTAAAACTGTTTCTGTCCATTAGTTATTGAAGATTTCAATGGGATGTGCAGCTAGGGGAAAAATAAGGAGGTGGGAGTTGGGTACTTTAGAAGGGCACGTATTACAATGAGCACTGGGTGTTATACGCAAACAATAAATCATGACACACTACATCAAAAACTAATGAAGTACTGCATGGTGACTAACATAACATAATTTTTAAAAAAGGCATAAGTGAGAAAAAAATATATAGAGAAAATGATCTTTTTTTCTGATTTAGTACTTTACTTCTTGAACAAATATTTATTGAATGCCAGGGAGTCTTCCAGGTGCTGGAGATTCAGCTGCGGTAAAAGAGAAAATGTCCCCGGAGCTTATTTGTTAGTTGAGATCTCCCCAGGTAAAGAATGAAAACAGCCCTCAGAAATAATCTTGAGTGTGCTTCCAGAAAGGATATTATCCCATGGGAAATAAAAACTTCCCAATAAAATAATGCAACACTGAAGTTTCATTGTCACCAATGCCTTAGATATCTAATATCAGAAAGGAAAGTGTAATAGAACTGAGGAAGGAAATTGTATCTAGAGATCCATCCTTTAATATAATCTCTCAGATTATTCAAAACCACCCCTGTTTTAGTAAACAAAGCATAAAGGACCTCTGGCAATGTGAATTATTTAAATATACAAAGGTGTTGATTGTATTCTTGTCTCTCTATCTCTGCAAACAAATGAACATCAAATATCCGATAGAAATAGGCTCATACACATTTTTAGTTTAAATAATGCATTAGAGTAGAAAGTGCTTATGAAGAAAGAGCCAACGCAAACTGAGATTTTTATTTCTAAAAGACTGAGGAATAAACATGTCTTCTTAAGAAATTGGATTTGAGCATTGTACCAATAAAAGCAGATGAGTCAGGAATTATCAGAACATTAAAAATCAAATAATGTAGGCAGAACGAACACTAGTTTTGTATTAATATATTGAGTTTTTGTAATATTAAAATTCTCTAGAATGGCTACATGGCAGAAAATTCAATTTATTGGTGTATTTTATATTTACTTGGATCATAAATAAATGCCTGAAATAGACTTGCATGCTCTCTCCCTCTTTAGGACTCCATGTACATATATAATTCATTTTTTAAAGTATTTATTTGTTGCATTTTGTCCAGGTGTATACTGCCTGCCTGCCATGAACTCTAATTGTGAGAAGCTTCCAATACAGTAATACATGAGTATGTAGGACAAAGCATAAAAACAATAGAAAGTACTGCAATGACAAAAGGTGATGGTATACATTGTCAACAGTTGCCTCAACAGAGCGATCAGATGGGAGAGTACTGGGGAAACCTTTATGGAAGCGACGTTCCTAGAGAGGAGTCTTGAAAGTTTCCAGATGTGGATTGAAGTGAAGTACATGTAAGGCAGAGTGAGCAACAGTAACAAGATTGAAGCTGGGGTGATGTATATTGGGAGCAGTGGTGAGACCAGTCTCACTAGAGTGATAGATCTTGGGTAGGTGGTAGTGAGAGAAAAGTCATGATGAATTCAGATTTCTCAGGAGGCTTGAGTTGCAAGATAAGAAAGGCAAATTTCTTTTAAGTGGCAACAAGCATCTATTGAATATCCTTGAGTATTAGGTCAAAGCAAAAGAATCTGGAGTGAGGGGCGCCTGGGTGGCTCAGTCAGTTAAGCGCCTGCCTGTGGCTCAGGTCGAGATCCCAGAGTCCCAGGATGGAGCCCCACCGCAGGATTCCTGCTCAGTGGGGAGTCTGCTTTTCCCTCTCCCTCTGCCCCACCCCCTGCTTATGTTCTCTCTCATTCTCTCTCTCTCAAATAAATAAAATCTTAAAAAAAAATCTGGCAGGATACTCCAGGAGTGATTGGAAGTATAAGGAATATAGGACGGGTCACATACCACACACACACACACCACAATTTAAGAAGAATGCATACTGAAAAACAAGTCACTAAAAGGTTACTTGGGCTATGGAGAATGAAAAATTTGGAAGGAAAGTAAAAAGAAGTTCACTGAATTACATTGTAAAAGAAGCTCTGTGGCCATTTTCTTGAGGCAAGTTCCTTTCATGTGGTAACGTACCCTAAATTGACTTCTGGAATATGAGAGTAGAAGGTACCTGTGGCTTACTTCCTTGGAAGAGATCTTCCAGCAGGAAGGGTTCTAAAGAATAAATAACTGTGTGGTGCATCTACGAAGAAAGGGTCTTAGACAGTTTCCTCTAGTTACCTGCAGCTCAGCTTGGTTTGAAGTAAGAGAATAAATTCCTATATACCTCTGAGAGGCAAGGAATTAACTATGGAAAGGAGTTCTGCATTGCAAAAAGAAGTGCAGTAGCAGCAACAGGAATGCACTGAGGACAAGGTACCACATGAGATGAGGTCTCCAAGGATAGATGATGGTCAAGGACCAGATGGGCATTTCCTACTTTTGACACTTTTTTTTTTATTAATAATGATTTTTTATTATATTATGTTAGTCACCATACAGTACATCCCCGGTTTTCGATGTAAGGCTCGATGATTCATTAGTTGACACTTTTGCTATAGTTATATTTTCTTGAGCTTGTATGCAAATGCAGCAAATTTGTGTGTGTGTGTGTGTGTGTGTGTGTGTGTGTGTGTGAGATGCAAGAGGTAGAGAAGGCAAAATTATATATCTATTGCTATAGAATAAGAATCTATTCAAAGTAGAAGTATGGCTATAATAGAAAAACAAAGGTTAACTAACACTTCCCCCCTATACACATAGCTCATTTGATTATGAGTTCTGGCATTGTTTTTTGGTGACTGGTAATAAGTACTAAGTAAGTGAACGAGGATCTGTATTTTCTGCCATCCATTTTACGGTACCATACCTACTAAAAATAGTAGAAAGTTATGGAATCCCTATACTTAGTTGGGTGCATAGGTCCTTTTTATTCTAAGTGGAGGAAACTACTTGATGTCTTCCCTAAACTTGTACCCTCACTCTAGTCCATTATTTTTTAGCGCACAGCGTATTTTCCCTTGAAGATCCTGCTGTGTTGAAAACCTGTAGTTACTTGGAATTTTTTCAATATATAAAAATGAATAGAAGTTTCTTTAATATATAAAATTAACAGATTTTTATTTAACATGTAATGACTAAGGCAGGCATATTAACCTGTCTCCATAGCCATATATTGAAAATACACAAACTTTCAGAGTTAATAAAACATTTGAATGCATATTTCAGCATTACATTTGGAAATATATGATTATTTTAAGCATTCTACAATGTTGACCAGAGATGTGAAAATTGATGTCTTCATTCTTAACAGTTGGTAGTTTTCACAGCGTGATACCATGCTAATGGAACCTTGACTTGCACAGTGAAGTGGAAACCAATAACTCTGTGCTGAGGGTATAATATAAGGGCGATTTATATATGTAAGTGTGCATTCAAGTTTAGACATATTTACATAAATATGAAATATTATTTAAGTGTACTTTGGTACATGTGAAAGCAAATACAGATTTATTTTTTATTTTAACATTATATTTAGTTAAAAATATAACATCTATGTTTTTTTCTGGTTTTAAAATTAATTAGTATTTATTGCAGAAGAATTGGAAAAGTGAAGAAATATATAAGATACAAATAACCATAATCTCATAATCTATATACTCTGTTGTATTTCTTATCTGTTTTCAATGCAGAAACATTGATCTGGCCAGAGTTGGATGTAGACAAAACCCTTCAAAATTTCATTTTTCTACTTTAAGTTCTAGCCCACATAATGCAAAGACTGAGTTTGGCTTCATAGCAAAGTAGTCCTTTACCAGCCTCCATTTTCCCTCATTGCTCACTCCAGATTCAAACCTTCTATGCAAATAAATCTGATTCAGAAATTATTAGAGTAATGTAATACAGTCATATACAGTTTATATATATATAGTCTTTATTTTGTTATAACACTCATCTTTTTTTCTTAAATATGAATGCGGTGGGTGCCTGGGTGGCTCTGCCTTTGGCTCAGGTCAAGATCCCAGAGTACAGAGTACCATCCTGTGTGGTGCTCCCTGCTCAGGGGGAGTCTGCTTCTCCCTCTCCCTCTGTCCCTCCCCTCTGCTTGTGCACTCTCTCTCATGTGCTATTTCTCTCTCAAATAAATAAAATCTTCAAAAAAATAAAAAATAAAAATGAATACAGCATTACAAAACCTGAATCCTAGAAATACAACGATGCATAGCCATGTTTCTCTCTCCCCAGTTTGATGTTTGCTTCTTATAGCACACGTAACATTGGTAAGCTTTTATGATTTATAAATACCTAGAGGTTTCTCTGACTTCTGTGTCAAGAAAAGCACCTCATGTACAGTGGCACTCACTAAATATGAATTGACTGCATCACCTTGTTGGGATATAGGTAGAGTGATTGCTGGTGTCTTTTATGGGCCATGAGTTCATTACCAATTGATGTACTACAGACTGTGTAATACAGATCAGCTGAGTATGTAATGCTGTTGTAGCTAGGGCTGTTTTATGAAATTCTTTATGAATTTCCCCCATTTTTATTTATGACTGTGTTCCATGTGGTCTGTTGCCCTTTTATTCCTCATCCAAAAATCAGAAAGAATATTTCTACTGAGATTTTCCATTGGTATGCATAAGCAACTGTGTTGCTTAAAACTATTTCTTTCGGTTAATGCAACATTGAACTGTAGAAGTTCCTAGAGTGAAATAAAATGGCTCTCCTTAGACTGACAAAAATACCCTGAGGCACTCTGCTTATTTAAATAGAGTGTTCTTCAGCAAAGGTTGCTCCGTCAACAATTAGTGTCTTCTTCATAACTCCTAAATTATTCATTAATGCAAATCCAAAATCTAATCACTTTATTCTCCAGCAAAGTTGAAAGAAGAAAATTAACGGTATTTATTTTTTTAAAAAAACAGTTTCTAGTTCTTTTACTCTTAATGTGTTTGAATAATGATAAATATAATTTTGATATGCAAGGTTTCTATTGCAATTTAATTTTTTGAATAACAAAAGAAAGATGAAGAGAGGATTTTGCTGCTTTCTTTTACTTTTCAGTGAGTCCTGAACTGATAACCTGCATCTCCTGTACATATGAATTTCTCTTTGCTGGCAGCAAAAATTCTGCTAATAGTTTCATATCTATTCTACACTTGTACATTGAATAGTTTATGGCATATCTTTAACCTGCATCTCTCTTCTCTCCCTGCCACAGAGCTTCATAAACAGAATAAAAATAAGGCTGCAGGTCTCTTATTTATTACTGTAGAAATATGACTACCACCTCAGCGCACTTTCTCCAAGCTTACCTTCTAGCCAGTGTTATACCTTTTTGTGTCCTTGTTTCCCTTTGGTGAAGAAGAAAAATCAGACCTTGATGATGGTTTTAACTATATAAAACAATGTGTGTGTGTGTGTGTGTGTGTTGAGAGTCTTATAGGAAGTCTGTTTAGAAAGCTGATCATGTTCACCTTGGTCTTCTTGGTCTGAAGCTTAAAACCAATTTTACAGTGTGTCTCTGCTTAATTGCATACAAATTATTGGCCTGCTGTCTTACTGCTTTTGTTTTCCTTTAGCCAAAATTCATTTAGTTTCATCTTGTCCTATAGCATATTTTCTTATAAGCTGTGTTGAAATCTTTTATGGAAGGATGTGGAGTAGAAATGAAAACATATAGACAGAAATTCGTATGTTGTATATACTGTGCGCCTCTGCTATGCTGGCAGAACGAATAGCTATTAGGGCCACCTTGTAAATTTTTGCCTTCAGTAGGAGGAAACTGTGAGTTAAGAGTAAGAAGAGTAAGAAGAAACAAAGTCCTCTACTTTTCACATATAGAGAATATGCATTATTCAGGTGTGGGAGAGAAAATTTCATCTAAAGGTGAAATAACACAGATAATGAATATCAAGAGTACTTCCTGATACTTTGTCATCTGTTTATAGCCAAGGCAAGGAAGTCTTTATACTTTAAACATACAAATTACAAGAAGAGATGATAGTGATTGTAACACTTATGTAAATTATTCCTGGTCCTGTGACTCAGGCCTAGCCAGTTTGAGAATTACATTTCAGCTGCCCCAGAGCTTGGCTCAGGAATAGGTTAATGACCTGTTCAGAACCAATGAGAATCAATTCGTGTAGGAGACCCAGTATTGGCAGAAGCAAGACCCACCTCTGCACTGTTCAGTAAAATGAGTAATAACTTCCTTGTCCAGACTTTAAGCAGTACACATTTATTGACCCTCCATTTAAAAAGAAAAATGCACCAGATCAGGGTCACTGTGATAAGATGATTTAGACAGTACTTGAGTAAAGCATTCTCTACTTGCTCTACTACCGTCTTGATGCTGTGCTTGGGGAAGGTAATCCGGACCTCAGGCATGTCCATGTAAATCATGGATTATATAATCTTTAAAGATGCAGTTTACATAGTCTACAGGATGAATAACAACATGCCCCAGGATTTGTGAATTTTATGACTTGCACTAAGGCCAGGTCCAAACGATTAACTTTAGAACTTAGAAAAAAACTTATTCTAATGATTGATTCTATTTTTTATGTGAAAATACAGCTTGGTGGGGAAAGTCACTTGGGTCATATGAAACTGACATTGTACTGACATTTTAACAGAAATTGAGAATCTCCTTTTTAAAAATAGTATTTGCATTTCCGTATTTTTATAAAAGAAGTTATTCTTCTAAAGCATATACACTCAATTTGAACAATGTAGATGAATTATTAACCTTTTTAGAGCGGTGAAGTTTTTTGAGATTTGACAAGAAATAAATTTTTAATAGTGAATTATAGCTAAAAATAGATTTGTGTTAAAACAATTTTTATTGACCATTTCAGGGTCTAAGAAATACATTAAGCTCTTAATTGCATGGCATTTGTTAGTAAAGGGTTGGAGCATAATTGTTAGGGAGCTTTCAGAAGTGTTTCTTTGAGATAATGTTTGAATAATCTTTTGCCCAAATTTGAATAATTTATGCATGAACCAGTATAGAGTTATAATTGCAATTACAATGTTCCGTTCAGTAGCAACGAGTTGCATTTGAAGTTGGTTGCCGATTACAGTGTATAACTTAGGTTCTACTTTTCATTTCATTTTTAACAAAGGATTCTGAGTAAAGGGAGATGGCTCAGAGCCTGACAAAGTTCCCAAGTGAAGTTTTAAAGAGTTTCTTTCTAAAGATTTTTATTTCATTTTATAATTTTTTTTTTTTTAACAAAGTCTAAAATCCAATCTTGCTTGCTTCTGTGCCATGAAGATAAAGCAAGGGACTGAAGTGCCCCTGGTTGGACAGAAAGGACTTTTTTACTTTTATTCTGAAGGAGCAGCTGCTCTCATCAATAATTTCCCGAAGCGATAGTCCTGGAGTGTAAACAATATTTTATACGGATGACAGTGGAACAGAATATGTTATTGCTGAAATTTGTGCACTTCACTGTGGAGAATGGATTAACCCTGTGTAACACAGCATCAAATACATAATATTTTCTGAATTTAATGAAAGGGTTAAGAGTTTTTACACTTTGGAAGTTTGACTCAAAAAGAAACAATGTAATAATTTCATTTTCACAAATATGCAAAAATTTCATATCACAGCATTTTCTAAGCAATTAATACTATTAATCTTAGTGTTTTGCCAACCAATTCAAATTAATTTTAAAATGTGACATTGAATTTTTGCTTTCTTGAAAAATCTGAAAATACTACTGAAGGGTTGACAGTTTTAGAGGGCTAATTTTCTTTATTTAAAAAATTGTCACTGGGTTATGAATTACTTTTATATCTTCTGAAATCAACAAAAACATTTAAAAAGACTTTAATTGGTTTGATCAAAATTAAAACAGTTTTAATTATCTTTAGAGATCAAGCATGTCCATAGAAATCATTTGTTGCTAGAAACTTTTAAGATTTATTTTCACTCTTACAGTCTAGTATCTACAGGTTTCTTCTTCCAAATTTTGTCTACTTTTGCTACAATATAAGAATTTTATTTAGTTTTACTACTCACATTACAGATATTCTCAAATGGGGTATTGACTAGGAAACTGAGAAATACTGAGTCGCAAAGGCTGAGTTGTATAATTCTTGCATCTCAGATATTGTAAAATACATTGAGTTGTAGATTCACAGACTTAAACATTGGAAAATGAACTTGAGCTCATTCAGTTCTGTCCCCTACTTCTAAGTGGGGCAAAACAATACAGAAATATTGTAGGCATGTTTCAGTAAAAAATCTTAAAATCAGATAAAATTATACAGCATTTAAAAATAACATGGTTTTTTTTTTCTCTTTTCATAAGCCATATACTCAGGAATATAATTTATTTCTGCTATCATGTAGATCAATTCTCATTTGCTACTTTCTAATTTCTAAATTTACTTTTGAGAGCATCAAAAGAGTACTAAAGATGAGCTAATTAAGTATGAAGCTCCCTGTTAAGATTATTGAGAAATTTCAAAAATCAAAGGTATAACTAAAGATCTACTTTATTCTATATCTTGTTGAGTTAAAATAAATTTTTATTTTTAGGCATCTTCCAAAGAAGTTGAATATTATGTTTTTACTTATTTTGACTTTTCCTTTCAAATATGAATGAAAAAAGAGACAACATTTGGTTATCACAATCATACCTTATTAAGCAAGTTTCAGAATTAATGTATAGTTTGAAGTGTAGATAATGATTACTCTTATATGAAAATATGCTCTGAAAAATTCACGTTCAGTTGATAAAATTTGTTTTCAGATTTGTTTAAAATGAGCAACAGAGATGAATCTCTTTGACCATAGTAATTTATAATTGGCTAATTACAAGTGGGACAAGGTAGATTTTTATAAAGAAATGATTTTGATGAAACAACATGATGTAATCAACATTACAAGATAACATGCTTTCCCTATTTAAGAGAAAACTTGCTTTTCATAGTTATTATAGAGGAGTAGTGGAGAGGAAGGAGCATGAACCCTACAGTTGGACTGCTCTGCCATTTTGTATATGTTGTGGACTTGGGCAGGTCACTTGGGAAAGTCTTCATTTCCTCATTGGGAAAAAGTAGCTACCTGAGAAGATGACAGTTCTTTTTTTTGTTTTTTTGTTTTTTTGTTTTTTTTTTGCTTTTGTTTTTTTGTTTGTGTGTGTGTATGTTTAACATGTAAAGAATGTAGAATAGGACCTGGCACATGGCTAGCGCTCTGTAGTAGTTGATATTATTTATAGTTTATA
This sequence comes from Ursus maritimus, assembly GCF_017311325.1. NCBI lineage: Eukaryota > Metazoa > Chordata > Mammalia > Carnivora > Ursidae > Ursus > Ursus maritimus. The sequence goes on from NW_024423343.1 coordinate 38,960,134, forward strand.
TGTAAGTAGATAGCACTTATTTTAGGTGAATTTATTTTTTAAGTAATGCTCTCTATTTGGTAACATTTTGAAAGATAGCAGTTTTGATAAAATTTTATAAAAAATTGTAATCTTAGGTCTTTCACGAATTTGGATGGTTCTTTTTTCCCCCAGAATTACTTTGAATCAGTAAGGTTTTCCTTTGTAGAATATCATTTCATGATTGGGAGTACAAAAAGGAAGAAAGCACTTCCTATCAAGAGCTTTATATATTCCATATATTCATTTATTTTCATTCATTAATTATTATAGAGTATCCACAATGAAATAATTATATGCAAGGTAATTACATGTACATATATTCTATATATACAGTGTTATATATAATTAAATATCTTTAATATATCTCTAGTATAATTAGAACTCTCTATATATGTGTATATCTATATCTATATATATATATATAGTTTGGACTGTATCTATCTTTAATTTAAATCCTCTGAACAGGTTTGTGAGGTTTTTCATATTCTCCTTTTATTATAATAGAGGAAATAGGAGAATGAACTAGATATGGTTAACTAATATATGATAACCCAGGTTCCTCTACTCTGAAACACATGCTTTTCCCCAAAATACCATATTGTTCATAGATGGCGCATTTAGGCCAGTGATGTGTGCTATAACTAAGGATGACTTAGTGTGGTAAGACCAAAATGTCAAGAATGTTAGAGTGTGTATTTATGTTAAATGACTCAAATATCTATCTAAAAAAATAGCAAATGACCTCAATAAATAACACCTGACAGTGTTTTACTATTTATTAATAATCTTGGTGAGTTTATAAGGTTTCTGAGTCAATGTTTACTAGCTATATTTTAAATCCAAATTACAATGATCGAATTCATTAGATCATTTAGGAATGCTTGAAGAGTGCTTTAACAACATCTGGTGAAGAGGAAATAGGCCATTCTACATGAAATACTCATTACTGAGGGACATTTTATTAATGTGTTTACAATTCTGTGGGTTAAACAAATAAAAAAAATTCACCTAAATTATTTGTAAAACAGGATGTCATGCCTTAAAGGGTCTTCCCATCCTCAATTCAAGGATTTTTCAGAGATCTAACTGGTGAATTTTTAGGCTTATGTCTGTAACAGATCATTCATAGAATGATACTCTAAGGATATTTTAGGCATTTCTCTTATGCAATGATTTTTTTTCCCCTAAGATGATCTAATTGACATTTCTGTCAGGACTCAAAAGAGACTAGAAAACACAGCTTCCTGAAGTAGTGCCTTTTTGAATTTAGTTCCAGATAGAATTTAGTTCCATTAAGCTTTTTTTGTTGTATGACTTTAAAAATCTCCTTTGAAGATGATAAACATATAACCAAGAAATTACTTGATTGAAAAATGCTGGGCAATACATAGATGTAATTCTAAAGAATATTTATATTATTATATATTGTTTTCCTAAAAATAGAACAACATCTATTGTGATTTTAAAATGGATTATTCTGCATTATGGGCTGTTGCTTCTGAGATATGTAATCGTTTTACATAAATTTGTGCCTTACATCTTAGCAGAACATTCACATGTGCCTCTTGTATAAAATAGGGTAGTCATAATCAACTGCTATTATCCCAGAGTGGATTAAGTTTGCATAATGATTAAAAACATGAGATTTAGGGTCAGTCACTTTGTAGCTCCATGACCTTCACCAAGTGACTTGCCTTTTCTGAAGCCTTAGTTTATCTTTTGTGAAATGAGACTCCTGATAACTATGTGCTCAATTATTGAGTAAATGTTAGTGATTATTATGAAAATCAAAGGTAACATTTCTTTATCCATCATGGCAGGAAGTACAAACTGAGGCTGATTTTCTAACTCTCAATTCCTAATGTCACTGTTATTGACCACATAAACCACTAAAGAATAGTATAGTATTTAATCTTAATATAAGAACTTCGATGTAAACTTTTATAAAAAACTCATAAAGCTGTTTCTTTACAATTATGCATAATATTTACATAGTTCTGTTCACACAGGGATCCAGAACTGCATATCCACAGAACTATTAGGATCTCAGTTGAGAATGTCTAAAAAGATTTTAGCAACAGGTGCAAAACAGCTGCAGTTCTATATCAATAATAACAGTGGATGGATTTATTCTCTGTGGGCTTTCTTTTATGCATTCTGAACTGACACTAACATTTAGGACACAAAGGAAATTAAATAATCAAAAGTCACATTTTCGTGGGTGAGGAAAACTTGAGCATTGAGAATTATTTGGCATATGCAATAATAATTAACTGTCAAAGCCTAGTTTATTCTTTAAGATCACCCTAAACTACAGTATCAGCATTAGCATTGAGCAGTAGGATGAATATGTGCCAAAATGTACAAATTAGTTTCTTCAATAACTAATACTGCTTTGTGTAAAATTTGATTTAGATACTATTTAAAACTTTTTTATTCCAAACAAGTTGGAGAAGATAAGTCATTTCCATATTGATACTATTGACAACTCTTACCATTTTTGATTTTTTAAAAAATCGTTTCTTGGTTCTAAAAGATGCTCCAAAGCTGAGATTTTGTTTAATTTGCCTCCATGTGAGACATAATTACAGTGAGTTGCAAAAGTATTTGCAGAGAGTATGTATTATAAGCTTCTGGAAGATAGAGAAGCTGTAGAAGAAGTAAAATGAAAGAGTTGCCTAAAGAGTGTTCAGTATAATTCAAGCCATGAAAAGGCTTAAAAAACTTACAGGTGGCAAACTTTGCAGACTTAAGATGGATACTGGACTCAATAATAACACAGAAACTGGAAAGACATTCCTTTTGGGGAGATGAAAGATAATACCAGTTTTAGACAAATTGCAATCCAGATGCTGGTGGGGTATCCAAGAGGGGTTTCAGTGTGGTGCGGCTCTTATGGTTTTCATCATGCTGGCCAGCCCACCCAATGAGTCTCTATTTTATCTAATGCATCATTCATGTCTAATATCCTCAAATAATTTTTCATTAAAACCACATGCCCTTGCTTCATGTTTATAAGATTCTCTATTTTCTCTCATAGGATAATAATTGTGCTTTAAATTCTCGATCCTTCTGTTTCCTTAGCCCTGCTTCCTTTGGTGTAGTTCTGCTTATTGCTCATATTTCATAATGCTAAATACCAGGGATGTCTCTGGTTTTGTGGATGTGAGTGTTGTTTCACTCCTCCTAAGAATGTCATCCTCTTGAGAATGTACCTGCCGGGTGCATTTGGGAGAGGAAAAAATTCTGTAGCGTGGGCCTGGGCTCTTTGCCCTGGATTGGGAGAATGAGTGTGACATGTGTACAGGTGCAGTGTTTCTTCTTTTCCTTAGTTTAACATCCTATGTTTGCCCGCTTATTGTTTTCTAGGGTTATTCAGTTGCTCTGGCTGGCTGATCAGATGTTACCTTTCTTGTTCAAAACCAACTATAAAAATTTTCTAAAATTTTGAGCTTGGTTAAATTAGAAGGTTTATTCAAGATAGAGGAAAACCATTATTTCCTTCTAAAGTATGATGTGTATCTTTTAAAGGATTTCCAGTTGAGATGTATCCTCTGAGAAATAGGATATAGTGAAGCTAGGTAGACGCTGTAGGTTCAGATTTCATGGTCTTCTTGCCAGGGCTGGTCTCAGAAAGAATTATAAAGGGACATATTAATTTTGTTTGTGTTCCTACTTCTTTCAGTGTCATTATTCTCTCTCTGACACTTTACCCTGTCCTAACCAGAGGAATAGCCACTGGCTATTCAGTTCTTCATTAAGGACTTAGCCAAGCCAAAATCCTTTGAGATCCCACTGCAGAAGTAGTATTTGAATCCACAGGAGCCACCAATGGCAGTGCAATGGAAGTTCTTCTCCCCTATGTCAACAGTTTATTAGAAAGTACATTTCCTTTAATAGGAAATAGAGAAAGTAAGATTTAAAAGACACGTTTGGTAGATCTGTACTAAAAATCATTTGCAGTAATGCTTCACATTTTCTTTGATCTGATGAGGTCGTCATTGAAAAAGATCTTATGTAATATTAGTGTGTGTGTGTGTGTATATATATGTATATATATTTAGTGTGTATATATATATGTATATATATATTTTTTCAAAGATAAATGATATGGTCAAAACTTTTCAATAATAAAGTTGAAATTATCACAATTATCTATATTTTTCCACAGTTGATCTAATTCACTTGTTATCATTCCTTTGTGTTACTATATATTTGTCTTAGTTACCATTAATGAATCATTTATGTCTGTCCATGTGTATCTGTCTATCTTGTATTTATTTTGACACCTGTGATTGATACCAGTAACAAAAATAAAAATACTTTCTCTCAGTCTGTTATATCATGGAATATTAATTTACTGATATAATATTGAACTTTGATCACAATTAAAAATAGTGAAATATTTTAAAAGACAAATCAAACCGTAAATGACAAGAACATTCGTCAGTGTTGTAAAGTCAATCGTACTTTGATTTCATTTCTGAGAAAGTGCTGTATGGTGAGTTGTGTGATCCTAGGACATGTACTTTTATCTGTAAATTCAAATGATTTTTGACAAATATAAATTAGCTTCTAGTTCTAATCTGTGCTGATGGAACACAAAATATTGTCTTTGAATTTAGTAATATATTTTGTAAATAAGTTTCCCAAACTGAAATGTTTTTCAATTTTGGATGATTTGCTTTTTGTCTAATTTATAGGAGATCTACTTACTTAAGCGTTAGGAAAAAATAGCAACATAAGACTATGGAACACAGGTTGGATTCTTGACTTGTAATCGACTCCATTTCATAGATATCAATAAAACCATCTATGTGATAGACATTTATTGATAACACTGTCAGGATCCCCTAGAGAAACAAAGATTAATTAAATTGCTGTCTTCCTAGCTTTATGTAGTGAAAACATGTATACAATAAACTGATGCACTTATTTTCTGTGATTTGGGGTATTGTTTAACTGTGATGTAGATCTCTTATATTTAACTGCCCAATTCCAAATCATGGTCTTCTGTACTTTTAAGATGCTTTCTACTTTTAGATATAATATCTTCTTTAAAAATTACTGGAAATATTACCATTTAATTTATTTAGTATTAAGCCCTTTTAAGACTTGAGACAAATGATACTTTTAAAATTATACATGTATGCCTGGGGCTTCAGGTTCTGAAATCTAATAAAATATGTTTAATGCTAAATAATTTAAAAACAAAAATCATTCACAGATTAATTAGAGGCTCAAGCTAATTATTCTGTACATTTTATTACTCCTGGCAGACAAATTGCTACCAAGTCAGCCTGTTCTAGATGAACAGCTATTGTAAACCCTCACAATCTGGCTTTATATAATGGAGACTGTCACATTCACTGGTAATAGTATTTCTGCTTTGTTGGTTATTGAAGCTGTGACACTTCAAAGCCAGCAACTCATTTTTGGTCACAAATATGCCTTTGACCTCTCTATATATGGAAACGACAAAGATCTTGAGAGAATAAAAAGATGGTTTAGATAGTACATCTCTGTGTTTGAAGTGTCTGGGTTTGAGGAAAAAGAAGATATTAACAATTTTTAAAAAAGAAAAGTGTGTTTTTTTGGGGGGAAGCTATTAGGGAAATAGCCATGGCAGGCAACATTTAATCAAGGTGAGCTCCTTGAGATTAGTTAAATCTGATGCATTGGTTAATTGAGAAGTCAGTTGTATTAATAGTTTGGCTTTTGTTCCAAATGGTGGCAGAGATGAGAGTTAGTTGAGTCAAAGAGGCTAAATCTGCAAGGCAGAGATGGAATATGGAGAAGCCCAAAGAGAACTCAGGCAGGGGAAATCCAACAGAAAAATGGAAGGGAAAAGAAGGTAGGGAGAGCAGGGCGTTTGCTTTTTCCTTTGTCTGAAATGCCTCTTATCTCCTTGCTTCCATGGCAAACTCCTGTTTATCCATCAAGACTCAGCTTTTCAATCACTTAGTCTCATTTTCTGCCCTCTCATTTCTCTCTGTATTCCCACTGCACTTGGCACAAACCACTATTTCTTTTTTTTAAATGATTTTTTATTATATTATTTTAGTCACCATACAGTACATCCCCAGTTTCCGATGTAAAGTTCGATGATTCATTAGTTGCGTGTAACACCCAATGCGCCATGCAATACGTGCCCTCCTTACTACACATCACCAGTTTATCCCATTCCCCCACCCCCTTCCCCTCTGAGGCCCTCAGTTTGTTTCTCATAGTCCATAGTCTCTCATGCTTCATTCCGCCTTCTGATTACCCCCCTTTCTTTATCCCTTTCTTCCCCTATCGATCTTCCTAGTTCTTATGTTCCGTAGATGAGAGAAACCATATGATAATTGTCTTTCTCTGCTTGACTTATTTCACTTAGCATTATCTCCTCCAGTGCCATCCATGTTGCAGCAAATGTTGAGAATTCGTTCTTTCTGATAGCTGAGTAATATTCCATTGTATATATGGACCACAACTTCTTAATGCAGTCATCTGTTGAAGGGCATCTCAGTTCCTTCCACGCTTTGGCTATTGTGGACAATGCTGCTATGAACATTGGGGTGCGTATGGCCCTTCTCTTCACTATGTCTGTATCTTTGGGGTAAATACCCAGTAGTGCAATGGCTGGGTCATAGGGTAGCTCAATTTTTAACTTTTTAAGGGACCCTCCACACTGTTTTCCAGAGTGGCTATACCAACTTGCATTCCCACCAAATAAACCACTATTTCTAACCTTACCAGAATGTTTTACAGTTAGTTTATTTAGCCATCTCTTTCTTGAGATCACGGGAAAAGTGTCTTTTTTAATGCATTTTCAGTACCCAGAAAAATGCCAAATGTGATACACAATAGTTGTCAAATAAATAACTTGTTTGCATTTCTCTAGGAAAGGTGGTGGTTGGACTTTTAAAAATCCCAAAAGGTCCTCTGGATGTTTTTAATTTTTGCATAGCAGTTAACTGGCATTAGAGTTATTAGACAGTTGTAGTGCTTTTTGCTCATAAAAGGATAATATAGGGAGAGGCCTGGAGCCTTTGAAAGAGTGTGGGATTAGAATTGCTTACAAGTGTGATGCTTATGGCCAGCAGTAAGGCGCAGTTAATAGGCACACTTGTGTTCTTGCAGGTGTTTTCAGAAAGGACTAATCAAGGGAAGTTGTACAGCAAAGGCAAAAGACCTTACTCTTAAACCTTAATCCTAAATCTCACATAGAAGGAAGAATGAAACTTGTGGAAACTGTTCCAGGAATCTGTAGAAACTAAGGGCTAATTGTGCAAATGTAAGCTTGTTTAGAGGCTCTAGGCAGGGAGTGCAGCTACTCATACACCTTTGACCGGAGTACGTTCCTCCTCTACCAGGGAAGGGCATCCTCTTCCACCCAGCATGCAGCTTGTGCATGTGAAGTTCAAGGCATCGCAGGACCTTGTAGAGGAAGAAGAAAATGAAAAGTAAAGTACCATGTTAGAGAAAAAAAGAGGAGGGAGGAAAAACATTAGGCCAAAGAATCTGCATAACAAGCATCTGTCTCTCCCCACAGAATTCGGAGCTGGGCTTTATGGAGATCATTATAGCATGTCTGCAGATCAAAAGAAATAAGTCAGAAGGCTGGAAGGAGTGAGGAAACTTTCTTTATGTAACAAAACAGAGCAGCTAGGGCTTAGCAGCTCCTATGAAGTAGTTGAAGCTTGTCTGACCTGGCCAGTTAGTAACTGTGTTGTCGGTATTATCATGTCCATTTTGTAGACGAGGAAATGGAGACAGAGAAATATGAAGTAATTTTTCTATGTATAAATTTGTCCCTAGGCAGTATGGCTTCAGAGCGGGTGTTGGTAATCACTGTGCGATGTCAGCAATCAAGGTAGTTTTCATAATAAGGAACCAGAGTTAGAAAACCTAGCTTGATCACTCATCAAAATTAGCTTCCTGGTATATATCTAATAAATTGAGCTTATCCACCCTGACACTGGCTGAGTTGAACACACACAGCTTTGTTCCCAGAGGCTTAATCTATCCCCCAAACCATTCCACACAGGTGAATAGACAATACAAGCATGTAGAGGGCAGGGTGGTCCAAATGAGAGACTGAGGCTGAGCAGGTCCGCTCAGCTTTTTCTCACAAGCTTGCCAATTAGGTAAGTCATTATTCCATTGAGAAGTATAACAGGATGGAGCCGTACTTTCGGAGGGAGTGGGAATTCCCACTGCTTCGTGGACATACTCCTAGGAAGCACTTAGATATGATGGGTTGGAACACACAATCGGAATATGGAAAGCAAAATTATATTTTATTGAATTCTGAAATAGGAAGCTGAATAATGTGAGGCACGTTGGACTTTAGAGGCAGCAGACCTGTTTTGAATTCCAGATCTACCACTTATTAGCTGTGTAGTCTCAGGGAATTTATTTTCTTTCTCTGAGCCTCAGCTTCTTTATCCCACAGATGGAGATAAGGATATCAACCTAATTATATGAAAAATGATATTTTATATGAAAGAATTCATCTTATGAAACTACATAGTCCATACCTAAACCTTTCAGATGAAGAACTGAGAAGTGTTTTTCTAATTGGGGTGCCAATTGTTCCTCAGTAACATTTCTCTGCAGCCCTAGGATTCAGAAGCAAGGCCTGAATGCTTCTTGTCAATGTGCGATGTTGAAGAAGTGGGTTCTTCTAATTAACTCAAGATGGCAATCTCCCAAAGCTGTCTGTTTTCAAGATTGTAGGTATTTCATTTTCATTCTGTTGTGATAAAGAGGAATGTGATGAAGATGATCGGAATTACCTCCCATTATGAGCTTGTTAATTTGTCTGCTGTAATTTTCTAAGCATTTTCTTGGAACACATCCAGAAATTTATAAAAGAGATCATCTTCCATTTCATACTGCTACAGACTGTGAAACAATAACTAATTTGAGATAATAAGTATTGTAGCTTATGTAAACATACATAAATACAACACATGCTGGACAATGCACAATGCAATACACCAAGACTAGATGAAATAGATTTTTTAGCAGAGGTTATTCTTGTATAAGATGAGATAAATATGGAAATATGGTAAGATGTTAGTATACTCCATCAATCACTTGTTCAATTAATATTTATTAAGCACCTACTGTGTATCAGGTACTGCTCCAAGCAGTAAGCTAGAGGGACAAAAACCCCTGGTCTGGAGTTGTTTATATTATAAGATCAGGACAAATTTGTTGAACCTTGACAAGTCTTTTCCCCCTAGGTTATTTTCCTTCCAAGTTTATTCACTTAAACGTATCTATTTAGAAAAATTAGTTATAGTCACTATTTCCATAGTGATAGTAAAAGCTGGTTTGCTTAAATTCTATCCACTACTAACTTTTAGTATATGACACCAACTCGATTCACCAAAAGGAAAGTTTATGACTACTCCTGTCATGGGATGACTATTACATGTGATCTGTACTCAGAATGTGATACTTTATTACTAAAGTAGCATAAAATTTACCTCAGTAAGTTTCAAGTATTCAACATATATCATTCTTTCTTTGAAAACTGGTAAGCCTGTAATGTTTACATGGTAATGCTTCATAAGTCAAAATATGTGATTTACTCAAATGCCTCATTTTTCAGTCATCTGAATTAACCCTACACCTATTGAGCTCCTATTCAGTATAAGGCCTTTTTTCTTTATCTTCATTTTTCTTTAATACTTACTCTCCTTTACTTTCCTTCTGCTTTTCTAACTGATTATTCAGGAAAACTTCCTCTGGCTCAGCTTTTGTTCCACACTCCTTTCCAACACTTTATATTGTCTTGCATGAAATATGATTACTTTGCGTAAGCCCCACTGGAGTTGCTCCTTATAAAAGCAATTTATATGGTCATAAATACATCATTTAAGTTTAAGCACCCAGCCTGAACAGCTCCTGCTGCTCCCCTGGGATTTAGAGCTCACTCAGAGCCCTGCATGTCAGAAGCCTGGAATCAAACATGTATAGTGTATAAAAGTGTCTACCCACACAAACCTTTATTTATCCCTCACATTGTTTTAATACTGGTTGAGTACATGGATGCCAGAAACTTTATTTTTTACTGAAACATTTATTTCAGTCATTCTACATATTCCCAGCATTAACATCAAAATATGAGTTGTGCTGTTGTTTTCAGGAGGAACAATTACAAACTTGTGATGCAAAGAGGAATAATGCCGAGTTCACACATTATTACACTGTAAAAAACGACACTATCCTGTACAGCAAGAACATAGATTATCTTGAAGTTCACTGGTTGCCTTTCATAATCATTTTTCCATCTTTGAAGAAATATGGAATAGAGATTTTAAGCAAGAACCGTAAAATAAGACTAAAGATATTATAAAAATAACTTAAAGTCACCTTTGCTATTTTTGTATAAATGCATAAATTTCAGCTGAGGAAAGACTCATAAGATATTCTGAAAGCAAATAACAGAGAGAACTTTTTATAGTACCGATGAATATGTTGATTTCTGGCAGCTATCAATTATAACTGATGTCCACTATAATCTTGATTGATGTTTAATGCCAGTCATTTCCAATTATTTTGGTTTAGCAAAGGAAAGGTTCTTATGGAAATGTGTATACCTAGTTGACAACCCCTTTTGCAGTTTCCCTAATTGAGGCTCGGCTTTTGACATGTCTCTGTATCTTTTAGTATTTTCTTTGTATCCTGCTCTCTGTTCTCCCCCCTGTATTCAAGTCCCATTTCAACTTCTTCATGTGAAGTATACACAGGGAGAACTTGACATTTCAGGCCTCAGAAAATTGTCTAACTGCCTATCGACAAGTACATGACACGTTATATAGATGTATTACCCATATATATAATAGCTATATATGTATTTGACCTAGAACACTGCATTTTTAAGTTTTTGAATACTCATATACTTTTCTATATGTACATATATATGTATGATATGTGTATATATGTACATATGTATGTGTGTGTATTTATGGGAGAGGAGAGAGATTACAAGGGTTATGGGAGAACTAATTTCTGTCTTTAAAAAAAAGATTTGATGAGGTATCATTCACATTTTTCTACACGATTATTCAATGATTATGGCCATAGCATGTTTTTATTGCCTTGGAAACACAGGTGGAACTTCTATGTGTGTATCACCTGTGACAATTCACAATGTGTTTTATATTACCAACACATATATTTGTATGTTGGTTTGAAATAAATATTATTGGAAATCCTGATGAAGAAACATCAAAAAATTCTGAAAGAAAGAAGAGAAAGAAAGAAAAGGAGAGAGAAGGAAGGGAGGGAGGAAGAGAGGGAGGAAAGACAAGAAAGAAAGATATCTAATTACCTTAACTAACCATAGTGGCTTTGATACATTTAAAGTCTGCAGTGTTAATTTGGATAGAGTTGGGATTGGTTGAAATTTTCATTGTGACATAAGTAAAGAATTAAATCTTTTTCTTCTATGTGGTGTGGCATATTTGGACTTTATCTATTTGTTTATTTTTGATTTAAGTTTGAGCCTTTCTCTCTTAGATCTCTGATCATCAGATAAGCTTTACTGTAGCAACTAACTAGTCCAAAACCTCAGGGGTGTATGATACAAATGTTTATTTTTTGTTTGCACTACATGATCATTGAGGGAAGGCTCTAACTCTGTTTCACACTGCCTACACTCTGGTCCCATTAAAGATCAGCTGCTATCTGGAACATTGCTAGTTCCTGTGGTCGAGGGAAAGAATATAGTGCATTGGTTCTTAACAGCTTCTGCTCAGAAATGTTCCCCATCACTTTGAGTCATGTTTCATTGTCCTAAGGAACTCATGTGGCCAGGCTTGACTTACCTGGTGTGGAGAATTGTAGTAATGCCCCAGGGAGGGCAGTGAAGACTATTTGTGGTCAAAATATAATCTACAGTTGTTTTTTTGTTTGTTTGTTTGTTTTTTCATCCAGAGGCAAAAATAAAATAGAGGGCTTGGGAATTTTCCCATTGAGCAACGTATCTATTTAAGGCCAGTAAGGAGGAAAAAAAAAAGTGTGCCCCAAGGATTATCAGAGCTCTTTAGAGCTGTCTAATTCACAGTCTAACTCATTTTCAGGCACCAGGAGAAATGTATGCGGTAATACAAATGCATTGTTGCTGCCCTTTGTGTCCTTTCCATAACTTTCATAAACTTTCAGCAGTAGTGGGTGGGGATTTGAAAATTCTCTCTCTTTTGACCTTGGAAATACAACTAATCTGAATGACAGTGTCATTCAGCTTTGCTAGAGGAACAAATAAACCCTAAAATCTCAAGGCTTAACACCGTAAAGGTTTGTTTCTTGCTCAGACAAAATGTGATGCATTCAGAATGTCTGTCTTAGACTGGGTAACCCAGAAACTGTAAGGATTTGTGTCCGTGGAGCTTAGTGGAGAGAACCCTTGGAATCGTCACATGGAGGTGAAGTAAGGCTTAGGCAGAGGGAAGAGTTGAACTGTAATGCAGTCTTTTTTTTTTTAAGTTTTTATTTAAATTCCCGTTAGTTAACATACAGTGTAATATTAGTTTCAGGTGTACAGTGTAGTGATGCAACACTTCCGTACAGCATCTGCTGCTCATCACAATACTTATACTCCTTAATCCCCGTCACCTATTTAACCCATTCCCTGCCCACCTCCCTTTTGGTAACCATCAGTTTGTTCTCTGTAGTTAAGAGGCTGTTTCTCAGTTTGCCTCTCTCTCTCTCTTTTTTCCCTTTTGCTCATTTGTTTCTTAAATTCCACATTGGGGTAAAATCATATGGTATTGTCTTTCTCTGACTGACTTATTTCACTTAGCATAATACTCTGCAGCTCCATCCATGTTGTTGCAATTGGCAAGATTTCATTCTTTTTATTGGCTGAGTAATATTCTATTGTATGTATATGTATATGTGTGTATATAAGTGTGTGTGTATATATGTATGTGTATATGTATATGTGTGTAATTGGCTATTGTTGATAATGCTGCTATAAACTTTGGGGTGCATGTGCCCCTTGGAGCAGTATTTTTGTATCCTTTGAGTAAATACCTAATAGCGTAATTGCTGGATAATAGGGTAGCTCTGTTTTAACTTTTTTGAGGAAACTCCATACTGTTTCCAGGGTGGATGTACCAGTTTCCATTCCCTCCAACAGTGTAAGAGGGTTCCCCTTTCTCTGCATCCTTAGGAGCACCTATTGTTTCTTGTATTGTTGATTTTAGCCATTCTGAGAGGTGTGAGGGGATATCTCATTGTAGTTTTGATGTGTCATTGTATCAAAAGATGCTCAAAAGATCAGTGATACTGAGCATCTTTTCATGTGTTTGTTGGCTATCTGTATGTCTTCTTTGGAAAAAATGTCTGTTCATGTCTTCTGCCCATTTTTAATTAGATCATTCACTTTTTGAGTGTTGTGTTTTATAAGTTTTTTAAAAAGATTTATTTTAGAGAGAAAGAGAGAAAGCATGAGACGGGGAGAGCAAAGGGAGAGAATCTTCAAGCAGACTCCCCGCTGAGCACCGATGCAAGGCTTGATCTCATGACACATGAGATCATGACCTGAGTGGAAACCAAGTTGGACGCTTAATCAACTGAGCCAACCAGGCACCCCATAAGTTTTTTAAATGTATTTTGGATACCAATCCTTTATCAGATATGCTGTTTGCAAATATCTTCTTCCATTCCATAGGTTGGCTTTTAGTTTTGTTGTTTCCTTTGCTGTGCAGAAACTTTTTATTTTGTTGAAGACCCAATAGTTCATTTTTGTAATGCAGTCTTACCAGAGACCTCAGTCAGTCTTACTAGAGTATCTGGTGCTGGGCTATTTCTTTTAGTGTTGTCTTATGCATGGAAGGGAGCCAAGCTGTTTTACTTCTATATTGACCAGTTATTACACATGTGCTACCCTTAGAGAGGGTAATAGACTTGACAAAGAAGCTCTGTTGGGCTGAGAAAATTTCCAGAGAACAACTCAGCTGAGAGCTTTCACCACCACTAAAGAGGGAATCTTGGTGACTCACCTCAGCCTCTACTATGATTGGCTTCCTCCATTTTTTAGGTGGACCATTGATAACTTGTGCTCTCCAAAACTATCATGGTAGTGGACAAAGGAGGTAGAGGTCTTTACCTACTTTTCATTGTTTCACACCAAGTTCGCTCTAACCTAATTGCAGGGGTGGCTGGGAAGCAGAGGACCACATAGATATTTACTGAGTGTTAATAGTCTCTAACACACTGACTGATATACTAGATGATGATTTTTGGTGCCTGAAAGAACTTGTTTTCACCAAGAAATGTGTTTATTGGGGAGGTAAAATTTATGTAACATTAATCCAAATTAGGGACTGGGTCATTTATTTGGATTTGTTCTGTTTTAGGATTACACTATATAGAGGTGAGGGATACTTTATACATCACTCCTTTCTTACTGATTCAGAACAAATGTTTCATGCTATCCAGTACTACAGAGGAAAGAAAGAGCCCTCCTTCTAAAATCATCATTCATGCCAAGTACATAGGTTACAATGTCATGCTACAGTGACTTTAGAGAATGTGTTAGCAATTTTTGTTACTATGTAGTTTCATCTTCAGTATGAATGTTTGTTTCACTCACATAAAAGTCCGTAAGTAGAAGGCCCAGATATAGCATATCTATTCCATAAATGAGGGACCCAGGCTCCTTCTGGTTGTTGCTCTGCAGTCCTAAGAATGTTACCCTTATTTGCATGACTCTCTACCATGTCCAAGTTTAAAGTAGCAAGTTAGAAGAAAGAAGATAAAAGGGTCATCCTTCCTTCCTTTCAGGACACATTGGACCTTGTTTGTATCATTTCCTTTCATATTCTTTTGGATAGAATTTAGTCAGATAGCCACATCTACCTGAGAATTGAAGTCTTTACCCTGCGCTGCGCTGTACCTAAGAAGAGTTGAAAGAATAGGGTGGGATAACTATTTTGTCTGTTAACACCAGGTTGGGGACTTGATTGTGGCAGGAGTCTCTGTTTTCTTCATTTCTTCTTCTTCTTCTTTTTTTAAAAATATTTTATTTATTTATTTGAGAGAGAGAGAGAGAGAGAGAGAATGAGCAGGGGTAGGGGTGGAGGGAGAGGGAGAAGCAGACTCCCCATAGAGCAGGGAGCCCGATGAGAGACTTGATCCCAGGACCCTGGGATCATGACCTGAGTCGAAGGCAAGTGCTTAACTGACTGAGCCACCCAGGTGCCCCTATTTCTTCATTTCAAAAGAGTGGGGGAAGGGCATTTACTTCTCTCTTTTTGAGGTAGGGGTACGATGAATATACTTATTTGGGAGGCAGTAAGATCACTCTCCAAACAAAATTGTGCTCATTAGAGCATAAAATAAGCTTTTTGTATTTTTGTTCCATGTTAAAAATAGAGGATTAATTCAAATGGATTTAGAATGTTACTTTTCATCAGTATTTTTTATGCTTTTAAAATAGTACATAAATATGTGTTGTTCTTAATTTAAATTGACATTTGGTATGTGACTTCTAAAATAATGTGTAGATGATCTTTGTGTCCCTCCAGGGAGCTAGAGAGTCTGTTAAAACATTTCTTATGGAGGCATATTGACTTTATTTGGTGATATGAGTTAATTTCCTTTCACAAAAAGGGCTAAACATATAATATATGTATCTCATTTAATATACCAAGAATGGTGATATTAGTTTAAGGTTATGGGTCATTTAATGGAATTTAATGGAATTTAAAGGTCATTTAATGGAATATTAAGAGCATTTTTACTCTTTCAGTACAAATATTTATAATTTACTGACCTTGGCTTTACACAGTTGTCTTTTTTCTTGAGCCAACTTCAATAGCTCTCCTTCCTCTAAAACCTTTTCTTTTGCCTCTTGAAATCCTCATTCTACAGGCCAAAATTTTATATTCTTCTCTAAATCTTCCTACCTTACCTGAATCTTACATAGCTCCAAAAGTCTGCATTTTTTGTATACAAAAAGTCTTTTAGTTGATGTTACTCATTATCCTGAAAGCCAAATGCCTCAATAATGGGAGTGGGGGTAGTGTCCTCACCACTCTCATCACCCAGCTTCTCTGATTTCTTTTTTTCTGAACCTCTTGTTATACAACAGTGGTAGCAACAACTATATTTCTTTGAAGATGAATCAATATCAGTTAGCAATACATCTCACTCCCTTTCCTCATTTTAACACCTTGTGACCTCCAGCCCACTCCCTGTCACTCAGAGGACTTTGGTGTCCCCTCTACAATGTTTCTCTCTGAATGGTATCTGTTGTTCTCCAGTATGAGGTCAATCCCATATTTGGATTTCTCCAGAGGATTACAGTACTGTAGCCATATCTGTTGACTATCTTTTTTCTTTTTCTTTTTTTAAAAAGATGTTTATTTATTTGAGAGATAGAAAATGAGCATGAGTCGGGCGAGGAGAAGAGAGAGAGGGACAAGCAGACTTCCTGCTGAGCACGGGACCCAACCCCAGGACCCTGGGATCCTGACCTGAGCTGAAGTCAGACTCTTAACTGACTGAGCCACCCAGGCACCTCTGTTGACTGTCTTTCACTCCACTTAAGTTATATACTTCCAAGATCCACATCGGTCATTTTCCTTACCCATAATTATGCCAATTCTAAGTTCTTATCTTAAAATGTTCCTCTTTGTATCTATAAGCAGCTATGCTTTCAACTCTCATATCGAAGGAGAATGTTTCATATTGGAAGAATGTAAACTTTTAAATCAGACTTGAGTTTGGATTTCAGTTTTGGATTTTTTAACAGTGTGATTCTAATCAAATTTGGTTTAATTAAGGTATGCCAATCAAGTTTTAAACCTAGCTACACACTTGCTTCATATTCCTTACCTCTTTATTGCATCTAATATAAAGGAACACATGTTCCTACCTTTTAAACATTTAAAGCTCACTTTCTTGTTCCTTCCGTCATTCCTTGGATTCAGAAGAAAAAGACAGGAGGCTCTTAGCTGGAGCATATGCCATACAACTCCACATATGTGCGATACCTAGCACATGGTAAGAAAAAGATTCATATGTGTTGCAGGAGCCCAAGGTACTGACTTTTCCTCTTTTATTCAGTATAGAACCCTCACTAGCAGAATTATTTTAAGAACTAGATAATTAATCATTAAGTGCAAAGTCCCTAGAATATACTAGGTGACCAATAAATGTATTACTATTGTTTTTTCCCACTACAAATGTTGCTCAGCCTTTTGAGATGTTAGGCCCCCTGCTCTCTCCTGGCTATCAGCACAGTTCTTGCTTCCTTCCTTCTTCAGCACAGATCCTATAGTCCATTACCTCAATGATTCTCTTGCCAAAACCACCAACATCCTTGCATTCTTGTCTTTTTCTCCCATCCTCCTGGCAAAACAAAGTTCTGTGTCAACCAATTGTCTACATTTTCTGGTTCTACCAATTACCTGGTAGATAACCAATTATCTACATTTTCTGTTTCTACTTGTGGCTTTTTAATGACTGCTAGAAAAGTAACATAATAATGCAAATTTCTGCCATGATAAATCTATCATCTCCGGCATTAGGTGTGCATTAATCTTGGGCTACTTAAAATGTTATTTTCTATTTTGCTAGGCATTCTGTTTATTCATTTTCTGCAGCAATTTTTAAAAACCATCCCTACTGTTGTGTTACACTATTTCATCCCCCTTTCAGAATATGACTTAGCTTAGAGAGCTCTCCTCTTCACTTCCTGCCATCCTACCTTAAAATGACACAAATTCATACCCATATATTTCCCTTTACATTCTATCTTTACTCAATAATTTTTCCTACTATTTAAGGCACGACTGAATTCCATTTATTAAATGGACTCGGCTTCATCAGCAATCATTTTTTTCTCCAGTATCTTCAAGTTTTCCTCTCTACTAGCTTCTTCCCATTTGAAATATACTTAAGTCCCTTTTGCCAACAAACCCCTTTCTTGACTTTATGCCCAACTCTGTGTCCACTGTATCTCCTTCCTTCAGTGTGCATTCTCTCCCTTTTCTCCGCTTCTTCACTTTCCATTCCTACCTAAACTTTTGAAATTTTACTGCTGCCCCATCCATTTCAATGAATCCATGTCTACTAATGGTATATGTTGTTAAATACAACAGACACATCTGTGTCTGTGTCATCTTTACCTTATGTTTGCGTTTGTTAATATTTATCACTCCTTCTAAAAAAGTTCTTTTACCTTGGATTTCATAATCCCTGGTTCTCTTGACTTTGTTCCAGTGTCTCTCAGTGTCCTTTGCTGTGTTCTTTCTCCTAATACTGGCATCATTTCCCTGATATCCTTTACAAGATCAAATAAAACCCAAACTCCTCTAAGCGTGACTTTTACAAGCTCTACTCTCTCTGTCTCTCTTCCTGCCTTTCTTTGTCCCTGTCAAGTCTTCAACTCCTTCATGCTTTAATCATGCTAACCACACTGCTCTCTTTTCCCCCTTGTTCTTTGTCCATCCTTTCCCTCCATTTACAATACTTCTCCTTTCCTCTTTGTCTTCGTTATGTCCTACTGGTTTTTCATTCCGACTTTCCTGACATCTCCCATGGTTCCGGCTCCTTGCTTTGTGTCTGATGGCTGCTCTGCTTACTCATAGCTGGCACTCACTCCACTATCATTGTCCATCTACTTGCCAGTCCCCACACCAACGTCTAGGTGGGTAGGAATGTTCTTACTCCTCATTGTGACCCCAGTTCCCAGCAAAGTGACTGGAAGGTGTTCAATACGCCATAAGAATGAATTGGTTAATCATAATTCTAGTCATATCTGACTAAACCAAAATAAATGCCTGTTTCTTTATGTATGAAATATAAGGCTTCCTATCACTGTTGACAATGGCGTTTTTACTTGATCTACCTTCTAATATATAATATACCTTTGATAAATTTTCATTTATCATCCTGGCTATCATAGACAATCTTTCTTTGTCAATGAAATAAATTGTATTCTCTGTCCTCCTTCTTCTAACTTCACTGTCTTATGGGCACTATTACCATTTTAGCAGCCCATAAAGAAAGCATCTTTTACTCAGTCCCATCTCTTCTAAAATCTTGCCATTATTTTTTTCTACAAAATCTTCAAATGCTGGTTCTCTTCTACTTTGAATTTCTGCTCTTGCCATCTCTCATCTGAAATATTGCAAGTTTCTCCTCTGATTGCATGTCTCTAATGTCTCTAGATCTGTACTACTGCTGTCAATCTTCAGTATCAGCATGTGAGTTTTCTTACTGAGCCAGACCCTCTCTCCACACTCAGACTTTTTTTTTTTTTAATAAATCAGGTTTTATTAATGGCCTGGCATTTTGAGAACTTGCTTACTACACTCTCAGGAAGAACTGGATCATATGTGAATTGACTTTTTTTTATGAGGTCATTTGCTGTAGGTAAAGTAGAT
The DNA here is from genome assembly GCF_017311325.1 of Ursus maritimus. Taxonomy (NCBI): domain Eukaryota; kingdom Metazoa; phylum Chordata; class Mammalia; order Carnivora; family Ursidae; genus Ursus; species Ursus maritimus. The sequence goes on from NW_024423343.1 coordinate 38,979,555, forward strand.
AGTAAAACCTCAAAAAATCCAGGATTGTCATTTGACTGGAAAATGAAAGGAAAGTTTCCCAATTTGTCTTGGCCCATAATTTATCATAATAAATGCTTCAAAGATGAATGCTTTTAACATTCTCTGAGATTTTCTGAAACTTTTAAATATGCATCCACTTTACCATTCTCAAATTTATGTACTGTGAATATTTATTAAGAATAATTCACAAAACACTGTCGAAGAGTGATAAATTTAGTAATATATCTTGTTGTAAGGCACCCTTTTGAAATTTACAGAACTTCAATAAGCCTTTTAAATACGCTCTCAAATGTTTTTTTGATTTAATATTTAGCAAGAGAATAGTTGAGATCCCCTCTACACCCACATTAATAGATCTTGTGACTGTTGGGTGAGTTTGATTGTACATTATATATTTTGCTATCAGGAAGTTTAGTTATAACTGTGAAAGCTAATGTGGGGAATTATGTAGATTCATACTAAAAAAGGAGAAAAAATGTCTCAGAAGAATATTCTCTATTGAAAGAAAACCATGAATCACTCTTTCCCAGAATTGTGTTGTCTATTTGTGGCAATCATTACACTGATGGAATTCTCCTTCAATACCATTTCTCTTTCCAGTTAAGAAAAAATTCTCAAGAAAATGACACAAGGTGTCCTTTGTAATGTAGGTAGAGTATTTAGAGAGAAAAACCTCCCATACAACTTAGTTCCATCTGTTCAGGCTAAAATTGAATGCTGTGGCTTAATAATCTCTTCTCATAAAGAAGTAAACATGTGTGAACTTTACCATCAGACTTTGTCTCATTAGCTGTAATTGAATAAATCTTACCATTGTTGACATACTAAGTTGGAGGGCAGCTATCATGAAAATTTCAATTCTTTATGCTAGCAATTTTACAGTGAGTTTTAACATGAATCTTAGAATTGCTCCTTAGAATTACATTGAATGATATATTGGTTAAATCTCAAAAAGATAACTTATTTACAGTAGAAAACTTGAAAGAAATGAAAAGCTCAAAGAGAAAAAAATTACCTTAATATTACCTATAATCTCACCACCTAAGACTAACTGAGGTTTTTTTTTTTTTTTTAATTTCCTTCTGTAACTTTTCATATGTATTTATTATATAATAAGAATAGATTATCAGGGCACCTGGGTAGTTCAGTTGGCTGAGTGACAGACTCTTGGTTTCAGCTGAGATCATGATCTTAGGATTGTGAGCCCTTCTTCTTCTCCCTTCCCCTCTGCTCTTCCACCCCCTCTCAAGTGATGGTGTGTGTGCATGCACATGCTGTCTCTCAGAATAAATAAATAAAATAAATTTTTAAAGAAAATAGATTTTCATTATACTTACGGTCAGAAAGAAGAGTCACATATCTCATTTTCTCAAATTAAATTTTGCTCTCTCCTTTCTAGAATTGATAGGAAATCTAATCTCCTTCATTTGTCCAAAGATTTTTTATTTAACATTTTTTGCATGACCACTTAACTTTTCTCGTACTGGTTATGTTTTTTTTTTTTTTTTTAATCTGGGACTTTTCGGTTGCTATCCATCTTTTCTCTAGGTTCTTTGATATTCCTTGTAATACCAAGCCACCCTATTTCCAGGGGTATTTTAAAGTCTGTAACATTTGGCTTTAAATAATGTTTAAAAAAGCAACCCTGGTGCTTTTGGGTCATGAGTTGTGATAATAGATTTCAATTTGAAAGGTTAAAAAAAAACTTGAATTCAAATTATGACAATATTTAGTACTCCTGTTAAGAAAGCTAATTATAAACTGTGAAGTTCAAATCTTACTTGTGACATTTTATGTTCATGTGTGTTACCTCATACACACCTCCCTCTATCAGGACATGGCCTTCCCATTTCTAATTCTTGCCCATGAATACAGAATCAATTTTGGATAATTTTGTGTGGAAGGGGGAGGAAGACATCTTAAATGTAAACAAATGTAGCAATTTTTATTTCATTTACTCAATTCTTCAGTAGAATTTAATTTTTGTCTAGATTTTATCCTTTATTTATTTTTTTAGAGAGAGAGAAGGAGTGCACTTGCACACATGTGAGTGGTGTGGGGGTGGAGGGACAGAGGGAGAGAGAAAATCCCAAGCAGGCCCCATGTTCAGCATGGAGCCTTAGGCAGGGCTCTCTCTTACTACCCCAAGATCATGACCTGAGCTGAAATCAAGAGTCAGACACTTAACCAACTGAGTCATCTAGCTGCCCCTAATATTTATTCTGTGGAGTGGTATTTTTTTTTTTTTAAAGTAGGCTTCATTCAGGGCTCGAACTCATGACCCTGAGATCAAGACCTGAGCTGAAATCAAGTCAGACACTTAACCGACTGAGCCATCCAGGCATCCCCCTTTATCCATTTTTAATTTACTCCCAAGTGTCTCCTTTTTGTTGTTCCATACATGGTATCTTTTCTTTCACCACATTGAGTTTTATAATCAGCCATAGTAATTTTTTTATTCTAATACTTTATAAGATTTGATTTCTTGGTGTTCTAGACTTATATCATATGCCACTAATGTCTGTTTTTTCCTCTCAATTTTTGATCACTTCTTTTTATTGTCTAATTGCATTGGGTAGTTTAGAGCAGTGTTAAGTATTAATAGTGTAAGCAGTTATTATCAATTCTATTAGGGCATATTCTAATGTTAAACCATCCATATGCAGGTCTTCCTTGATTCACGATGTGGTTACCTCCTGATTAATTCATTGCAAGTTGAAAATATTGTTTAGTGAAAAATGCATTTGCTACACCTAATTTACCGAATGTCATAGCTTAGCCTAGCTTACTGCAAATGTGCTCAGAACATTTACATTGGCCTAAAGTTGGGCAAAATCGTCTAACACAAAGGCTGTTTTATAATCAAGTATGAATATCTCATATAATTTATTGAATACTCTACCGAAAGTGGAAAACAAAGAGGTTGTATGACTACAAAAGTATTATAGGTGTATCAGTTGTTTACCATCAAGACTGTGGGGCTGACTGAGAGCAGCTTCCTGCTGCTGTCCAGCATCACGAGAGAGTATCTTACCACATATTGGTAGGCTGGGAAAAGATCCAATTCAAAATTCAGAGCACAGTTTCTACTAAATGGGTATCACTTTTGCACCATCATAAAGTTGAAAACTTATAAGTTGAACCAGCGTAAGTTGGGGATTGTTTGTATTTTGGAGTTAACTGCACTTGTGGTGGTGTGTTGTTCTTCTGATGGATTGCTTGATCCCATTTGCCCAAAGTCTGGATTTTTGCAACATATTTAAAATAATGGCCTTGTTTTTATCGTGACATCTTGGTCAAATTTTGGTATCAATGTCATGCTGACTTTGTAAAAAAGCATTTGGTAAATGTGATTTTTAATTGTATGTATCAACTTAGGTTGGCTATTGATGCCTAGTTGTTTGGCCAAACATAGCTTAGATGTTGCTGTGAAGGTGTTTTGTAGATGTAATTAACATTTACAGTCAGTTGACTTAAGTAAAGGAGAATGCTAGCAATGATATGGATGGACCTCATCCAATCAGTTGAAGGCCTTAAGAACAAAATATGAGGTTTCTAGGAAAAGAAGGAATTCTGCTTCAAAACTATAGCAACAACTCTTGCCTGAGCTTCCAGCCTTCAAACTTGCTGCCCCCCCCAATTTTTTGAGCCATTGGTTTCAGTTGGTTTTGTTTATCCAAGGAACCCCGAATGATACAGTAGCTTTTTTTCTTCCCCCCCCCATAAGACAGAAGGAAAAAAAGGTAAGATAATAGACACTGAAGATTGAATCTATTACATTTATTGTATACATAGTCATATCAATCATATCACTTGTGAATAGGGCCAGATGTGTCTGTTCTTTTCCATTCATTGTGTCTCTTTGCTGCTGTTGCTGTTCTTGTATTGTTATACTACTTAAATTGCTAATATAATGTCGAAAAAGATTGGACATAGGTGTCTTCATTTTGTTTCCTATCTCAAAGGGAAATAATGTTTTGCTTTAGGGTTTTTTGTTATTGTTGTTAATATGGGATATATATTAGACAATTAAAAAAGTATTGTATAATTTGTGGATGGAATTAAAAAAAGTCATGATTTAGTAAGTTCAAACATGAAGAACTTATTTCATTTGATTTTATGCATATTTGTAAGAATATATTGTCCATTTATGGAAGTTGTTAAATCAGATATTGAAATAACATGAGCATAGGAATAGTTATTCATACTGTTCTGTCATTAAATGTTAAAACAAAATTTTCAAAAAATAATTAAGCAGAGTCAATAGCCTTGCTTTGGTGAAAATTATCAATAACATATTCTATTGAGAGCAAAATTCTTATTGTATTATTAGGAAATTCTAAAAACAATAAAGTTCTTTTAAAATGCTATTATTTAATCTAACTCATTTAAAAATGTGTATTTTTGTGTTTTTAATCTATAATGCAATATGTTAATGCATGGATATAATTAACCAAGAAGTAAATACAAATATATAAATATTGAAGGAATACTGTCAGAAACAAACTCTTACTGATAGTTATGGAGATCATTATACCATAGCATTCTTTGCAGTTGTGGTATATCTGACAGAACTTTCAATGCCACCATTATGCTTGAGCTCAAACTTTTTGGTAAAACTTTTTAGTGAATATTGCAGTGAGGTTAGGCACTTTTTTCTTCAGGGCAGGATGGAAGGGAAAGCCAGAGTAATTCTAAAGAGTGAGTATGATGGATAGGAGGCATGTGTAATATAGATCAAAATAGCATTCAGTTTTTAAACTCGTTATATACACTGGCCATATACAGAAGACTGAAAGAAAAGATCAAGAGAGTGAACCAAGACTGAACATCTTGTAGTTTGGAGAAAATAAAGGTTGGTGGTTGAGCCCTTGAGGAGAAAAAAAGGTTCTCTGAAGGGGTTCACTCTGACGCTTCCTTATGCTCAGAGCGCCAGTAGGCTGTTGGCATATACTACTATAGACGGTCTACCTGTGAGGAAAGTTTGGGAGATACAGGCCAACACATTCATCTGCTAAAAATCTGCTGAGACTTTGAGACATCCAAACAAAGATGTCAAGTAGGCAGTTGATTATATGGGCCAGGATTTCAGAGAGCATTCAGAGTAGGAGATATTTATTGGTTGGTTATGGCATTTTAGAAGATAATAGAAGTTTAAAGAAAGGGTGTATGTAGATGAGGTCTCCTAGGGAAATCGTGTAGAATGAGAAAAGAGTTTCAAATGCAATTTGGATTTAGAGTTTAGGTAACAGATGAAATGGGGACTAAGGCGAAATAGCCAGAAACAAGAGAAAACAAGAGTGAAGTGACATGTATGCAGATAAAACAGTGATTAAGAAGGAAGAAGAGGTGACAAATGCTAATGAACAGCCCAATAAGATGAGGACTAAATGTGCCTGGTGGAGGGAGTGGTGTGGACATCAATGGTGGAATAATGGAGGCAGAGAGCAGATTGGTGTGGGCTGAGCAGTGAGTGGACGCTTAGGAAAAAGAGACAGCCAGTACTCTTTTAGGGAAAAGCGTTCAGAGTAAAAAAGTAAGAAATGGGTGGTAGCCTAAAATGGAAGGATTTGTTAGAGAATCTATGTTGTCCATAAGGTATCACATCAACTATTAACAGTTTAGTTACAGAGTTGTGAAAGCTGATTATAAAAAGTTTCGGCCCAGTTTATGATTTGGGCATTACTGACATATGATTAGTTATTTGTGTGTGTGTGTGTGTGTGTGTGTGTGTGTGTGTGTGGTCTGATTGTTCTGAAGGAAATCATTCTATAGTCCTTATAAATATCTGGTAATACTCAGGTCAATGTATACTACATAACAAGTGACTCATAACACAATCCAATTATTCTCCCTAAAAGGCTAAAAATTCCTGTCTATTTATACCTCATTTTGGAAAAAGAATCAAGACTATACAAGGATTGAGTGCTTTCTTTATTCATGTACATAGGGAGAGTATTTATTGTGATTTTCTAGCATCTAGGAAGATCCTCATTTTCCAACCTGTTCTCTTGGCATCTGGAGAAACAATAGATCAAGAGAAACTATGTGCCTCCCATTCTGTACCTGCCCTAAGGATTTAACCTGCTGCTCATGGCTATTACTTGGCACCCAGCTTCCTATTCAGGGTGGAGGAGATCTTTGGGTTGAATAACCCTAAGTGACTACAATTATAATTGTTTGGCAGCAGCAGCAATAGTGAACAAGGTGCTAAAATGTTGTAAGAATTCTTTGGGAGGGATGTAAGCAGTCAGCCAACCAGAAACAACATTCCTGTCATACAGCAACAGGACGAAGTTGGTAGTGGGAGAAAATTGAGGTTATTTTCTTCCCATTTTGATCCTGGGGAAGCTGGAAGGCTTATTTCAGAGAATTAATGCAGTTTTTTTTTTTTTTTCTTTGCACAATCTGTTGGTACCCTCAGGTTGGTAATCTGGAGAAATAACTGTTGAATTATTAAGTCCCCCAAAGAGAGAGAGACTTCATTTAACAATTGGTGTGAGATCATGCATAACTAGTTCCAACCCACACAGGCCCTTATTTTATCTGGGTTATAGAAGGAAAAAAGAGCAAGAATTGTAATCAAGTTTATCTATTAGAAATTAGAAAGTTGGGCTGAAGTTGAGAAAGAGGCAAAAAAAAAAAAGGATGAAGTTATACTGGGAAAAACAAAATCTTAAATATTGTAAAGTATTTCAAATGACTCGAAATGGGTTGTAAAATTAATTCATTGGTCTTTACTACTTTAATAAAAGTAGGATTTTCTTCATAATAATGTCATTAGTTTGAAAGTATTGTTTTTAAATCCCCTGAAAACTGTATTAAAATTCAATCCAGTTGTATTTGGGATCTTTTCAGTGTCTGAGGAGATCTCATTTCTTCGTTTGCAGATTGCATCATTGTCCCCCCAAAAAATGGATGAATGACAAAAAGATACCAATAATCAGAGTAAAAGACTGTGAAGTTTTTTTCACTGAAGAGAGACTAGAACTTAAGTTGTACAATAGAGCAAGAAGTGAGAGAGAAGATGGCATAAAGCTATGAGTTCTCAGATGTCCCCAGGTTGCATGTGGCAGCATTTGGTGACATGGTACCAATACACGGAGTGGGGATTCTACCAGGGAAGTTCTCCCAGCACTTTCAAAAGGGTACATACCGTTTTCTAGAGCCCCGCTGTGCAAGCTGGGCCACTTGGCTTTTGCAGGGATCTGGTCTGTGCCTACTACCTTACAAGATGCAAGAAATTATTGACACAATTCCAATATCTACTGCAGAATAGGGTCAAGATGTTGTGTCCCAGCAGCATCTCTCTCCAGCTTCAGACTTAATGTATCTCGGAGCTTATTTTTTAAAAAAACAAAAAACAAAAAAAACAAAAACAAAAACAAACAAACCCACCCAAACCAGGATGTGATATCTCATAATTAATTATCTAAAACATTTACTGTGTACCTATGTCTACCACTAGGACACTGGAGAAAATGAATAAATATTTCTTCTATTTTTGTGTGTATTCCCTAATTTTCAGATATTTGAAAATTGAGATTATTGATTGGTAAAATATCTCATTTTTGATTTAAGTAATTGACACCATAAATATGTGGTGAAAGGAGAAAAGGAAAAACAATTGTTTTCTTTAAATGCTGATAGCAACACCCAGACATCGGAAGCTGCAGAGATTGAGCTCTAGAGCCACATCGATTGGCTTCCTCTTTTCTTATGATGAAGAGATTGGAAAACCTCCAATTTTATTTTTTTGACTCCCTTGTAGCTAGGACTCTGGACTTAAATTATTTTCTGGAAAATGGATATGCCTATGAGGGATGGTGAAGGCAGAAGGGAGGTAGAAGCCAGCTTACTGTTGCTGTTGCAAACAGCAAGCAAAATCTATAAATGCTAATGTTTATAAGCAGTTAGCAAACGTTATATTTTATATTTTTCAAAAGTAATCCATTTATACCAGTTATTAAAATGTATTTGCATAGAATTAATTCCTTGAGTCTTCTGTCTCTCTTTTTTAAATTGCAATTTTCAAAGTTCATGATAAAAAAGATTGTGCTCTTTTCTTAATGGGAGTGTTGAGGGTTCTTAGTTGCCTTTACTGTTTTATTGCCTTTGGTTAGTTTTGGTCCCTTTAAGTTTTTGAGAGAAGGTCTTGTAATCTCATTGTTGTTTTCCTACATGCTATCCTATCCCTTGGGTACACACTTTGTGGGTGGCGTGAGTGTCAGGGAAAATAATCCACAGAGTAGGCCATCTCATTCCTTAGCTCCTTGGTCAGTTTGTCAGAACCATCAAACCTGGAGAATGGACTCTGTCATCTCATAGTCCTTTTTATTCCCTTCCCCTCCAATCAATAATAGACAAGAGGTGAAGCAACATTTGTAGGTAAAGATTTATCTCCATTGATAACATTGGGAGATAACCAGAGATCTGAGATACTCAAGAATTCAGTAATTTAATCAGGATTGATAAAATCCTCTGGTATTCACACATCTGTCCCATTTAGATGGCATCTTTGTTCATGGTGCAAACCCCTCAAGCCCCTCTCCAGACTTCTCTCTAAGCCAGTTAGAGCATGGATTTCACAAACTACTTACTAATTAGTATTTACTTCCTTTGCTTGCTGCTTTTCATGTATAATATGATTATTAGAAAGTTGGAGTGAACATGTATAATATGATTATTAGAAAGTTGGGTTGGGAGAATGAATTGTAGCTGGGAATGGTGCCATTTAAGTTCTGTCTCAGCCAGGACCTCTTCTTCATTTGACTGAAATTCACCTGTGTTTTTGGCTTCTGCCATGTACATAGTAACAATAATTTACAGACTCTGTAGTCTCTGTCTCTTTATGTAATTTGATTTTCCTTTTTTAAAAAAAAATTGTATTTATTTATTTGAGAGAGCGCAAGAGAGCACATGAGTGTGGGGGAGGAGCAGAGGGAGAGGGGGAAGCAGACTCCCCGACTGACGAGGGAGCCCGACATGGGGCTTGATCCCAGGACCCTGGAATCATGACCTGAGCTGAAAGCAGACATTTAACTGGCTGAGCCACCCAGGTGGCCCCTAATTTGATTTTTCTTAATCTCTCCCCCAAGTTACTGATTTAACATCCAGAATATTTTCAGTCCTTAGTCCCAATACATACATTTATTGTGTAGTGCATTTCTGGCTGATTAGTCTTACATATTTTCCTTATAGCAGACACTAAACAATATAAATTAATTCTTATCATTATTCAAAAGTATGAAAAATATAAATGTATATGGAAATAAAAATTATTTTTATTCCTTAATCAGCATGAATTAACATTTTCCTTACTGAATTCTTTTTATTACCTGTTTGAATCAGCATATGTTGTAACATATGATGTACTTAGTATGTAAAATTATAATAGGTCAATAATAATGATTCACAGAATGGAAAAGGTTAAAAAAATCACATAGAATTTGTAATTCAAAAGTGCATCACCAAGCAATCTGATAAAGTTACTTTTTTCCTATAAGGACTACTGCAGAGGGAATTTTTGAATTAATAGAAGCAGCCTCATGAATAATGGCAAACAGGTGCTTCATGATACAGAGCAAAACCATGAAGCATGGTGGCCTTGAATATGAAATCCCCTTTCCGAAAGTCTTATTTTTTTCAGTCAGCCCTCAGAATGGAATAGCATTTAGACTTTTGTATGAAGAAATCAGATATTTCATGAACTCAAGGACCTGACTAATCACTTGTGAATACTAAGAATCCTTAAGAATAATAGAAATAAATTCTTGTGGAGGAGCAAAGAACATAGATCTCGGTGTGGGTTTTTAAGAACAAAGACTGAAATATTTCATTATATTTAGAAAGAATTGTTGCTTGAAATCTCATATGAAGATGTGTTCATTCAGGTGCCAAGAGCAATACGTTGATGGATTGCCATACAAAGGAGAAAAAAGGAGAGGAAGGTACAGTACTACATATGTTGCTAAACTCATTTCACCTGTAAAGGGAAGAATATTGATTTCATTTATCTCACTTAGTTGGGAGTCTGCCTTAAGAAAAATTCAAGTTCATTGACATCAACTCTAAAGATGACAGGATTGTATTGAGAACAGAAGGGAAAGGGAGCAGGAAAATGATGAATGTAACTTGATTAAGAAAATTTAAAAACACGATTTTTCTTCATGAGAAGGCAGCAGAGGAGCCAGAGATTCTGGCTGCATCTTTAATCTGTGGTGACCTCAATGGCATTTGTGATCTATGGGCTTTAACTTACGAGTGTGTGTGTGTATGCAAGTGTGTGTGTGAGTGCATTTTTTCAAGAACAATCAGGACACACAAGTCAATAGAACTAATGCATAAAACTTCTTTTTCATGAATGCTATTGTTTTGTACATGTGTTTGTATTTTGAAAATAAGAAACTAAAAATGATGTAATGAATATATTTTTCTTTCACATTTTTTTCAACTACAATAATAAGTTTTTTCACTTACTGAATTGTGCTCTTTTCCTGTTTTTATGATGTGGTTTTTTGTTTTGTTTTGTTTTAATCGTGGAAGGTATCATTGTTGCCTCTAAGTACTAAAAAGTTTACTGTGATTCTTCAGTTATTCAGCCTGTATATTTAGCATATATTTACTGAGTGTCTTTTACATGTCAATTATTACATTAGATACTATGGGGGACATAAAGATGGATCAAACCTAGAAGGTATCTTGAAGAATACTGTGGGGTATTATCTTCATCTAATAATTGAGAGACTGTGTTTTCAGGCAAGAGTTTTTCCTAATTCTGGATAGTGGGCACTCTCTTTGGAAGGTGATGACTACTGTCCTTGGTCTAGTGGGAGTTACCCATGCAGAGTATGGGAGCACGATCTGCTACTCAAATGAAAGCAGGGTCCACCCTTGAAAACAGAAAAGGTCATCTAGACCTTTTGGATTCCTGTTGGTATAAAGAACTATCAGAATGCTGTGCAGTTTACTGGGAAGAGGTAGAATTCCCAAATAGGAAGCATTGTCTTGACCTCATCTGTCATTCAACATGTATACTAGCATATGGTACCGGAGTGAGCTCTACCATGGGAATGAGAGTTGTGGAGTTGGAAGAGTTGGTGCCTATAGGAGAGAAGATTAAAAGCACTTGGGGAAGCAAGGGAGAGAGAGGATACTTGAAAGATTGTCTTTCAAGCAGTCAATTAAAAAAATGTATAACTTATTACCTATTGCCTATAAGTAATAAAAATATGTGAAAAGACAAATGATTTTTAAGTAGCTTAAATGCTCTCAGTAGATTTTTAATTTGATAGATTGGGCAAGGGTAACATTTTATAATTTTATTTAAATTCTTCTGAACTATTCAGATATTTGTGAAAAAAAAAAATAAAGGCAAAGCTCCTTTAAGTGGTTAAGAATGGCTGGGTTCATTAAGTTATTATCTTCAGCGATTTTGTACCAAGTAATTAGTGAAGGCTGTGAGCAATGAGCTCCAAATGAGGGGGGTGTGAATGTCTAGAAGATGGCAAAGGGAGTAAATCTCATCCTAGATTAAATGCAACCTGTAAGGGTCTCCGGCCTTCTTGTGTTTTGTGGTAGTAGGAACTGGGTAAAGGAAAGAAGCAAATACCCTTCATCAAAAGGATAAAAAAATCTGACACACTTTATAGCTAAATGGAAACAATAAGTCCATAGACAAATGCCTCACTTTAGATAAACCTCCATCAGCAGATTAATCAGTGAGAACAAATAAAATGGACTGTTGAAGTGTCAAACTTTTCCACTTAGACACTTAGAGGTGAAGTGCAGGCAGAAAGACTAGAGCTTAGAAATGATGGAGTCCAATGAAAAATTTGGGGTGAATTTTCATTTTATACTTGATTAAGGGATTATCTGACCTAAAGTAGTGATAGATAATAATTGAAGCATATGAAAAGGAGACTTTTTAATTCTGTTTATTTATAGTTTCCCCTTTTGGTTATTTTTTTCTTGAAATTACTATTTAACCAGTGTGAATTATACATGATTTGATGGCTTTTGGTATTTTATATTTTTAGTAATAAGCAACACCAGCTAAAACCCATGCTAAACCATATGAAACACAGCACACCTAGGCAACTGGATAGCAGAAAACATTCCACCCTAATTTTACGAAAATATGGGGAAGATAAAGTGAGTAAATTCCAGGAAAACTTCTAAGAGGAGAGACAAACTATACATTAGCCTCTTAACTGCAAAATTCAAAAGGCAGCTATGTGTACAAAATTTGTGGTGGTTTTCCCATAAGGGACACAATGTTCGAGAACATCCTATGAAATAGGAACTCCCTTAATGCTGGTTAAACCAGATACTAGCAGGTTTACTTAATCCATTTAATTGGACACGTTGAGTTACCAAATGGTGACTAAGTGTTTAATTATCTCTTGTTTTAGCTGAATTTATTTGTTCTCCTACTCAAGCCAAGAGAAATATGCCAAATGTATTTAGTTAGCACAGTTAGGTCCTTCCTGCTTTCTTCAAGCACATTAATCCAGAAAACCCAGAAGGCGTTGTATTAAAACGTAATGTAGTATGAAAATTTAAATTCCCAAAGAATAGTAGATGTTCTAAAGTGATAAATGAAAAACAAAGGTATATAAAGCTCCTTTTTCAATTGAGCTTCAGCTCAGTCTCTGTTCTCTCTCCTCTCATCCCTCATTCTGTACTTGAATGAGGCTTCATGACATTTTCCTTGAGAACTAAAAAACTTCTCACAATTTGCTATCAATGTCAAAATAGAAAATCTGTTTTTTGAGTACTCCAAGACTGTTTGTTACCATTCATATTTTCTTGCAACTGTGTCTTTTTTCCTTTTCCCTGAACCTTTCTATTCCCCATGGTTCTAATATAAAGAACTTCTGCATTTCAGTTTTTACAATTTCCAAGTGTTTTTTCAAATTGTGCTTGCTAAAAGCCTTATTGTGGGTTACAAAACTAGCTCCAAAGAGTTGACAGAGATTGCACACATAAAGTGGCTGAGAGCTTAACAATTTTATCCCAGGAAAAAAATAGCTTGGTCAGGTGGTGGTTTGATTATTTGCAGTTTAAGAGAAATCTCTTCGTCTCATTTTCAAACTAACTTTCAGAAAGGACTTTTCTTTGGAAGCTGTTCTAGGGACTGTGTGAAAATACTTTTGAATTTATATAATTTTTTTCCTTCATATTTTTTTCTCTGCGTATTTTTTTTTCCTGTGCACACTTTTCCTATTTGAGAAACATTACTCCAGATTGTAGCAAATGAGATTTTTTTTGGGGGGGGAGGGGTAAGCCTTCTTTTATTTAGCACAATGTTTTTAAGATTCACTCAGTTGTTTTTCATAAATCAGTAGTTTGTTCCTTTTTAGTGCTGTATAGTATTCTGCTTTAGAGATAGGCCATAATTTATTTTCTGTGCTCCCACTGATAATCACCTGGGCTATTTACATTTGGGGCTATTATGGGTAAAGCTACTATAAACACTGATTTACAAATCTTTTTATTTCTCTTATGTAAACACCCAGGGGTGGAATTGTTTGGTAAAATAGTAAATATACATTTAGTTTTATAAAAATTGCCAGACCTTTATTCAAATTGATTTCCATCTTATATCCCTACTAACAATATATGAGAGTTCTGTCTGTTCCACATCCTCACCAACATTTGGGGTTATCAGTCTTTTTAATTTCAGTATTTTAGTGGATGTATCCTTTGCTTTACTTTTAATTATGTTATTAGATCATCCGGCCAAAAATAAGAAGGTGAAAATAACTTTACAGCTTATGCCAGAACCTCATTTATAATAGAGAGCAGATGAAGAATAAAACTGGATGATGAGTTGTAGCAAGCCTTCATGGTATATTTTTAAATTAAATTTTGCTCTACAAAACTCCATGGATACCCATTAAAATTATATTCACTTTTTTTCCTTTTTTTATGTTCAATTAGCCAGCATATAGTATATCATTATTTTTTATGTAGCACATGAGATTTGACTATACCCTGACCTCTTGAGTAGAGTAGCAAGTAAGATTCTAAGACATTTACTCCTCAAAATAAACTAGAGTGATACATGGACAATTTACTGAAACTTGGTGTTCTATTTCTCCATTATATAGTACGGGGCTATAGAGCATATATAACATAGGAGAAAAGACACTGAGCTACTTTTAAAATATATAAAATTATGTACATATGAAATTACACATGCCCTGCATGTGTTCCCTCTACATAGACACTCTTTCATTGTCTGTCAGCCTCATGTAATAACTTTTGAAGGTGACACTATTTGAATTACATAGAATTTGCTACCATGGTTTTATGCTCCCATTAAATAAAATTTAATGTAGTTAAAATTCTGTGGTGATTTTGCAGGTCATGGTTGGTGTGACTAATGTAAGTAGGGAAGAAGATGGTGGTTCTTTTAAAGAAATAAAAGACACCAATTCCTTTATGTTTTCTTCAGGAAGTCAGTGAGATAGGAAAAGAGGATGGTGAAAGCAAACAACTAGCAATAAACAGAAATGGACCAAAAAAAGAGTTGGGCAACTCACATGTTTTATTAATGTTTTATAGATGTGCATATACTATGGGCACTGCCTGAATTTGTATAAATTACCTTACAAAATATTTGGTATAATGCCACAGACATATAGACACTGATTTTTGATTAAGTATTTTGGTCAGTACAAAAACTTTGAAAATAGAAAAAAATTCAAATTAAAAGTATTCACTGCTCTTTTTTTTTTTTTCCCCTTTATGGCAATAAAAGCCTGAACATTTCCTTGTTTCCATCTTGTGATTGAACCGTATTAATTTGACTCTTTAAAAAACAGATTATTAGTCCAGGGAGGAGAGCTAATGTATTATGGGAAACTGCATAGAACCATAATCATATATCATCTGTTAAATAGCTGAGAATAGAAGGATTTGCCAGCTCCAGGGCACCTAGTTGATATAACTTACTGGTGAAGCCCCATCTAGCATTTTGCCCAGTGTATAGCTTTACTCATTAAAAAAAATTAAGTTGGTGATATGCAATTTTCTCCAGATAATGATTGATCTGGAATTTTATCAGTTGACCTAACATTTTCTGTACTGAGACATGTCTTGGTAAAGTTACTGGATGTTAAAGACAGAGGAAAAATACCACAGACACTTGGGGAAAATAATTAGCTACCATTGCTAATAAAATACATGAAGCTGGCTGTGTACTTTATACATCCCATCAACAGAGCATGGCTGTAAAATCCTTAGCAAAAGAGAGTGCTCTAAGAACTTTTTCTTCTATGAAGTAGTTTTTCAGAGCTCAAACAGCAGGCAAATATTTTCAAAATGTAAGAATTCAGAAACAATAGCAACACAAGTCCTTTTTAGAAAAACAAAACAGGGGCACCTGGGTGGCTCAGTTGGCTGAACATCCAACTCTTGATTTTAACTCAAGTCATGATCTCAGGGTCGTGAAATCCAGCCAGAGCCTGCTTAAGATTCTTTCTCTTCCTCTGCCCACCCCCCTCTCTTGCATGCATGCATTCCCTCTCTCAAAAAAAATTAAAAAAATAAAGAAAGAAAACAAAAATTAAAAAAAAATTAAAAGAAGAGAAAGAAAACAAAAGAAACCTGGCATACCAGGAGATGAATTTAAAAATGTAAAAAAAGACAATGGTATTAAGAATTACATCATTTAAATACATAGAACTGGAGAAATTATGACCATAACAAAAAATATAAAATTCTAAATTTTGACAATATAGAAATTGTAATATGATTAACAAAGTAGGATGTGGAAGTGGTATTTATATCTGTATCTTTCATGGAAGGATATTTAATAGATATTTCATACTAATCAAATATGGCTTCCTCTGAGTTTTATTCAGCCTTAGTTTCCTTTACAATATAGCAAAATGGAAATTTTACTTTTTTTTTTCAACCTGAGTAGATCTTTCATTCAAATTTGACTGCCAAAGACATGATTTATTTGTAAGCACAATGAATATTCTATTACAGAGACTAGATTTTTTAAACAATTTCGTCTCCAGGGGCGCCTGGTGGCACAGTCGTTGGGCGTCTGCCTTCGGCTCAGGGCGTGATCCCAGCGTTCTGGGATCGAGCCCCATATCAGGCTCCTCCGCTGGGAGCCTGCTTCTTCCTATCCCACTCCCCCTGCTTGTGTTCCCTCTCTCGCTGGCTGTCTCTGTCAAATAAATAAATAAATAATCTTTAAAAAAATTTTTTTCATCTCCAATAACTTTTATCTATTTTTTAAAATTTGGTTTTGGTTTTTGTTTTTTCTCCAAGCTTCCTAAATGAATGATAATCCTCAGGGGATTTATCTAACTTGTTCAGGGTTTGTTTGGCCTTGTCTTCTGCCTCTTCAACAGAGGTCATCTCTTCCTTAGCCTAGAATCTCTGTGATTAGTGTTAATGGGGGGGGAGAGAAAAAAGAATATTGAAACCATAATACGTCTTTCTGTCTTCTTCTAATACTGAAGTACTTAAATGGAAAGGTACAAGATTTTTGTGTATGGAATTCAGGACTGATGTCAAAAATACCAACTCCCTCTTCTTGTACCAAATAATCTAAAGATAGATTTTGCACATGCTTTGAAAAAGAAAATTAAACATAAGTGTTCAACTTTTAAAATATTTAAAAACTTGCATGAAATTTTATTATATAAAATTACCATCTAGAAATGTATTAATTGCTTCTAAATGCTTTTTAAAAAATATTTTATTTATTTTGGGGGGAGAGAGAGAGTGAGGGTGGGGGGTAGGGGGAGAGGTAAAGGGAGTGGGTCGTAAGCAGACTCCATGCTGAGTGGAGAACCCAATGCAGGGCTTGATCTCACAACCTGGAAATCATGACATGAGCCAAACCCAAGAGTTGGACGCTGAACCGACTGAGCCACCCAGGCGACCCTGTATAAATTGCTTCTAGAACATAGATCTCTTGCCCTGTTTATAATATTGGAATCTTGGCTCTGGAATATTTTACAGAAGTCAGAAAAATTCCTCTAGAGAAGTGATCAGTATAATGTTACAGTGTATAGTATGGACTTCTGTGTTTCCTAGTTTATATTTCAGGCTGCCCTTATTGCATTTTATATATTGCAGTAGGACAAGTAAATGGTAATTGAGAAATTCAAATTATATTAACATACATAAATTTCACCCTAAAGTGTTGATGTATTTCAAAACCTAAAAGAAAAATCCATATTGTTTTTGTTACATTAATGTAACTCAGTTTGTCCACATGTTCTTTCTGTTGTTACTACATTGTAATTTATTTTTATTTTAGAGAATTTTACTATTTCAAAGGATAGATAGATATCCTTGGACATGAACTCTGCCAGCATATAGGTTTAAATTTAAAATTTAATTCTTCTTGTTTATCAAACTTGCTTAATAGGCAATTTCACAGTTTTGAGTTTGTTTGTGATATGCTCTATAAATGGCCCTTGATCAGTGAAATCCATTGAAATGATAAAGCCATAAGCTCACAGTGTATTCAGATTTTGTTTAAAAAATGTACATCACTACTAGATGAATAAATAAGGTAGTAAAGGTATAGTGTTGTTTCAAAAAGTTATCCAATAGGATAGTTACAATTTTATAATGGTCTCTTTATCTTTGAACCTAGGTCAAGGAAGACTGTTTCACACAAACTATTTAATAATTCAGAGCATAATATATGTAACTCACATACCAATTTTGAATAAGAGTACTACCAAAAAGAATACAATCATAATTTCTGTGTTTTTTTTTCATGTTTGATGTAGTACTGTACTACCTCAATTAAATGATTTCCTCGTTCATTAATTTAAAAAAAAACAAAACAAAACACCTGAAGCTGGGATTTAACAAAATTACTAAAAACCATTATGTCACATACATTTTTCATAGTTCATTTAAATTCATTTTTATGTCATTAAGTACTTTATTTATATGGAGCCTGCTTATTAAATAGTCAAGAGCTTAAACACTTACAATATCTTGAGAAGTACTTTGCCCTTTTAAAGATTTATAAATATTGGTATTATATAAGTACATGAGATAAAAGTAAGGTGAGATATGGAGAAACACTTTATTTTGCAATGCATAGTATTTTCTTGAACATTTTAAAAACTGGAAGATACTGAAATTTATATTTTAGAATAAGAGACTAAAAAATTGATATTCACTTATTTCAATCTGGACTTTCCTTCCCCAAAGATAATTTATACAGAATGTATTTGAGAAACATTTGTTTCCATATATTGTCAAATAGTTAACATTTCTGTAAATTATAGGTAAATAATATATTGAAATATAGAACATAAAGACAGAGATATCACCTTGTACAAATAATCATTTTGATGGAAGCAGGAAAAACAATTGAGCAACAAATTAAATATATTATTATTCACCTCAAATTTATTTAATTACCTCTCTGATAATTTGAAATGGTTTGTAGAAAAATAGCAATATCTATTATAGCTTTGATATTCTTTGGGAAATGGAGGTCACCTATGTAAAAGCTAAGTACGTATTTTTTATTAATATTATCTCCATAGTACAGAGCAATGGTTCTTTTTTTTTTTTTTTTAAAGATTTTATTTTACTTATGTGACAGAGAGACAGCCAGTGAGAGAGGGAACACAGCAAGGGGAGTGGGAGAGGAAGAAGCAGGCTCCCAGCCGAGGAGCCCGATGTGGGACTCGATCCCGGAACGCCGGAATCACGCCCTGAGCCGAAGGCAGACGCTTTAACGACTGCGCTACCCAGGCGCCCCCGAGAGCAATGGTTCTGAAACTTTAGCATGGTATAAGAATCACATGAAAGACTTATTTTTAAAAGCTGGTTCAGGACCACACCTTGAAAATCAATGATATAGAATGATTGTAGTGTTCATTATCATTACACACAGGGTTTTTAAAACATAGATTCCTGGACCTACTCCCAGAGATTCTGATTCACATGTCTAGGTAACAGGTGTCCCACCTGATCATGCCACTGGTCCTGGACTACACACTCAGAAACACAATTGCAGAGATTCAATGAAAAAAAAAAATACCATACTATTTGGTCAAAAGATGTAGAACAGAGAGATGTTGGATCAAATTCAACACGTTTTGGAAGTCACAATCTCATTTTGTGATGTTAATTTCTATAGGTTTTCAAGTACTGCATTGGTAGGTAGATACTGCATACAGATCTAATTAGCCAAGCAGGTTAAAGGACAAAAAAAATCTACTCTTAGCAGATCATATTCAAATTGCAGAAAATGAAAGACAAAGAGAAAACTTTGAAAGCTGCGAGAGGAAAAACATCACCTTACCTGTAGAGGAACAAAGAAAAGAATTACAACAGACTTAGATCAGAAGCCATGCAAGCAAGTAGAGAGTGGAATGAACTAAAATGTTGAAAGAAAAAAAAAATCAGTTTAGGATTCTATATTTTCTTATCCTTCAAAAGGGAAAGAGAAACATTTTCTTAGAAAAACTAAAACTGAGGGAATTCATTACCAGCAGACCTGCCCTACAAGAACTTCAAAATACGTTATTTTGGAAAAAGGAAAATGATATAGGTCAGAAACTCAAATCTACATAATGAAAGGAAGAATTTTGAGAGGGAATAAAGAAAGGCGAACTGAATACTGCACTTTTCTTATTTTTAATTGACCTAAAAGATCACTGTTTAATAATAGTAACAATGCACTGGGAGATGATAGCATATGGATAAGGGAAATGAATGACAGAAATGTCATAAGGGATGGGGGGGATTGGAAATACTCTGTTATAAAGTACTTGCATTACACATGAAGCCATATAGTGTCATGTGAAGGTGGATTAGATTAGTTAAAACTGTATATTTCACACTTTAGACCAACCAGTAAAAAAATAAAATAAAATAAAATAAAATAAAATAAAATAGAAGTAACATTTATAGGTCATAATATAATCCAGAACAGTTTGTGTTCTTACCCATACCCTTTTTAGCAAAACCAAGCCCCATCAGCCATTGATATAATTCATCTCATTCATTCTCCTGACATACGGAAACTGGTTTATGATGGTTGAGCTAATTTTAGCACCAATGAAGATATTTGGAGGAGAAATCAATGATTATGCTCAGTATTCCTAAATGATATGAATACCAGAGTTTTTCCACATCCCAAAGTGTTTGTCTTCTTGAAATTCACCCAACAGTCTTGATGATGAGTGCTTCTGATCCTGAGTGTGGTCCAAGTGTAACCATTTCAAATCTGTTTTCCTTTAAGTCCAATAAAGAAGCAGAAACAATGTAAGTTAACAAATGCTATACATAATTCACCTTGTGATAGGTTGGATTAGAGTTTCTCAGTCTCT
This sequence comes from Ursus maritimus, assembly GCF_017311325.1. NCBI lineage: Eukaryota > Metazoa > Chordata > Mammalia > Carnivora > Ursidae > Ursus > Ursus maritimus. The sequence goes on from NW_024423343.1 coordinate 38,999,918, forward strand.
TACTCCATCTCTTCATAAAATTATATGTATCCTTTCTCCTGTAGCTATGCAATGCTTTCATCTGTGCAGAGTTTGCTGTCCTTGCCCTCTTGGCCATGCAGTTTGCTTAGCAAATGGAATGTGGGTAAAAATTAGTGTGCTGAATTTTAGTTGAGACAGCAACAGGCATCATTATTTTCCATTCACCCTTTTCTCTCCTGTAATTGCCATGAAAATTGCATATTCCACATAGTTGCTATATCATCAGCCTGGTCCTCAGGGTGTGAAACATGTAGAGCAGATTTCAACCCCCCAGAAAGTCCAGTTTGCCCTGGTTGAGACCAGTCTAGCTCACTGGAACTTTGGATGGCCTGAAGAATGTATGAGCATGAAAATAGACATCCATCCATACCACTGAGATGTTGAAGTTTTTTTACATAGAAACAACTGACACACACTTTTTTGTTCTTAAATTTAAACCAGTAAAAGACACTAATAAAAATGTTTTATATATGCATATTTTAAATTCCACCACTAAATTTGCTTATTTTTTTTGTTCAAAGAGGGTCAAGTGGTTTATGTTTTATAATTATTTATTCTGATTATGTACTAATGTAGTCACTATAAAAGAAGTCTAAGATGATATAGTTTTTGATATGGCTGGTTTAATATGCCTAATCCATTAACTATAAAAAACAATCACTGAAACTAGTAAAATCAGTTCTTTAACTTAGCTAGCCAGCTGTTGGATTGAATACATTCAGTCAAAATGTGAAGTCATCTTAAATGGATAAGAAGGTCTTACTCCCAGATTATTATTTATTAATCTTTTCCAGGCCAGGCCTTTGGCTAAAAGTTGATGTGCTTAGTTGGATAATTGAGAATTTCTATACATACAAATGATTATATTGTTCAGGGATTTTATTTCTCTTTTCGACAATTTTTTCTTTTTTTGTAAGAATCTTTGTTTCTGATGCTTTCCTCTCCAGATACATTTTCTCTTTTTTTCCCTCCTGTAGTCCTATTTTTTAAATTTCCTTTATTCTCTCTTCTTTGATATCTTCTTTAATTTGTATTTGTGCTATGTTAGTGTATCATATTTTGCCTTCTATCTTGATTATTTTATTTATAGCTCTTTGGGAATTCAGGAATACTTTCTTCACGTTCCTCTCAGTTCCTGGTATGCAGTGTGTGGTGAATACATGCCGAATGAATGAATACTGATGAACTAACCAAGAAACAGTTCTCCTGGCAAAGCTTTTTTTTTTTCTTTTTTCTCAAAATTGCTTATGACTGAAAACAAAAGTCAACAGCAGAAGCTGCTTCCTAAAGTTTACATGTGATTCAGCAGTCTTGAGTTTCGTTTGGGTTTATCCTAGGACATCTAAGATGATACTTTCTAGATAGTGATTGGCTCAGATCCAGTCAGAAGGTTCTGTCTGCTAATAATCATTAGTAATTTTTCTCTAAAGCTAACCTCCCCAAATTGTCGAAGCCCTACTATGAGTGACAGTTTTGCTTGAGAACTCCAGCACTGCCGTTTCATCTGATTGCTTCACCATTGACATCCACTTTTAACCAGTATTTATCATCTCTAATAAGCAGAGGACCTTTTTCCTTCTGAGAATTCTGAACTCAGTAACTCTTTACACTTATTAGATCAGGTGGTTGAAATAAAATCAAATATCTCAGAAAATATTTACTTATGAAGCTGCTGGTAAAAAAGTTAGGCCATTATAAAAATAAATCTATAAACAGCCCCTCATACTTAGTACTCCCAACATATGCTCAAAATATCATAGTGAAAATATGAACGTAGACAAAAATATTTAAAGTACATCAAAGCAATTGTTGTATCTTATATGTATACAGGTATTTAAAATGAGAGACTGCTGTTAACACAAAACTCTAAAATAATTCTGTCTAGGCAGACTGTTGGAGCATTATCTTGTTTTGTTCTAAGTTTCTAAGTAGTGGCATTATCTTGTTTTGTTTCTAAGTTTGTAATCAAACTTAGAAAAAAAATTTAGGCTAAACCGTCTATGTTTAATAGTCCTTTTAATCATCACATATCTGTTAAATGTTTACGACTTGACCTTTGAAGAATCATAGCGATCCAAAAGCTCTTTGGTATATTCATTGAATGACTCCCGAGGAGAGCCTGAGGAGCTTAAATGCCAGTTGATCTTGTGAAATATCAGACTTGAAAGTGGGGCTCGCACACCTGCCATGCGGCATTAGCAGGAGCAACCGAACCAGCAGCCCAGAGTAATGTAAAAACAGAGGCTCTTTCAAACCCTCTATTCCACCTAAAATAGTATTGAATTTCATCTCTCCCTGATGCTTTCGGGGCTTTATTCTTTATTCAGGGCTTACTTCAACCTGAGCCAGCGGACCTTTCTATCTACATCTACATCTTAATTCTTTGCCTTCTTCATTAAATCAATGGAAAGTTCTTTATATTTTTCATAGTTATTCTTCAGATTTTTAAGCTGAGATAGCCCATGTGAGGGCACAAAGAATAAAAAATTGGAAAGTATTAGGCAATAAAAAGTTAGAACTTCTAGAGAGAGGATACATCTATTCATTCATATGTTCATCTATTCAACAAATAATTTTTGAGTGCTTAGGATGTACAGAGATTGGCTCTTCTAGGCTCCAAAGATAGGGCAATAAACAAAAAGTATATTGAATGAAAAAGTGAAGGAGAAGGTGAGAGATAAGAAGAACAGAGTTAGGAGTAGTGGCAAAATAATAAACTCTTCATATCTTTATTTCTGTTGAATAACTCAATTTTCTCTTCCATTGATTACTTGTCATTTCCACATATTGTTACCTTCTTTTTTAAATCTTGAGGTCCATATGTTCCCAGGAAATATCATTGTGCAAAACAATTAATTGCCTTGTATTTCAGAAGGCAAGTGCTTTGAAATTATTAATTCAAGTCTGGATGTGATTCTTTTAAATATATTTAACATTTGAAATTGAACTGTTTTCATAATTAACTGAATCAGACATTAAAAAATAATGTATTGTTGGATTACTTTCCAAACACCGAATAGAAACTGTTAGGAGCCCTTTAGTTAATGGCCTTATTGGTATATTTTATTATCTGTGATATCACATGTGGAAGCATTAGTTCATACTCTATCTTATAAAATAAATACCTGTTAAAGAAAAATTTACGGAATCTCCAAAGTTGAGAATCAAAAAGACCAGGAAAAATACTTACTCATATAATTTAAGCTAATTTAACAACCCAGAAGTCTCTGATTAACACAACAGGGGTATGCTGATTTTAATACTTATTATTCTAAAAACTAGTCATCATTTGATATATACTCAGCTATAATGAAATTTTCTAAAGGACTTCCTAAAGCTTTTCAAGAGAGAAATTAATTTTTGGAAATCTTCAAAGTGAAATTTTCTGGGCTTGGTGAAATGCTACATAAAGAATAGTCTTTAAAAAAAAAAAAAAAAAACCAGCAGTCATTGATACTCTGTGTAATGGACAGACTCTAGAGTGACCTCGAAGAATTCTCTCCTCTTATATTCTCTTCTTGAGTACAGGCAGAAACTGTGGTTTTTTTCTAACCAATAGAATATGAAATATTTGATGGGATGTCATTCCCTTGATTTGGTCACATTAGTCTTAGAAGTAGTCTTAGAAGAAGAGACTCTCCTGTTGGCCTCAAAGAAGTAAACTACGATAATGTGAGCTGGCCTATGGAGAAAGCCACATAGCAGGCCCCTGAGGTGGCCTCTAGGGATGACATTAGTCATCCAGCCACAAGGAATTAAATACTATCAACAATCTCTTGCGTTGGGAAGAGGATTCTGAGCTCCAGAAAAGAACCCACCTTAGCTGACTCCTTGATGACAGCCCTGGTAGACCCCTGAGCAGAGGACTCAGCTTAGCTGTGTTCAGACTTCTGATCCACAGAAATTGTGAGATGAAAGGGTATGTTATTTTAAGCTGCTAAATTTGTGGTAATTTATTACATAGCAACAGAAATCAAACACACCTTGTCCCATGTGGTATTGTTCGTTTTTGAAGAGGGTAGAAAAGCATGCTTGTTTATTGATATAAAACATATGTACATCAAAGGATACTAATCACAATTAGTACAGCTTCTTGAAATTTTATAAATTAAACAAGCTAATGGAACCAGAATCTAGAACAAGAAATGGAACATTACCAGCACCCCAGATGTTTTCCTTATGTCCCCTTCCCGTCCCTGTTTTCCCTGCCCCAGTAAGGATGACAATTACTGTGATTTTTAATACTACAGATTGGTTTCATCTATTTTTGAGCTTGTGGAAATGGAATCATATTGTATGTGTATTCTTTCATAATACAACAGTTGACTTTTACAAAGCCTGCGAGAGACTCTCTTCAGTCTACCATGAGTCTTACATAATGTAACAACCAGGGGGCATCACTAGCCCATCGCCTGTCTCATATAATGTAACCTAATCAAGAGTGACTATGCCTCTATACTCACTGGTCCTTCCCACACTCAAAGGGAGGGGACTCTAATGGGTGTGTATACCAGGGGACAAGAATCTTGGGAGCTGTTGGAGAATTTGGCCTGCCATAAGAAGAGTGACATTGTTTTACAGTTTTGCAAATTTATTTAATGGCTGGTGAAAAGACATGTGGAGTCTCATTAATTTGTTGCAATATGTTGTTTCCGTTGAAATGTATGAACAAAGTCTATACTCAGAGTTGAAAAGGTGGGATTACTTTCAACACCTTTTCTTAGTGCTGCAGCCACCACTTGGAACTGCTAGTTTCTTAAAGGTTGGTTGCAGTATGCAACCAGAAACCATATCAAAGAACTCCATGTACCCTGAGACATTAAAATCAATTGCCTCTTCTTGCTCTTTGAATAGATCTTTTACCCATGCATGTTACCATGCATAATGCTTAAATTTTTACAAGTATCAGCTGTTTTCCTTGAAATGGCAAGCTCACTTTTACTGTCAAGAAAATGTCTGCCAAAGACCTCAGATGCACAGAAAATGTAGAAATAGGCATGCTTTTGTTATTCTTATTTGGCAATATTTCTTTTTAAAATCAGTTAAAAGGATCAAATTAATGGTTAAATTGCAGTTTTGAATTAACTATTTATTACATATTATCCTGCTCTGCCTTCTCCTATAAATATGAGAAATACAGTTTATAAGATAACATATAGAGATATTCATTTATTGATAGGATTTCTTTTTCATATGTGACGTTTATTCTTTGATCTGTAGTCCATTTGCTAAGAAAAGTATATTTCTTTCCCCTTTAGAAAAACAAATAGTCAAGGTTATTGGCCAAAAGTAACATTTCATTACTTTAAGAAGATTTGCTTAAAGTGTATTTTTAACCTTTTCTGTTGTGCTAGAAATACTTGAAATGAGTTATTTCTATAAAATTCTGTAAATAGCGAGTCTAAAATTCCAGTTCATGTCTTAAGCTATATGAGACTAATGAGCCATGTGTGGACCACCATTCTCTCTCTGCTTATGTGGTAATTTCCTGATTAATACTAATTAATGACATGTCACTGTTCATTTAAATTGAATGATGAAAATGATTATTCAACCCTGATATTGAAATCACTCAGCAACTTGGCACCAGATCTCTGTGGCAAGTGCCAGGCTCATGATGACTCTCTGTTATTTCCACTTTCTGCTACACTAAACTGAAATTAAATGATGTTTGTTTTTAGGTAGAGTAGACCTCTAAAGGAATGGTTGATGATTTAGCTTCCTTTTGTAGCTTGTGTTTGATCTATTTATAAATGTCTTCGGGGAGGAGGGGTAGATTAGGTAAACTGCATAGCCTCAGAGCAGCAAAGGAGGGCTTGCCTAACAAAGGAGTCAGATGTACAGACCTTTCTTGAACATCACTTTCTCCCTGTCTTCACCATCTTACGACGTTTTCATGCCATCATGGATTCAGTTTACTCAAGGTTGGGTTCTCAGAGCAGAGTTTTCACTACCCAGAGTTCTAATGTCTCTTTTCCCTATGGTTACTATTTTGGTAGCAATTGGGTTAACTATGCAGAAGAATGATTTGCCAATCTGGAAAATATTGTGTGTGTGTGTGGTAGATTTTCTAGAGGACATGGTCATGGATATAGTTTAGGCCAAAGAACAACCAACTTCAGCAAATTTAACTTTTTTTATCTTCTAAAAATTAGAAAATAAAACTTCTGTTTTTTAAACTGCCAGTAATAGGTACACACCAGCTAGATAAACTAAAAGGAAATCAAAGGAATCATTTATCTAAATTCTCATAAAGATCACCAGCAAAGCGTATGTCAAAAAATAATCTGGATTTATTAACAGTCTTTTTGGAATGGTGGAGAATGCTATTAAGAACAGAATTTCAATAATGCCTAAAAAAGGAAAGTTACAGAAACATTTGTATACACACAGTTCATTTCTGTTCTTCACCATGTTCTCTTTTTGGAATGTTTAGTTAAAAAGTTAGGTTCCTATAAAAGACCTCAGGTTTGTTTTGAGGGAGATTGAAACTGACAGGGCGAGGTATAATGTAATAGGTAGTTTTAGACTCTTGGCTGTCCGATTTAGCGTTCTGTTTGCCATCTAGTGGTTGAAAACAAATATACATGAAACCAATTGATTCTTCAGATGGGACTTGTACTGAAGGATGCTGGATGGTACCCAAAGACAATTGGGAATAATTTGACTTTTGATTCGATTGTATCATTTAGCCAAATCATGAGTAAATCATAACCAGATATTGGATGAAAGATAATAAAAACAGTAATAATAATAGGGATATTTATGAAGCAATAGTGAAGGAGCAATCAGAACCATCAAAAACCTTAAGCCAACAAGGAGAAAAGAAAATAAGAAAAAAAAAAAAGATTCTGCAGATTAAAACATGATTATCTGTATTTCTGGCCATCTGAATTGTGTCAAATGAGTTTTGAACAGAGAATGTTGACATCAAGAAGTCATCTACTTGATCCAAATTCCTGGTGGAAGTTGTTGCTTTATGATGTCATATACATTTGGAGACTATCAGAGATCTTATTGGGAGGTCACCCAATAGTTTGGGTTGCCAAATGGAATTAAACTTTAGATTGTAGAACATGAACCTGCATACCAACTGCATACCAATAGTAACCAATTTGGTTACTATATGTGTAATCAACAATCCTTGATAAAATTCTTTCTAACAAGGTTCAAGGGTAGTCATTCTGCAATGTTTTACATAAGACCGAACATTCATATTGAGGATTGTGCAATAGCTGAGAAGAGAGATGTTGTGGAAAGGCACCTTTAACTTCAGTATATAGACAATATACTGAATTAGACCCTTACGGTATTTTACTAAGTCAGCTTAAAGAGGATTCAAGGCCAAGATAGGTAGAAATATCTCCAGGTGATTCATGTTTTTTCTAGAATTATGCTGATGATTAGTTGGGAGCCAGCCACATCATCACTCACCAATATTAGTTTTTTTTATGGTAACAAGATTTTTCTTTCACAATGGGAATTTTCATGAGGAATTTTCATGAATGCCCATTGGAGACTATCAGGTGCCAACAATCAGCTGTTTTGGCATTACAAAATTTATCTTAATGGATTATTCAACCAGATCATTCACAATGTTTTTTTTCAGAATTTAGGACGGAATTATCAGCTTTGATAAAAGGTTCTTTGGAAGAACTCATAGATTTATCCCTAAATCATTGAATGTTCCCTATCTGCCAATTTATGTTAAGGGAGCTTGTTTGAAATAGTGATCAGCCAGGGCATTTTAAAGCAGTATCTAGAGTTTTGCTGTCCAACACAGTAGGCTTTAGTCATATGTGACTATTGAACACTTGGATTTTGGTTAGTCTGAATGGAGATGGACTGTAAGTGTGGAATACACATTGGTCTTTATACTTAATGAAAAAGAAGAAACATGCAAAATATAGCATTAATATTATATTGATTATATGCTAAAATTATAATATTTTGGACACATTTGTTTAAATGAAATATATTATTAGAATTAATCATACATTTGTTTTCAATTTTTTATTATGGCAACCAGAAAATTAAAAAATACATATTTGGCTAATATCTGTGACTTGGTTGTATTTTCACTGAATAGCCATGTTTCCAGAGTTTGTACTTTCTACTGTGAACTTTTAATTAAATTATACATATTTGTTTTAGCAGTTGAAGAGGTGTTGTATTTTTTTAAAGATTTTATTTATTTATTTGACAGAGACAGCCAGCGAGAGAGGGAACACAAGCAGGGGGAGTGGGAGAGGAAGAAGCAGGCTCCTAGCGGAGGAGCCTGATGTGGGGCTCGATCCCAGAATGCTGGGATCATGCCCTGAGCCGAAGGCAGACGCTTAACGACTGCGCCACCCAGGCGCCCCATAGCAGTTGAAGAGTTTCTAATAGTTCTTATATTTACTGCCTATTTTTGGTGAGAGCATCAGACATTAGAAATCTTCCCTTTTCCACAGCATGCCAAAATCATGTATGACCCCAAGGCATATCTGCTCAATACCATACATTGCTAAGTTGTACAGCTCTTATTTTTTGGCAATTTGGCCAGCTCTAGAGAAAGCCAAGACTTTCTCTCAAAATTTGTGCTGAGTGTCTGATAAGGGATTGAATTCTAAAGACTAAACAAAATACCTAACCTGGTATTCACTTTGCTCAATCTTTAAGTAAATGCCATCTATACAACTAAGTCAGAAGTTGTATCTATGAATATTGGTGTACAAATCTTTGAGGTAAATGTGTTCCCATACCTTATGGAAAATCCTTAGAGTGAGATTGCTGGGTTATAGTAAGTGCATGTTGATCTTTATAAAATATTGCCAAACTCTTTTCTCAAATGGCTGTACCATTATGTATCCCCAATGGCAATCTAGAAGAGTGCCAATTGCTTAACTTCCCTGCCAAAACTTTTATTTTCAGTCTTTAAAAAAATGTTTGTGTAGTGGATATGTAGTGGTATCTCATGGTTTGAATTTGTATTTCCCTGGAGACCTATGATGTTGAACATCTTAACGTGCTTAATTGTCATTCACTTCTCTTCTTTGATGAAGTGGCTGTTTAACTTTTTGCTCATTTTTATTGGGTTGGTTGTCATATTATTGAACTGAGATTTTAAAAATATATATTTTAGATTAAGTTCTTTATCAGATAAATGTTTTGCAATATTTTATGATAGTCATTGGCTTGCCTTTTCATTTCTTTAACAGTGCCTTTCAAAAAACAGAAGTTTTAAATTTTGATAAAGTACAGGCTATCAATTTTTTTCTTTTATGCTATTTTGTCCTATTTAAGAAATCCTTAAGTCGGTTAGAGAAAGACAATTGTCATATGATTTCACTCATATGTAGAATTTAAGAAACAAAACAAATGAACATAGGGAAAAGGAAGGAAAAAGAAGACAAAAACAGAGGGGGAGAGAAACCATAGGAGACTCTTAACTAGGAAACAAACTGAGGGTTGCTAGAGGGGAGGTGGGTGTGGGGATGGGGTAGCTGGGTGATGGGCATTAAAGAGGGCATATGATGTAATGAGCACTGGGTATTACATGCAACTGATGAATCACTGAACTCTACCTTTGAAACTAATAATATACTATACATTAGTTAATTGAATTTAAATAAAATAAAATTAAAAGAAATCCTTGTGTAACCTGTATTAGCAGAAAAAATTCTACATTTGGGACATTTTATAGTTTTCACTTCTACTTTTGTGTCTATGATTAATTTTGAGTTAATTTTCATATATAATATGAGGGAAAGTTCAACGTTAATTTTTCCCCATATTTATCCAGTAATTCTAGCACCATCTACTGAAAAGAGCATTCTTTCTCCACTGAATCATCTTGGTGAATGTGATGATAAAAATCAATTGACCATATATATGTTGGTTTATTTCTTGACTCTTTAGTTCCATTGATCTAAATGCCTACCTTTGTGCCAATATCATACTGACATGATTGCTGTGGCTTTATAGTAAGACTTAAAATCAAATGTGTCCTCCAATTTTACTTTCTTTATCAAAATTATTTTAGATTTTATAGATCCTTTGAATTAAATATAAAGAAATTAGCTAATCTATTTCCACAAAACAAATAAACAGCCTTGTATTTTGATAGGGTTTGCGTTGCATCCATAGATTGAATTAGGGAGAAGTTGCATCATAATATAGTTGAGTCTTGACAATGGTGAAATTCTCCATTTTCCTGTTTTCTTTAATTTTTCTCTGTATTATTTTATAGCTTTCATTGTATAGGTCTAGCATATATATTATTAAATTTATCACAAAATATTTTATGTTTTTGTTGCTGTTTTATTTTTTTTGTTTTTGATACTGTTTTGAATGAGATGCTTTTTATTTCAATTTTTAATGATTCTTGACATATGAAAGTATAATTTTTTATATTACCCTTTTGTTTCATAACATCGCTAAACTCACTTATTAGTTCTAATGGAATTTTGGGGTAGATTACATGAAATATTCTACATAAATGGCTATATAATTGGCAAGTGAAATATTTTATTTATTTCTTTTTAATCTATATGCCTTTTATTCTTTCTGTTGCTTTTTCTGGCTACTGCTTTAAGGAAATTAGTCATTTGGACAAAGTTTGTAGGTATCAAAATGGACATCTTATGGATTATCTGTTGGTCTTGTCCTATAAGTATTCTTGACCAATGCCAAGTCTCCAGTTTTGGTTTGAAGCTTACCTGGTACAGGTATAAAGATGACTAAGTCAGCAATATACAGTTCATTGGTAGGAGAATTTCCTGGAGCTTCTGAAAAGAGTCTCTTGAAAGTCCATCTTATATAGCAAGTCTCTGCTGGTCACATTGGCAGAAGTGGTATTTGGTTTTCTCTCTCTTTGGTTTGGAAGGTTCATGAAGTTTGGCCTTAGACAAATGTTGAATTCCATCTACACAAGCCTGATTTTAGAATCATTAAACCTTAAGAGACAGAACATTTCTTCCAAGGAACTTCCTGTGGAAAAGAACATTCTTAGAATCCTTGTAGAGAATCATTCTTGTTGAGGTTGAAGGAGTGGCAGAAGGACAAGGTGAAGGTAGTTCAAGATAAAGTCAAAGAGAAGGATCTGTGGAAAATAGTATCCCCAAGATTGAAATGACTTTCTCTTTAACCTTTGCCAAAATTACTTTTAAAGATGCTAATATCAACTCTATATTTCTTTTAAAGATCTCTGCATACCAATTAAAAAATGATTATTGAGTAGTTAATAATTCAGTATTGTATACTTGAAAGTTGCTTAAGCATTCTTTTTTAACTTAATTTTATTTTTTGCTTTTATTTATTTTTTGTTTTTTGCATTCTTACCACACACACACACATACAAAACAGTTAACTATACAAAGCAACGGATGTATTAATTATTTTGATCTTGGTAATCATTCCACAATGTGTATGTATATCAAATCATTACATTGTATACTGTAAATACATATTTGTACATAATATATAATTATTCCCCATAAAGTTGGGGAAAAAATAAAAAATAATTATTGGGTATTTAGAATCTTATTACCTTTCTTTCCTTGTTTACCTCAAAGATACACAATGTTGGATACATTAAATGTTTTACAAAATGGCTACTAATTCCAAATTGCCCTTGGTAAGAAAAAAAGAAAGTTATGCCATTTAGAGGGATAGGTACATGAAATGAGAATGGGATGTGAGCATATATAAAAACCTGCAAATGATTCTAGGAGATGGTTTACTTTTACTACAATAAAAACCCCTGGGGAACATATATACAGTTGATTAAAAGTGTCTGGTGAAAATATTCCATGTCTTGAGTCTCCCTCACCCCATCACGTTGATCAGGCCATCTCTAGACACCAACCAAACAATTAGTGGACTCTGACTGGCAGAATTTGTTGGGAAGCAATCTTCCCAAGAGTAAGCTCCTCAAACACAAGACAACACAGAGATGGGTTCATAATAGTTTTGATGGTTGACTCACAGCAAAGTTTTTTGTAGGAAGAATGACAGTCTAATGGGAACTTTTTACTCATTTGTCTTCAGGGCAGTTTTGGGAAACAGACTTAGTAGGAAGTATGTCTGTCTTCCATCCTTTGAGTTTCCTCATGTAAATGCACATCAGAAAATGACATTCTTTGGACATGACAAATTAGGAGACAAAAGTGATAGTAGGCAGTTTTCACCAAGGAAAACAAGTTGTTAATTTTAATGAGATCTAAAAATATTTCTGAAGAACCAATTCTAAGGATACAAGATGAATGGAGTAGAGGGTTTGCTGTATAAAGATCAGATTCATACCTATTGCTGGAAGTTTATCCACCACAGCAGCCAAAGATAGGCTCCTGACAGGAATGAATCAGGAGGGTCCTGGAAGTATGAGAGAGTCCCAAATCAGTCGTCTTGGGTTATGTAAGAGAGGAGTCTTGTATAGGTCACAGTGGAGCCTCATGAACTGGTGAAATCCATCACAAAGATCAGCATGAAAATCATTACCAAAAAACAGGTTGGTTTTTTATTAATAATCTTGCCAATAAATAATACAAGGTCTTGAAAAGGGAAGTTATCGAAAAAGTTTTATAGGATTGGGTCTGGTACACATGTAATTTTTGAGGTGGGATTTCTAAAGTAGGATATCAGTAGTAACTAGATACATGAGCAGATTGAAGTCACTTTTTAAAAAAAATATTTATTTGAGAGAGAGATAGAGAGCATGAGCAGGGAGGAGAGGGAGAAGCAGACTCCCCACTGAGCAAGGAGCCCGATGTGGGATAGAGTCCCAGGACTCTGGGGTCATGACCTGAGCAGAAGGCATACACTTAACTGACTGAGCCACCCAGGGGTCCCTGAAGTCACTTTTAATTATCTGGAGGTTGCAGAGCAGGGCTTTTAAGCAAAGTATTTACTGAAACTTTATGTTCTTACCATTCCAGAACAGTTATGGCAATGAGACTAATTCATGTTTGCTTTGCAGTTTGGCAAACTTCTGTTTCTTAGGTTCTTAATTCCAATTTTCATTACTCAGGTTGAAATGTGAGGTTACTTCACCTTGCATAGAAGGCTGTATTAATATCTCCTTTCTGTTTTCACTCACTCGGTTTTTATCAGCTGAAATCAACTGAGATAAAACATAGTACATTCAAAGTGCTTTAGATATAGATTATAACTGAACGCCATTGTATAACCTTTGGAAGTAACTTGGTAAGAATCTGTTTAACATGTCAGATGAACTAGAGGATTGAAGATGGTGAGAAAAATAAATATAAAAGAAAAAATACAAAGGCAGCATAAACTTAGCATTGCTGCTATTTTGAAGGACATCCTTAGGCCTGACCTCAAAATTCTGGGTGACATTTTGGCACTGAAGATTGCAATTCTGATGGAGTCAGTATACTCTGAAACATTAAGCAAGACACACAAGATAGATGTGGGGGCATAAAAACAAACACCTATCAGTGGGGCAAAATAGAGATCTAAGAAATAAATAAACCCTTACATATATGCTTAATAAATTCACGACAGAGGAGCCAAGAATGTACAATGGGGAAAGAATAGTCTCTTCAATAAATGGTAATGGTAAAACTGGACCCATATCTTACACTGTACACAAAATCAACACAAAATGGATTAAAGATTTGAACATAGACCTGAAACCATAACACTTCTAGAACGAAATGTAGGCAGTAAGCTCCTTGACATCGGTCTTGGCAATGACATTTTGGGTTTGTTACCAAAAGCAAAGGCAATTAAAACAAAAATGAACAAGTAAGACTACATCACACTAAAAAGCTTCTGGACAGCAAAAGGAATCATCAACAAAATAACAATGTGACCTGTGGAAGGGGAGAAAATATTTGCAACCATATATTTGATAAGAGGTTAATATCCAAAATATATAAAGAACTCATACAACTCAATAGCAACAACGGCAACAACAACAAAACAATCAAATTTAAAATGGGCAGAGTAACTGAATAGATGTTTTTCAAGAAAGATATACAAATGACTAACAGGTACATTAAAGGATGTTCAACATCACTAATCATCAGGAAAATGCAAATAAAAGCCACAATGAGATATTACCTCATGCTTGTTAGAATTGTTGTCATCAAAAGATAAGATCCCAAGTGTTGGCAAGGCTGTGGAGAAAAGGGAACCCTCGTACACTGTTGGTGAGAGAGTAAATTGGCGCAGTCAGCATGGAAAACAGTATGGAGAGAGTTTCCTCAAAAAATTATAAATGGAACTACCATATGGTCCAGCAGTTAAACTGCTGGGTGTATATTCAAAGGAAATGAAATCACTCTTGAAGAGTTATCTGTATCCCTGTGTTTATTGTAGCAGATCTACAATAGCTAAGACATAGAAACAACCTAAATGTCCACTGATAAATGAATGGAAAAAGCAAATGTGATTATGTATACACAATGTAATATTCAACTATAACAAAGAAGGAAAGCCTGCCATTTGCAACAACATGGATGGACCGGGAGGACATTCTTTGCCAAATAAAATAAGCCAGACACAGAAAGACAGATGCTTCATGATCCTACTTATATGTATAATCTAAAAAAAAAAAAATGTCAAACTCATAGAAATGGAGTAGAAAAGTGGTTGCCAGGGGCTAGGAGGTAGGAGAAATAAAGAGAAGTTGGTAAAAGGGTATAAACTCTGTTATAAGATGAATAAGGCCTAAGGATCTATAACACGGTGACTACAGTTGATAACACTGTATTATATAATTGAACTTTACTGAGAGAAGAACTTACATGTTCTCATAAAAAATTAAGTATATATGTTGAGGCAATGGATGTATTAATTAACCTGATAGGGCTAATTAACTTTCACAAGGTGTATGTATAGCAAACCATCATGTTGTGTACTTCAAATATCTTACAATTGTCCATTAAACTGGAAAAAAAAGAAGAGCTCAAATAAACAACCTAACTCTACGCTCCAAAGAATTAAAGAAAAGAAACCAAGCCCGAATCTAGGAGAAATAAAGAAATAATAAAGATCAAAGCTGAAGTAAATGCAATAGAGGCTGGAAAAACAGTAGAAAGGATCAGTGGAGCTAAGAGATGGTTTTTTTTGAAATTGACAAATATTTAGCTAGACTAAGAGACAAAAATAAACAGAGAAACAAAATAAAATCAGAAATGAAAAAGAAGATACTACAAAATATGAAGAATCATCAGGGAAACAGCAAATCAAAACCACGATGAGCTAGAGCTTCATACCTGTTAGAATGTCTGGTATCAAAATGACAGCAGATGAGAAGTGTTGACAAGGATATGGGGAAAATAGGACACTTACACACTGTTAGTGGGAATGTAAAGTGGTACAGCCATTATGGAAAACACTGTGGAGGTTCCTCAGAAATTAAAAATAGAACTACCATATGAATCAGTAATCCCTCTTCTAGAGTATATCCAAAGTAAATGAAATCAGTATCTCTAAGAGATATCTGCACTTTGCTGTTCACTGCAGGATTATTCACAATAACTAAGATACATAATCAACCTCCGTTCCGTTGACAGATGAATGGATAAAGAAAATGTGGTATATATTCTACAATGGAATATTATTCACTCTTAGAATAAAATTCTGCCATTTGCAACAACATGGATGAACCCGGGGACATTGTGCTAAATGAAATAAGCCAGGTACAGAAAGACAAATGCACATAATCTCACTTACAGATGGAATCTAAAAAAGTCGAACTCATATAAGCAAGGTAGAATAGTAGTTGCCAGGGTTTGGGAGGTGGGAGGAAGGTGACTCCTTTGATGTTGGTCAAAGGATACAAAGTTTCAGTTATGCAGGATGAGTAAGTTCTGGTGATCTAGTGTACAGTATGATGGATATAGTTAGTAATACTAAACTGCATACTTGAAACTTCTAAGAGAGATCTTACATGTTCTCACCACCAAAAACAAAGGTAACTATGTGAGGTGAAGGGTATGTTAATTAGCTTGATAGTGGTAATCATTTCACAATGTATGTTAAATCAAAATATCATGTTCGGGGTGCCTGGGTGGCTCAGTTGGTTAGCATCTGACTTCTGCTCAGATCATGATCTCAGGGTCCTGGGATGGAGCCGAGCCCTGCATCGGGCTCCCTGCTCAGCGGGGAGTCTGCTTTTCCTCTCCTGCTCCCCCCCTGCTTGTGCTCTCTGTCAAATAAATAAATAAACAAATAAATCTTTAAAAAAAATCATGTTCACTGTAAACATATACAATTTTTATTGGTGAATTATACCTCAGCATAGCTGGAAATAAAGAAAAATGAATGCAAAATAATGGGATGTTAGTCAATTCATAAAATTGATGTGATAGCTATATTTTCAGCAAACATGATAATTTATATTTGCACAGCTTGCTATAGTTTATTAAACTCATTTGATCTTCATATTTATGTATGATGGAATTTCTATTATTTACACTTAGTGCAATTTAGGCTCAGGAAGATGAAATGACTTTCTTAGTCACATGGCTAGTAGGCACTGGTTTTGGGATAAGAACTTAAGTCTTTTACTTGTAAATGCAATTCTTTTCATACTAAACTGTAGCAAATGACATAGGCATGATTTTCTCTGAGTCATCACATATTTAAGATCCATTTGCCATTGAAGGATTATCTTGAATTTGTATTGGGAACATTTCCCCTAAGAATTTTCATGTATTTCTTCTGTAAATCTTCTACTATTCCTAAGATAGAAAAAATAGATTTGCCAATGATTTCTAGGGATAATGATGCTGTTACTAGAGAATTAATGGATTTGGCAAAAAGTCATCAGATAGTCTTAAATTCATTAGAGTATTGTTATGTTTACAAAACAGAATATTACTCAGTGATGAAAAAAGAAATGCACCACTGATTGAACGACAATACTCATGAATCTTGGAGACGTGATGCTAAAGGAAAGAAGCCAGGCATCACGGAGTACATACTGCATGAATCCATTTTTATGAACAAGAACAAGTAACACAATTTATGGTAAAAAAAAGAATAAGAAGAGTGCTTGCTTCTGGCACAGGGAAGGAAAAAGAGAACTGTAGGGTAGGGTTCTTTAGAGACAGAACCAATAGAAGAGATTTATTATAAGGAATTGGCTCATGCAGTTATGGAGTCTAAGAAGTCCCACTGTTTACCCTCTGCAAACTGGAGTCCCAGGAAAACCAGTGGTATAATTCAGTCTGAGTCCATTCAATCTCAGTCCAAAGGCCCAAGAACCAGGGGGAATTAATGATGTAGATTCTAGTCTGGATCAGAAGGCTTTGAGAACAAGGAGCATCCAAGGGCAGCTGAATGTTGATGTCTCAGCTCAAGCTGTCAGGCAAGAAGGGTTGAGTTCTTCCTTTCTCTGCCTTCTTGTTTTATTCAGGCCCTCAATGGATTGGATGATGCCTACCATACTGGAGAGGGCAAACTGATTTACTGAGTCCTCTGATTCAAATGCTGATTTCGTCTGAAAATGCCCTCACAGACATACCTGGAAATAATGTTTAGCCAAATATTTGGACACCCTATGATCTAATAAAATCAACACATAAAGTTGACCATCACAGGAACCTTCTTGGAGAAGGAATTTACCTGTATTTTGATAAGGTTGTGGGTTACATGGGTGTAATTATATGTAACAACTAATTGCATTGTACACTGAAGATTTGTGTATTTGTAAATTTTTTTTGTTAAGTAGGCTCCATGCCATGGAGCCTAATGCAGGGCTTACACTTAGGACCCTGAGATCAAGACCTGAGCTGAGATCAAGAGTCCGAGGCCTAGCTGACTGAGCCACCCAGGCACCCTGTGTATTTGTAAATTTTTAACCTAGAAAAATACTTGCTTAACTTAAAAAAAAAAAAAAAAAAAAAAAAAAAAAGTTTGCTTAACCTAATGGTATGAGTCAGCAATTTTGAAATTTTCAACTTTTTACAACTCAAGGCCTAAACAAATTGATGAATATATCAAGAACAATGGAAATTGGAAGTATCAATAAAAACTCGTGTGTGTGTGTTACCTATTTGTATTAATGCCTATATCTTAGTTTCTTTTTTTTTTTTTTTAAGATTTTATTTATTTATTTTACAGAGAGAGAGACAGCCAGTGAGAGAGGGAACGCAAGCAGGGGGAGTGGGAGAGGAAGAAGCAGGCTCCCAGTAGGGGAGCCCGATGCGGGGCTCAATCTCAGAACGACGGGATCATGCCCTGAGCTGAAGGCAGACGCTTAATGACTGAGCCACCCAGGCGCCCCTATATTTTAGTTTCTAAATACGAATCTCCACTAAAAGAAACTCGGCCTCTTTGGGTTGAATGCTGATTCCAGGGCTGGTGCAGAAAAGTATAAAATAATCGCAGAATACTTTGCTGTATCAGAAACCCATGAAGTATTCAAGGGATGATGGGAAAATAAAAATTTAACAGAAGCCAATTTGTTGGGGCTCTTACTCGTCAAGTATGGGGACAATTTTAGCATAAAAATGATAATAATGAATTATAAGTGATTGAATAATGAAAAATTCTGTGAGCTCATACTTACATAAATCAATAAATTAATGGTGGAGAAAGAAAAGCTCATTCTTGTAGTAGAATGCTAGCTAATAGATGTTAGAAGGAGTGCTGGAGTTAGAAAATCAAAATGATTTAAAATTTGTGAGTCAAAGTTTGATTAGGAATAGGATATTTATAGAGCCTCAAAGTATTTCCACTAAAATTACTTATTAATTACAAAGTGAAAAGTAATGACTTTCCAATAGAGAAACCAGGCACTGACCAAAGTTGACATTAACAATTTGGGATAATCAATAACTCGTGTTGCTGATATGGTGCACTGAAAAGGACATAAATAACATCTTGCCCAAACTATATAACATGAATCTCATTGTAAGGAGGTATTGGGCAACCTAAATTGAGTGCTATTCTACCAAATAAATGCCTCAACTTTAAAAAAAAATATTAAGGTTAAGAAAGACAATGAAAAGTTTAGCAACTGTTCTGGACTAAAAGACACTTAAGAGGCATGAAAGCTAGATATAAGATGAGATCTGGAGGAATCCTGTGCAGGTGAAAAACAATAGCCATAAAGGACATTATTGGGTCAATTAGTGAAATTTGATTATGGACTATGAATTAAATAATGGTATTGAACCAATGTTGTATTTGATGGTTTTGCTCATTGAACTGTCTGTTAAGAAAATGGTCTTGTTCTTATGAAATGTAAACAGGAATTTAGAAGTAAAGGGGCATGATGTCTCTAGCATACTTTCAAAAGCTCAGAAGAAATCATATGTGTCTGTGCGTTTTGTGCATCCATATGGGGAAGAGGTGAGGGGAAGAGGGAGAAGGAGAGGATGGAGTGATAAGGCAAATTGAGTGAAATATTTAAAAATTGTTGAATATTGATACAAGGTATAAGGGGTTCCTTCTACAATTCTTGCAACTTTTCTCCTCTATGCATTAAATTATATCAGTATTCAACAATACACACAGAAAAATAAAAAGTCATCAAAAAAGGATTCAAAAGTAAAATCTGATTTCTCAATTGCCAGATAGTTATTCTCATTTTCTTTCTATCCGCTTTTTTTATTCTTGATTCCATACTGTCTTTTCCTTTGTAAGTCTACCCCAAATGCCTTGCATTTTTCGTCAAGTTGAAATTGTGCAATGTAGCTTTCCATATTTAAATGCTGCCATAAGATAACTCTGAAGGCAAGAAACCATGAGGATGAAGAGATGTGAATAAATGCATTTGCATATAAATCATTTAATTCAGGTCAGTATGCATTTCATTATGCTTTCAAAACTAGAAGGATAACTACAAATAATAGACATTAATGCACATGTTTCCTTAAAGAAGGGATGTAGGAGTATAATACTTTGTTTTCAGAAATATAGTTGAATAAATTAGGCAAAATTTTTCAGCTGAAAGAAGAGACATTTCTAAATATACTTTATCTTATTCTTTTAATGAATAATTTCAGTAATCCTTTTATAGTAAATTATGTTCTTCATTTTAAATGCCCAGCTTTCGACACAAGTGCAGAGAAAGATTTTTAGGCTTCCATTTTCTCTGGGGAGTTAATCAAACAGAAAAATCTGTTGCCTCAGGCCTTTTGCATTCATGCACAAAAATAAGTCTAAAGGATAGATACAAGTCTGTCTTTTTTGTGATCTGATAACATTTGTTAATTTTCTTAGCTTTGGCCATAAAAATAATGAGTAACTAACCAAGGATATTGGCTCTGATATTCAAAAAGTTTAAGCACTGCAACAACCACAAATTAAAAAAAAAATAGAATATTAAGATCTGTCACTATACCTGTGGCCTGAATTTAGTAATAATAAATTGAAGCTGAGGATTTTCTACCTAAAAGAGGTGGGTCTATTAGATGATGGATCTGTCTTAAGTGGGCTCTTCTGTTAACTCCATCTTACATCGTGCATCTCACATATTTTATGATGAAAATCAGCTTGCTTTCTGTTGTCCCCTTCCCTGTACCTTGTAGGCCATTACAGTTCAGCTTCTATTCAACTTTGATAATAGATTGTCTAGAACCAGCCATTTCGACCAGATTTTGCGGTGTATTATGTAATGTATGTGTTATGTTACATATAGCCTTTTCTTTCAACTCTCTCTTATAGTATAGGACCAATATGTCTCATTTATGGTAAGATAAAAAGGGAAAGATAACCCTAAATCTATAATGAATCTGTCGGTGTCTCAATAAGGTCTCATACTGATATGTATATATTATTTATTTTTCTTCTTCGTTGTGTTTATCTTCTTTCATTGTAAGATGACTTTTTTGTAGACAAAATTGTTAGTTATTATGTTTCCTCTGAGATAACCTGATTCTTAAGATTGAAACTCCTAATATTTTGAAAATTAAAAATATCCTGTGGCAGCTCACCATTTGGCATGTTTAAAGTCACTAAACTTGAATGGCACTGAGTTTCTCAATGGGGATGGGGGCACAGAGATAATTTACTAAAGTAATACAAGAAGGGTCGTTGTGATGATAATGAGGGAGGGAAGATTTGCTTCTTAGCATGGACCACAGTCAGGCTTATACCTGCCATCATAGGGTAGATATGTCTTTCAACAGTGAAATATCTGAAGAGGATTATGATTGTGATAGAGAAGCCATGCAGAATCACGTGCTCAGAATTGTAGGGGTCTGAAGGGTCCAGTGCTTCATTAAGAAAAGCAGGCTGCTCACATATTGTGAAGTACATTGGATATAAAGCAAAGCCTTTATGCAATCCATTGAAGAAGTCTGTATGCAAAATGAGCTTTAGCAAATGGAATGACGAAAGACTTCTGCAAATAGAAATGAGTCCTAAAATAAGGAAACAAGTACTCTTAGAGTAAATGGTGTGTTATAGGAACAGCAGTGAATCTAAAAATGTGGTCCTGCAGAGTCTGGAAGAAGAAGACTCCAGGGTGAATAAAAATACTTGCTAACAGGCCCCATTAGTTTCTTATTGAGGAGGAACTAGAAGTATGCATGCACACATGCATAAACATACCTGCATATGACACACGTCGATGAAGATCCATCATGGTTGCATATAATTCTATGTGTTATTTTGCAGTCATTTACAATCCTTAGCTAGACTGTGACTTAGTCATTCTCAGCAAATCCTTTTGCTGTCCTCCTAAATTCTAAGTTAAAACTATCTCCTTTAAGCATTGTCATTTTGTTGCTATTGCTTCACAGATATTTTTCTGAATGAAATACACATTATAATGGCATGAAAGATAGATCTCTGATAAAAGTCCTAAGTGCCAGCTTCCCTTCTTGTCCCAAAATCCTTATCTCCGCCAGGTCTCCGAAATTGGGTAATTTAGTTCATACCTGTCAGTTCACGTGGGACTAGCTCCATCTGAAAGAAATCCTTTTCTCTCCTGGGCAAATCTTTACCCAAGAACGCTGAGGAGCATGAGCTTTTCAATTGATCAAAGAACAGTTTTGTTTTTTACAGGTAAGTTCCGATATATTTTACCAATGCAGTGCAGAAGTCTAATGAAAGCGACGTTTGTTAATTTGCTCTTCTAATGCAGGCAATGGGTACATGGGTAGCTCCTGAAAGTCATAGGATGATTATAATTTCTAATCAATGTAGCTTCATTCTGTGGGTGCCTGCTGCTTTAGCACATAAAAGAACATATAGTCAATCCCTTTTCTGCTGAAACCTTAGTTGGTAGCATGGAAGTTTGCAAGCATTGACAAAACAATTTTGTCAACATTGTAAAATCATTCAGGTAATAAATAGTATCCAGAAATGGCTTCTCTGGGGGATGGGCCGGCAGCAGGGGTGGGGGGGAATAATTGCAGCTACATGGTTTGCTGATTGCTTTTTAACTGGGTAGCTCAAGAGATCTAATGGCATGCGTCATTTTGAAATACTATAGCAATCATTCAGAAAAAAAAAAAATACACATGGTTCAGAAACCTGCATCAGCTCTTGAAAAACCTTTGCATTTTCAATAAATGCTGACTAGAGACAAGGCTATTTTCTGATCTTTTCATGGAAAACTACTTGTTAAAAGTACATTACAAGGGCTTATCTTCATTCACATGTATTTTATCAAGTTTATGTCTGGTTACTCTCTGGTGGAATCTTCTGGTTTGCATGATGGTATGTTCCTGACTCCTGGACTTTTCTGGAAGTTGCCTTTCCAACTTCAACAATGCATTTTTTTTTTTCAGGAGGCTTTTTAAATTGGTCTCATCTGATCATTTCTATGGCCAGATTTAGTCAGATACATCATTAATACTCTGTTCATTTGTGTTCTTAGTTATGTCACTTTGTAATGATTCTCCAATTGTTTATTATTTATAGGAATAACTCTATTTCAATATTCATCTCTTGCACCTTCAACTCAATGATAATAAGTTGTGGGAAGAACTCTAGTGCCTGAGGTAAAGTTAAATGGAGTAGGTAAGATACGATTAAATTAAATTAAGAATACCTAAAACTCCATGGTGACATTTAGCATTCAGATTCATGCATGAGTTCTGAGACTCATTGGTTTAATATTTGGGATTTGAAATTTGAGACTCCTGCATTGATCTAAACTCAGATCACATAGGTGGTGGTACCAAATATAGCTGTTTTTCCCAAAACAAGAGTATTTCAGCTATTCATTTCCTAGCAGATAGATAATAGATTATAAAACAGAATGGAATCCTTTTATAATTTGAGAACAACGAAAAATGCAAAACATTAATTTCAAAGGCTTAGACTGTGCAACATAAATTCAACAGGCATGAAAACATGCACTGCGCATTTAGTAATCACGACCTTACGGACAGACATTATTTCATATCCCACTTCCACCATAAGGTCCTTTGAGAAAAAGCTCATTGTAGATGACCATCACTTAGAGCCTAAAGGAAACAAATTCTGCAGATGAATCTTTAGGAGAAAAATGGATTTCTTTTTTTAGCCAGAGTGGAAAAACTGTAAAGCAGGAGATCCAGTATAAATAAAACATTTTTCTACCTGCTGTACTTAGAGTTCTCCAAGAAAATATAACACATTTGCTTGCAGCTTAATAACATTACTCTAAATATATAGTCAAAAGACTATAAAAAATTAGTAATACCAGCAGCTCACAATTGTCGAGCATTTATATGTGACTTATATTTAGTATTTTTACATACATCATTTCCTTTCATCCACACATTAGTCCTTTTAAGTTAGATTTTAAGTATCCCTGTTTTACAAATGATTAAATAAATTGCCCAAATCACCAAACTAAGAAGTATTAGAAAATAGGAATCTTATCCTTTCCATCTGATCTAAACCAAATGGTTTTTCACCATTGTGCAATATTGCCTCGAAATTTTATAAACAATTTAGGATATCACATTAGTTTATTAATTACAAGAAATTTTCAGGAAGTCTTGAAGGACAAGATTCAGAGAATGAGTTCAAATTCCTTTCCAGTGATATTTCTCTACTAACAGGTAGGTAGATTTCACCTGAGAAATTGCATAAAGATAATTATTCTAGACAGGAGTTTTGACCCATGAGTTTTGTACTTTACTGACTCAATGGGTAGCTAAAATAGACTACATTCTTGTAAACATATTATTTATAAATATATGAGTTTGTCAGTAGGTATGTGTGTAGGAGAATATGTGTGCTTGGGTTAGAATTGCATTTAGCATTGTAATCAATCACTAAGCACTTTAGTGTCATCTTCCGAGATTTTTAATGCTAGAATAAAAAAAAAAGTAAATGTAACGTCAACATGATGTTAACTTTAAAAATAAAGTTAAGAATATAATTATTCTTGGGGCGCCTGGGTGCCTCAGTTGTTAAGCGTCTGCCTTCGGCTCAGGGTGTGATCCCAGAGTTCTGGGATCGAGTCCCACATCAGGCTCCTCTGCTGGGAGCCTGCTTCTTCCTCTCCCACTCCCCCTGCTTGTGTTCCCTCTCTCGCTGGCTGTCTCTCTCTCTGTCAAATAAATAAATAAAATCTTTAAAAAAAAAGAATATAATTATTCTTAATCACAGCAAGAGTCATGTTGACATTAAAATAAAGTAAAATAATAAAAATAGTGAATAGAAAAAATGGTTAAAATGACGAATCCTATGTAATGCGTATCTTAGCACAATAAAAAATGTTTAATAATAAAAAAATAATTATATTCTTTAGTGAACAACACAGCTTAAAAATAACTGGATTACTACCTATCACTGCACATTAATGCCTCTTTCTTGGATTATGCCTATATTAAAACAAGTTAATATAACACGATGGGGCAAACTGCTTAAAAATTACCTAGTGATTCAGCTGCATAATTGTCACCAATGTCAGTGGGGGTTGTATGGTTAAATCCTCAGTGATAACTCTGTAATAAATGTTTCATCTATTGGAATATTGGACGTAAGATTGCATATATTTATACTTGTTCTTGCAGCAAACACATTCCCATATCCTGTAGTCAATAAAAACTACTTACGATTAAATTTGAAAGCAGAAAAGAGCCTGAGTTCTGGAAACAGCCTACCTGGGGTTGTCTCCAGTTTCCAACATATCAGCTGTGTGACATCGACTAAATTAGTGATGTCTCTGTGGCCCAGTTTCTTTAGTTAAATGAATATCACAGTATCTACCTCAAAAGGTAGTTGTTACCATTTCTATTTTAAACTATTAAAATACCTGGAATAGTGCTTGCCACAGAGCTGATACCAATGAGCACTAGCTGTTATCCTTATATACCCGTCATTGCTGCTCTTGTTACTATGTCCTGAGGGCGTTATAACAGAAACATATAACAGATATAAAACAAAATTTATAGTGATCTTTGATATAAGCCATTGTATCAACAATGATTACACAACGATTATTGTCTCAGTTATCCTTTTACAAATTATTTGCTTATCACAGTAATAGAAATAAGTGCACACATATACTAAATACTCTGCAACACATTTTTCATAAGCAATCTAGTATCATGTTCATAACAACTTGCCTTAGCCTGGTTGATTGCTATCACAGAATACCATAGACTGGGGAGATTATAGACAACAGACTGTATCTTTCACAGTTCTGGAGGCTGGGGAGTCCAAGACCAAGGAGCGAGCAGATTTGGTGTCTGGTGAGAGCCCACTTTCTGGTTCACAGATGGGTCTTCTCATTGTGTCCCAGAAAGGGCGAGAGAACTCTCAGGGATTTCTTATAAAGGCACTGATCTCATTCATGAGGGCTCCACCCTCACGACCTAATCCTCTCCCACAGGCCCTCTCTCTTTCTGCCGTGGCACTGGGGATTAGGTTTTCAACATGTGAATGCTGGGGAGATAAAAGCATCAGTCTATAAAACAACTCTAAAAGGAAAGTGCTATTTAAGAAAAAAGAATCAAGAGGAAGCAGAAACTCCAATTCCGAAACTTTGGTAACTTTCCCCAAGTCCTACAGCTCTGAGTGTAGGAAGCCGTATTTGAATTGAGGGCCTCCGATATCAGCGCCCAAGCTTGTAACAGGAATTTTGAGTAGGAAGTTGTCATCTCTCTCCTTCAGAGCATATACTTTCATAACAAATACCATTTTTACCTCCTTTTCCCCTAAAGAATAGAGTTTATATAAAGCCCAGATCGAATTTTTCCAATAAATTTTTTATTTAACATTTGGAGCAAGAAGAGAGAATGTGGTAGAGTTACATCATTTCTATAAAATGCATATACATTTTCTCTAATACTCTCTAGGGTTTGAGTTTCCTCAAAAATGTGACCCCCAGGCATTTACTTCAGAGGCCAGGGAAGGCAAAACAGGTGACTGTCTGTCTCTCTGGCATCACAGCTCCTTCTTGTACATTACCATTTAGCAACTTAATGGGACCTGACATGTGAAAAGCATTAAATTTTGTGCTTCTAGAAGTGTCAGAAGTTTGGTCTTCTTTTTCTTATTGATAACTTGACACTGAGTTGACCAGATTCCCTGGTGGAAGACTTATTTCTTAAAATGAGCCTTTTATTTATTTAATTATAAATAATCTCTTTCCTTGTTTTTTTCTCACTTCATTTTTAATAGTAATGTTCAGTTCACTTATTACAGGTACTAAATCTTCAGTTTTCATCTGCTGTGACCAAAAAGATGAGAATGATTTTTTCCTAGTAATTTTCATGTAAAGGTAAATTATGAAATCAGTACTATCACAGATTTCCTTGGTCCTGAAACTTCTCTTGCTAAGGACAACTAACCAGACTCACCATACCTTTCAGCATTAGCAAATGTGGTATGGGCAAACCAGAGGAGACAAATAAACATGTGCAAATTCTGCTCTGTCGGTTATTTTAATTTTCAGTGTAATCAGGAAGGGAGTTCCTTTCTAAAAGTATGGGTTTTTTCTTTTCTTTCCTTCTCTTGCTTCTCAATAAAGAGGGAGGCTGCTTGGACTTTTGTTGGCTTCAAGCAAAGGCAGAACTGACAGCAAAAAAAACCCTGATAATTTCAGAGTTTGGGTCTCTTTTGTTTATCTGAAATTCGTTGCTTCAAAAACAATAAGTGCTTCAATAACCTGACTGCAGAAAATACTTAATGGAAATTGTGACTTTCATCTTCCGCTCTAATTCATTTCACAGTAAGGTATGGGCTTAATATAGGAACTTTTTCTTTTGTTTATGACATTTTCACACCTACAGATATTTGTAGACACATGAAGGGACTGCAAACAGCTGATTGTTTCTGAAATTAGCTCAGTACCGACACAAAGCAATGCCTGAGAATAACTTCTGTTTAAAAAGGAAAAATTCTAAAGAGTAAGACTGCTTTATAAATAAAATCTCTATAATCTGTTTTAATGCATTTTAACTTTTGTATTTATTAATTTATTTGCAAAATCCAGATGACAGTTTAATTAGGGTTTAAAGTTTAAAATCTATAATTTTAAGAAAGTCCTATCAGTCTTGGCTGAAAATGAGCCATGGGCTTAATAGGTTTGGGAAAAGGTTTCTAATTTTGAAATTTGCATACACACATGCACTTGGTAAAAATGAAGTATTATCCTTTTAGACAAATAGAATTATAGCAACATGTATTTGTTTTGCATTTAATTATTGTGAAGCTAGGTTCTGGGTTCTTAACAAGAACGGGGCACGTTTCAGAATGTGAAAAGTTTTATAGTCATGTGAGGTGTTTCTAATTTACTTTGGGGGAAAAAAATGTCCAAAAGTCTTGCATAGCTTACATTCGGAGACATATCCAACAAGAAGCATATTTCTCTTCCATAAAACTTATTCCCCTTGTATTTCACATTTATATGCTGTTTTAAATGTTACCATTTAATTTGAAATTTATAATTGTAGCGTGATGACTGGTATTGCCCTAGGGGGAAAATATAGAAGAGCAAAGTACCTCTGTAGCAGAAATTACGTGCAGGTCCCATAAAATAAGCTTCTTTTCTTTTCCATTATGTTCTAGTCACAGAATAAATAGCTGATTGCATACTGCAGATTATCATGTGCTTTAAATATGAGTGTCCTTGTAAAGTGTACATTAGTTATAATCCTTTGTACATAAATCATTTGATTAAAATGAAAATAATTTTACATATAAAAAGCACATCCACTTCACTTAATGTTCCACTGATCAATTTTTACACCTACCACCAGTTGCCATTTGTGAAAATAATTCTTTGAAATTTGTTGCTGAGTCTTCCAAATAGATTAGCTTATGCTCCTTTCAAGCTCAGAGGATCTCATTCCTTCAGACTAACTGTTTAAAGCTGGCACTATATTTAGCAACTATGTACCCTCTGGAAGGAGAGACCTTTGAGAAAATTGACCTGCCCATTTGAGTCCTAACTGACAATTCCTCATTGGGAACAGCTAATTTTCTACAAAATGCTTTTTAACATGGTTTTAATCATGCAGCAATTAAGAGTAACTTTTAGAAATAAATCTGGAGATGGTTCCTTATCCTTCTGTCAATTGAAGTTGAATTTATGCCTTCAACAACTTCTTTGTCTCACCTTTATTTTTGGTTTGTTAGCTTCCTGAAAGTGTGGAATTCAATCTGTAAATGGTCACTGTGACAGAAGTTTTCTTGAAGAATTCAAGAAACCCTGTAGTAATGCAAGCAACGTTGGTACTTCGCTCTTGTATCACGTATTATGATTTCCCTTGACCGGAGGTACACTCCAATGCGCAATCTCAATGTGGCTTCTTTGTTTTCTGTATCTGCTGTCACCTTGCAGTGCAGCAAGGGAAAAGCAAAGCAAGCAAACTCATGAAACTGAATTCAATCCATCGGATAGATTCAGACTCACAAATTCAGTTTCTTCAGGTATTTGTCTCTTTTGAATATGTGGTCTTATAGACTTTCTCCTCTTCCCTGCTTCTCTCCGAGATGATGTGTGTCTCACAGGGAGCTATGTGATCTGGCAGCAAGGTAGGGAGCACACATCTCAATATTTATATCTGCAAGTCCCTGCTTGGTTTTCTGGTTCCTCTGATCTCTGCAGTGATGGCCTTAGCTGGTGGCTGAGTGCCCTGCTAGCATCCCCAGACTGTAGCTGGGAGCTCCTGCCTGTGTAGTTATTTCTCAGGTTGGTCAGGAGTCCTTCCTGCTGACTTGGCTCCACAAACCCCTCTGAGGTTGGGTTGTAACTTCTTTTTGCTCTCTCACCTTGGGTGTACCCTGCAGATTGTAGATAAATGGTTATCTCTCGTTGCCACAGCCTTCCCCCAAATGAGCCTGCCAATATTTTTTGTGCCAAATGGGACTCTAGGAAGACCAAGGCAGGGCTGGTCAGGGTTTTTATCTCCGTAACCTTGTAGTTACCCTGGGTTGTTTTGTTGTGCTCTGTGCAACTGGCTTTCCCTATATAGTTCCTAGTGGAAAACAGGACAAAACCCCCCTCTGTGTGACGGTTTTCTTGTCAACCTATCTCACGCAGTCCTCTCTCCATGACCTCATTGTAGTGGGGGGGTGATTGGGGTCTACATGACTTCTCACTGATTTCGTACCAACTTTCTAATCTTCATTCCATATTTACCAAGGAAGGAAGGATTGGGCTTTCCCTTCCCTCTTGCTGTCTGTTCAGAAAAATCACTTACGTCATATACTTGAGGTGAAGTCTCCTCTTTTTGAAAATGGCAGGTGGGACATACATATTTCAGAAAGATTTTACCTGTTAAACTTGAGTTAGCCTCTGGATATAAAATGTGGTACATCTGCTCTGCTAGTGACTCATTTGAGATCACCTTCCTTTGCTGGTTCTTGGTAACAAAATGGAAATGATGTGTTAGTTCTTTCCTAAGCTCTCCTTAGAAAATCTGGAAACTACAGAAAACAAAACAAAAAAATATGAGTTTGTTATATCTGAGCAACCCATACCATGTGGCTATTAGAGTCTTATTTTAGCTTTTCATTTAGGCTGTTGCATGCTCTTCTGCACGGGGCTGGCATTCAGCATAGGCCTAAATGTGACTACACCATTTTAGTTTCAGAGTCTGCATTTTTACTCTACTTCCCTCCTGGTGTTCTTTATGAGCAAAAGTCCTGTAGCCTAACTATAGTCACAGCTAAGTGTGAAGAACACTTGGACACTTGGTTATAACTCTTAGTCCTTAGAAATTCATTTGGCCTCAGCTGAGGAAGGTTAGGGTCCCCAGTGGTGAAATTCCATTAGTAAGTCAGGGTCTTGAGCTATTGAGACCTTCTGCCCCATCTGTTGGCTCTCTCCCCTCACAGTCTGCTTACACCAGCTGTGCTCCTGACCTCCTATAGGTCTCTGAGAAGCAGGGGTTGGGGCACTTCCCTCACATTTTGTGGGATCACATATGGGGATCGTAGACTCTGTGGAGAGGTTCACTGAAAATCTTCCTTAAGCTCTTCACACAGGTAGCAAAGCTAGGATTACTACCTTTGTCTCCCTCTGCCAAAATGGTACTTGGTGAAAACAAACTTTGGGTTCTCCTCCTGTGAAAAAGTCTTTCCGTAGGTGATCTGACTAGCTCCTTGTGATATAACAGCCCCTCATAATCAGAGGAAAGAGAAGCAGCTTGCTGAAATGAAAGATTTCCCAATTCCTGTCCCCATTGTAGCTGACAAATTGGATACCATAGCTGAGTTACTGGAGTGGAGGAAGAGCTAGTGTAAAGGCTGTGCAAATGAAGTGTACCTAAGGGCAAGACCATCCCGACCTGTGGAGAGTGAAGGCTTGCCTACTGACACCTCAGGGCTGAGGAACGTTCTTTGTTCTTGGGAACAGAGAGAACATCTAATCTCTAATGAATAACCTGCTGAAGGACCTGGGCAAGTTTCAAGGGGACAAGGTGGCTGTGCCTGCCTGCTTTAGGGAAAGCTGCTGGGAGTTGGGCATGTCCGGCCAGCACTGCAGTAATTACTTGAACTCAGTGGTGACAGTGGGTGAATGTATGAGAGGTAAACCCCAGACCAGGTTGTTCAGTCAGACTGTGCCAGTGCAGCTCTGGCCTCCCTTGGACTGAGGCCAGTGCTGTCTTCTCAGCACTCTCTTCTAAGTGGCAGGACATTTTGAGGAAAGGCTTTCTGGTTGTAGACTGGTATTATCTGCTACCAGGATGAAGAGAAAACCTGAAATGTGGTTATCTTATGTAAAACCAGAGGTCCTCTGTATTGGTTTCCTAGGGCTGCTGTAACAAAGTATAACAGGCTAGGTGTCTTAAAACAACGGAAATTTATTTTCTCAGATTCCAAGGGACTAGAAGTTGTAATTATGATGTCAGCAGGGTCATGCTCCCTTTGGAGTGGCTAGGAAACTATCTTTCCTTTCCTTTTCCTAGTTTCTGGTGGTTGCCAGCAATCCTTGGCATTCCTTGGCTTGTAGATGCATTACTCTGATCTTTCTCTGTGGTTACATGGCCTTCTTCCCTGTGTTTCTCTGTGTTTTTACATGGCCTTCCAATAAGGACACCAGTCATTGGAGTTAAGGTTCACCCTAATCCAGTGCCCTCATGTTAATTAATTATGTCTACAAAGACCTTATTTCCAAATAAGATCACATTCTTAGGTTTTGGTTAGACATGAATTTTGGAAGGCACACTGTTTGAACCAGTACAACTTCCATCCCCTAATATAGATAAGTATTTGGTCATTGTTATTGTGACTATTTTTCAGAAAAGTCTCTTGTTCTTCCTTTTCTAAAATTAGATTCTAACCTTGTGACCAAAGAATAAATATACGACCTATGTAGTGCACAACGATGTATGGCCTTCTTGTCCTCTGCAAACTGTCAGCCATGCTCTGTCTGTAAACCCCTTCCACTTTCATTTCTTGATGGTTCTTTTTACAGTCACATTGTTCCTTCTCTTAACTCCTTTAAATCTGCTCAGATTTCAGATTTCTCCTTTCTTTATTTTTTTTTTTATTTTTTATTTTTTTAGAGAGTGAGAGACAGCATGCATGTGGGCAAGGGAGGAGCAGAGGGACAGGGAAAGAGAATCTCAAGGAGACTCCCTGCTGAACGTGGAGTCTGACAACGGGACTTGATCTCACCACCCTGAGATCTTGACCTGAGCTGAAATAAGGAGTCAAACACTTAACCATCTGAGCCCCCCAGGTGCCCCACAAATTTTCCTTTCTATGAGACTCCTTGATCTTGCAAAATGAAATGGCAACCACCCCTTATTATCCCTCCTTCTCCCTCCTGATTTCCCCATAGTTCTCATTACCGTCTGGCATATTGTGTCTGTATTTTTAAGCTAATTTTCTTCTCAGTTTCATGAAGACAGTCTCTCTCTCTCTCTCTCTCTCTCTCTCTCT
>NW_024423343.1:39032198-39166213 GCF_017311325.1 Ursus maritimus
TCTCTCTCTCTCTCTCTCTCTCTCTCTCTCTTTTTGGACTCTATTGTGAAGATCTAAAGCAGTGACTGGCACATAGTAGGAACTCAGTGAATGCAGTCGTGTGTTGTTAAAAAGTTACATGACCTGGTGTGGTGGCTACACAGGGCCAGCTGGGAAGGCATGCTAACCACTACCTAAATAAGGTGGAAGAGGGGAGAATGTGAATAGCATATAAAGAGAAACAGGCAGGGTGAGCTGAGCTATGAGGGTGGATGGAG
Source organism: Ursus maritimus (assembly GCF_017311325.1). Taxonomy (NCBI): domain Eukaryota; kingdom Metazoa; phylum Chordata; class Mammalia; order Carnivora; family Ursidae; genus Ursus; species Ursus maritimus. Next base: position 39,032,456 of record NW_024423343.1, read on the forward strand.
AGGGAGGGTCTTAGTAATAATGGATCCATTATTCTTGTCTTTAAAGTCTGCTTCCAGTATCGCCTTTTTTCCTTGGTGCACTAGCAAATAAATTGCTGTTTTGATTTTGAGTTAGGTTTCTGAAACTTTCAGTAGAAAGTGTAGAGACCAATACACTAATCACCACTAAATGCAGTCTCTTTCTTGATGCAGCAGCTTTCCGTTTCATGGCCACTCACTCTAAAGATAGAAAAGAGGGGTGTGGAATCTGATCCCAGAGAGTAGAAAAATAATGTGGAAAATCTCACCACATCATAGCTTCCTCCCCAGAATCCACTTTGAAAATGGTCAGTATTTCACTGGTACCAAAGAAACTCAGAGAGACTACAGAGGGTATGATCCTCCCCAAACTTTGAAGTACCAGGGACAGCAATAGTCTGAATGTGACCAACAAGCTTTCCTAGGCAGTTTGAGGGGAAAGGAGAGGCAGCCCAACTGAAGCTTAAAGGGCACAATGAGCAAGACTGAAAAAACCCATTTTCAAATTTCACACAAAGCTGAGAGCTCGAACTCTCTTTCTTCCTCACCAGGAGTGGAACCTCGTACTGAACTTGAGACAAATTAGACATGTTTCCTGCCCTGAAGTTCACAGCGCTGCTTGGGATAGAGTCCCTTCCTTTTGTCTTTGTGCCCTGAAATTTTTGCAGAACATTTTTTTTTTTTTTACTCTTCCAAAGATTTTTTTTTTTTCTGTTGCAAATAAATGTGACTTTGACCAAATTAGGGAAATTTTCACAAACCATGCAAATCAAAGTAAAATCAGTAGGAGCAGAAAATGAAGCATTATTTCAGACACTGACTTTGACTGTGAGGCCAAGAGTGATGCAAACATAAAATCCTTGTTATAGTACTTTCGGGCTGTTTTAAACAGATATTTTTTTTGACAACAGAAGACAATGCAAAGATTAAAAAGTCATTTTCAGAGTGGTGCTTAATTGGAATCATTTCCTTTTAGAGTTTGTTTGCTGCCCTAGGGGCTGATTTCACGTATATTGGAGCCAAGAAGGAAATATACATAAAGTTACAGTTATTAGGGACATGGGAAAGCAAATATGGGCCGCTATGTAATGCCATCTTTAGTGTTTTGGGGAGGATGTAGAAAGTCCATTATCGTTTCTTCAAAAGTAATTTTAAAATGCAAATACAGGTGCTAACAGATTCTTGTCTCTGTAAGATTGTCAATTTTCCTGCCCCACACTCATTTATTTTTCATGAAGAATGAAATATGGGGTAGAGATTTATTTGTTGACAGTTACCATGACTAACTCATTCTCAACTCTGACCTAAATTCTTCCAGCTTAGAAGCAGCGAAGTAGAAAATAATGAGGGCTGGGTTATTTCTGAAATGTAAAACCTGAAATTGCCAGAATTTACTCAAGTTCCTTGAAGGTAGAGTGTTCAGAGTTCTTCATTGTTGTTGTTGGACTATTCCCAGCGATAATAAAGCTTGGTCCTTTAGTTTATTCTATTTTAACATTAAACCCACACCTGTTCCCACTGACCCCTAAATTAAATTGCATGTTCCAAACTTAGTTTAGATTTTACTGTCAGTCTATTTTCAAGAAACTGACTGCACAATGTGCATTTTTTTCTGTCTGGAGTTAACTTGGAAGTGTGAAAACTTAGAATACTGTGAGGATGGTTTTAGTAGTGCTCAAATGTCTGACCTTATTCCTCTGACCTGCTTATTTTGGAAATGCTCACTTTGAAAGGCATATTTATTGATGTAAATGATATTGGCATGAATAAGCAAAGTTTTCAAAATGAGCAGTACTGATAAATTTGATAGATGGTTCACACAATGAATTTGTATTTACATTTAACTATTCATGGCTAATTCTTATAAAAACTGCTATGATCTTGTAGATTGTAAAAATATTTTAGAACTATAGTGTTTGTGTCCATGCTTAATGTATCCATTTTTTTGATATTGTCGAAAGATTGCTATCTAAGGAGGAAAGGTCAATATTTGACTTTTACTTATATATATATGTATACATATATGTGTGTGTGTGTATATATAATATATAATGTTCATCTATTCTAAATAATGTTTTATCGGTATTTACCATATTTCAGATTAATCTAAGGAAGACGGTATACAAGAAGTGGATGAAATTTGAATTTAGGTGCCTAAGTCCTCTTTCTTCTTTTCATAGACATGGAGTCTGGTACCCCATCTCCTTCTCAACCTACTGTACCCCTCCCCCCATCCAACACACATGCAACTCAGGATCTCAGGTTTCTTTTTGTGTTTTCTGCTTTCTCGCTTTTATTTATTTCCTCTCATCAAAACTTATTTTCTGAGAAATCATTTGAATCCTAATGTGAATACAGTGTATACTAGTGTTTGCCAAACTTTGCCATGAGTTCAAGAGATGTTAAGCAAGTATGTCCTAGAAGCATACTATTCCGTACCCCAAAATGCTTGGGGAGTATGCATTCTAAATCATCTTCTTACCAACTCATTTGCTAAAGGGAAGACCAATCTGACTGTATCTCTTACTGTCCCTAGAAAAATATCTCTCTTAACAACAGCCTAAGATGGGCTAACTCTTGTCAAGAAGAAAAATAAGTTGTATCCCTGAAATCTCAGCGTATAGATTACCTTATAATTCTCTCTCAGTAAAGCTTGCATAGACTCATGCTTAGGTCAGAAATTCTTTCTCCAGCACGAGAGTGTGTACATTTGATACTGGTAAGTATTTTTTAGAGATGTCATTGGGGCCAGATCATAAAAACTTAAAAGGAGTTTAAGACTTAGCCATACTGGGGAGCCATCAAAAGCTTTTAAAGGAGAAGGTGCATGAAGAGATCTGTGTTGTTAAAGATAATTGAGACATCAGGGTAGAGGTGGGGAGATAAGGGGCATGTGACTCGGACATCCAATTTCAGACTGTTATAGTCATCTCAGTGGGAGTGTTAAGGTCCTGAACTGGGATAAGAAGTATGGAAAGAAGTTGAGAAACACATTTGAGGAAGATTTAGCATAAGAACATAGGAGAATGTGCCACAATGACTCAGTTTTCTGGCTCAGGTTGGCAAGGCTAATGTGATTACTGGGGAGTAAAGAATTGGTTGGGACAATGGAGGGGCAGGGGTAATGAATCTGATTTTGTTTATAGATAAATAATGGAAACAAGCCATTTTAAATGAAACCACAGTTGCTGGAGTTGCCTAGGGGAGAAAGGGACAGTGGGATATTCTCTCTAGACATCTTGCAGTGCCCACTTATTGCCAGTGGGCCCCATGCCTCTCTCTCTTTTCTTGTTGACTCACTAGTGAGTACTCTTTGACATTTTCCATGGTTTTGCCTCACAGGGTTTTGTCTACCTGTCAAAATTTTCTTTCAGTCACTATGAGTGAAAGGCTAGGGCAAAATGACTTAAGGGGGGAAAAACTTGCAAAACTATTACCATGACTTTAGTCCATAAGTAAAAATAATAAGGCCATCAGTACAGTCAAAAGTTATACTACGTGTTTGCAAATGGATTTGATTTTTAAGATTAAATTTGTCAAAGAGCAAATGTATAATTCTTTCTAAATGAGGTGATTATTAACAAGACATTTATGTGTCAACTTACGTGCCTTCCACACCGAGACAGGGGTAGTGAACCCAGGTTCCATCAGTGTAGTTAGAGTAGGAAGCTGCCTATTAGTATCATGTAAAAAAGTAACCAATGGACTCTCAAGTACACATATCTTTAGCTTGCCCTAGTGGCAATATCATTGATCCTGTTTTTAGGTAGAAGGTGGCAGGGGTAAAATGCTCCCACTAAGACATAAATAAAATGGACTTTAGTATTGATTGTACCAAGGACTCTGTGACTTTGAATAAGTTGTTCATTATCTTCGTCTTAAAAAATGGCATAATAATAGCTACCTTGCTTTTATCACAATGCTCTAAATATCAACTGAGATTATATTTGAAAGTATTTTAGTCTAAGGGGATAAACTCATGTATAGGATTAATATTTTTGAGCTAAAGCACAGAAATTGTCCATTAGAAATGAAGTACGCCATTTTAAAGAGATAATACCACTGTTCAAATTATTTCAGGAGATTAGCTGATTAGGCCAATGAATAACCTAGGTGGGGATGTGGGTTAAAAATATTTAGGCAGGGGACTGACATGAAAACACTTGGCTTCTGGGAAGAAAGCAGTTTTAGAGTAAGAACAGATACATGTTATGAAATGGAAGTCATCAAATCAGGCTTTTCCTATAATTGTGTGTAAGGCTAATCCTCCTGAAATTAACATGCATTTTAAGTCTGATATTTTGAGTTCTGAACAGTAACTGGATTAATGTATTTACTAGTAGGTAAGGTGCAGCACCTAGGATTATACATTTAGGTAGTACCGTAGGACAATTGAGGGCTCCTTTCCAAGTAATTCTTAGAACATCCCCCCTCCATTGCTCCCTCTGCCATCCTCAGGATACACACACACACACACACACACACACACACACACACACACACACCCCATTTCCATATACTGTGCCATTTCTCCTAACCTGGGATGTATTCGCCTCTTCTAACATTCACTTGGATAATATATGCTGAGGCTTCAGGACTCAGTTCAGGCATCATCTCCATCTTCCCAGACCCCCAGATTAGGCCAGGTAATCCTCCTTTTTGGTCCTCATGTACCCTGTGCATAATTTTATTGTGATACTGACTCTATTACACAGTTCCCGATAACATTACATAGAATGCACGCACGCACACAAATGGGAGGTTTACATTTTTGCCTCCCCCTAAAGAATGCAAGCTTTCTGAATACAAGATTGAATGGAATTCATCTTTATTTCTGTTGGATCTTGCAGCGTGTCTCATATATAGAAAAATGCCTAATGAATGTTCAGAGTCCAGTGAATCTGAGGTTTTTAGAGAACTGAATGATGTGAGGAGAACAACTTGGTGAGCTTTTGGAAGATGTGGTAATAGTGCAGGAGAAGTGGCGGTAGAGGAGAAGCTTTCGAGGCAGACATGGGAACATTAAGTTGTAAGCTATTGGGTCCTTTATTCACTTATTTTAAGATCATGAGTCTGTTCATTTGCTTATTCCACAAAATCGTCCCACACTTACTGTATTCCACACACAGTGGGGAAAAAATGAGTCTGCAGTAGGGCTACAAGAGGGAGCTAAAATGTAGGCGACTAAAAGCAAGGCCCAGAAGTAAAAATGTGCCGAAGGGCATGTCAGAATCATAGAGTACGGACGGGCTTTCAGTTCAGATCGCCCATTTTCTCATCTCTGCTCTGCTACTTACCACCATGCAACCATAAGAAAGTTGCTTAGCCTTTCTGTGTCTCAGTTTGCTTATCTGAAAAATGAAGATATTAGCACTACATACATTATTTCTTCGTTGTTAACATTCTGTGAGTTACTCTCCAGCAAAATTATTTCTTGTAATTGCCATTTGGGGATTTCTAAATTATTTCCACGTAGCAGTAGGACACTTGTGCCAATGAACTTCAACACACTTTCAGGCTTATATGTACTATTAAATTGTCTTTTAAAATTATGGTACTGATTACTTTTAATGAAAACTGTTAATTAATTTATTAGTTTTCTTGCAACCTTTCCAACATTTGCCTTTTGCTAATATAGATACAAAATAGCATTTCATAGTTTTTAAAAAACATTGTATAGATATAGTTGGTGTGGTTAAGTATTCTTTTTTACAGTCTGATTCTATTTGTATTCCTCTTATGTGAACTGTGTTTTGTGTGTGTGTGTGTGTGTGTGTGTGTGTGTGTTTCCTTTTTCCTCCTTTGGCAGAATGTGGGTTGAATATAAAAAGGTGATCCCAATAGCCTATTTTGCATTCCATAATAGATGTTGAGCATTTCCCTCTTCCCAAACAGTTTCTTCCTTTGGTTTCCAATACTATATATACTCTTCTGTATTTCCTCTAGCCTCTGTTGGCTGCTCCTACTGAGCTTGCTTTACTGTCTTATATTGTGACTGGCTTTTAAATATTGGTGCTTTATATTCTCCCCACAAATGAACAAGCAGGTTCATATACCATCTACATGCTGATGACTCTCACATTTATATTTCCAGCCCAAACTTCTTCCATAACTCCAGCTCTGTTTACTCCAAATCCTGGAAGTCACAGAAGCAACGAGTTTCAACAATGTCCTAATATAAACTCTTGATTCCAATCTTTGTTCCTTAATAATATTTAAAATCTCCAATGAATAGCATTGCCACTGGTCATGCTACACAAAAATGTAAATTTAGGGTCATTCTGATATCTTCCTTATCCAAAATAATTTCTTTTTAAACTTTTCCTGTTCTGCATCAAATCATCCCATTCCCTTCTTCCCTGATATCAACCAAATTCGAGAAACTACTCTCTTGTCTAAATTACTGTAATAGTTCTTGAGAGATCTCCTTACACCCCACATTGTAACCACAGTGAGACTTTTAACATTCAAATTTAACATGCAAATATTACTGCTTAAGACTGTTCATGACATCCTACTGGCATTAGAATTAAGATCACGGTCCTTAAGGTAGTCTACAAAGCCCTGTATTATCTGTCCTGCCTTCTCGCCACTCTGCTGTAGTGCCGCTATTCCAATTGCTCTCTGTTCTATCACATTGTCGTATCCTGCTCCTGCCCATGTCAGGATGTTAGCACAAACTGTTTCCTCCACACGGGTTCTCTTCATCCAGATAATCCCTGCCTTTTAACAGTCAGCTCAGAAGTCATTTACATAAGAAGCCTTCCTCTAAGTCCTGACTGGAGTCCTGCCACCATCACCCCCCCTCCAGCTGTACTTACTGCTGCCTGAACTTCCCCTTCGTCACAATTTTCAGAAGCTTAATGAACTATTTGATGAAGTAATTAATGATTGACTCCTCCCCTAGAAGATAAGCTCAACAAGAGCAAGGCTAGTACAGAGAAGAAACAAATATTGATGATTTAAAAAAATATAAAATCTATCTATCTATCTATCTATCTATCTCTTGGTCTACTTAGTTAACTTTTTTGAATTTCATCTTTTTAGTTTTTAAAATGAAAATTCCTGTTCTGAGTACCTCACAAGGTTACTGTAATTTTGTGTGATTTTATATATATATATATATATATATATATAAAATCACTTCTGAACTGAACAGTAAGATATACATATTTCTCCAACTTTGTTCAAATAGACTATTTCCATTTGAAGTCTGTGGGATTTGAAACATATTTGAAGAATTTTGGGGGCTTAAGTTAGACTTGAAGTAAGCTCTGTGGGCGCCCAACTTGTAAAATAGACTGCTTGTTAAATTTGTGCTCTCTCTCATTTTCTGGCAGGCATCTGGCAGTGTGTCATCATTAAAGGTCAACTAACCTTGATTGATTCTGGATTGCACAATAAATTTCTTTTGCATTAAATTAAAAAAATGTGACAGTCAAAGAGAAAGTGTAGTTGCCTGCTGTCTTGAGACAGGTTATAACCACCATGATTTCAGGGATTGATACGATAAAGATAAAGAATGTATATTTTCCTGTTTGATATATGACGTTTATATAATTCAGGACTCCTCATATATGATGCTTTAAGAGGCACATGGCCTGATCACAGAAAACATCAAAGAACCTTCTCAAAGGCAAACAACAGAGTCTCCTCCTCCCACCTCTTTTGTTCTGCTCCATATGGAGAGTAGAAGAATATGATATTTTGGAAGAGGAGGACATGGGAAGGCTACTGTAGGTTTGCTTTGGGTTGATTGGATCTCACAAAGTAAGTTAAGTTAGCTGTGAATTAGTAAGCCCATTGACTTATGCGTACATCAGGAAATTCTGGGACCCTAAGAGGTCATGCCCAGAACAGGATGGATTGATGTTATAAACTAACATCAGTATTGCATGGAGGGGACAGAGCATAAATCAGAGGGAAAGGACACTTCTAAATTAAATGTTAATCCAAATGTAAGAACTATGCTGAAGAGATGAATAACAAATGAACATGAGAGTGTCCAAAGGAAAAGATTTAATATATGTTTTGTAAGTTAACCCAGTTATTTAACTTTATTGAACGTACATTGAGTGCCCAACACTTCATAATTAGGCCTGATTATAATTATGTAAGACTAAAATATGAAATTATGGGGAAACATTTTTTTGTACTATGTCTTACTATATATATATACTAAAATCATTGTCTTATATATTAAAGTAATGATTACATTCATATTCATGAGTACAGACCTATCTTTCAGTATATTGGGAGCTGTCTTTATATATGTTCATGTATCTGCATGTACGTGTGTGGGTAAGTGTGCATAATATTTCTGTCACCTATCTATCTTTGCAGGATATAGAAAATTATTTTAAATAATAATCTGGTTTAAGAGTAAGAAATAATTTAGAAAGATCCTTACTTTAGAATCTTTTCCTTTTATTCATTAATTCTCGATAGACCAAACTCACTCCGAAGGCCTAAAATTCGTTAAATGTTTGAGAAGATGTTAACAACAGCAACAACAACAAATACCTTGGGAGAGGGTTAGTTAAATTGACTTTAAGGTTTTTAAAGATTCAGACCGACAATTCTGAAAAACAGAACTAAGAAGGATATCATTTTATGATTGGATTGTCCAGACTACTCTTTTTATATCTTTGGATCATTTTGTAAGAAAGACATGAATATATTATGTTTTACTATAATAAAAGTAGGAAAAATTACATAATGCAATATTATGCTTAATTTATAATCTGTAATATAATTCAGTATTAGAGAAAAGATAGATAAAACGAAAGGACCAACAATCCTGAAAGGTTCTTTATACATGGCATAGGGTTGTTGTGTACAACAAAGAGATAATAAATGTGGCAAATATGCTATTGACATTTATTAGTCCACATAGAAAGAAAATCCAGATAGTTTATAATTTTTACTGGTATATTTTTTTAATCCTTATTTCTTATTTGCCAAACTTCATGTCCCAATTTAATTAGATTATTAAAAATTCTCATTTGTGTTGAGTAGACCCAGTGTGCATATTCTAAAGCATTTTGCAAATGGATATTGCTTTACTAATATTTTTATTAATATATTTCCATATTGTATTTTAACTTTTTGTGTTCAGTATTTATGTGATCCTGTAAATTCTCCTTTCCTTTATCACTATGAGTGACACTGAATAGCTGGTTTTACTTTTTTTGCCATGTAACATCCTAGAGGCAGTGTTCATCTACGAAAGCAAATTTGGCTTTTTCTTAATCACTTGCATACTCTAGAATATTCATTAGGTGGTAATTCAAAATAGTTGACATATATATCTCCATTTATTATGTACATATACATCATATTGTATATTTAATGCCCTATTATTTACTTATTTTACATTATAATTGGGCACTAACAAAAGGCACAGGAATGCTAAGCTGGAATTCTATAATATATCTAGTCTAATTATAAAGCTCACAGATAATTATTAATTTTTAAATTCTGATTAGTTATTATGAAGTGTGATTTGTCCTTCTAGTACTTTTAATAATTCATCTTCAGTTTAATATATTCAGAGACTCTTTTTTTGTCAATTCTGTCATTTCTTATTGTATCTATGCTTTTACTCTTCACTCTTTCATTCTAAGAGCTGCAGATTTACTTTTTTTTTTCCTGTCCTTTTTTGAATTTTTTTGCAGCATAGTGGGAATATGTTTGATCTCTTTTATGCATAAGTCTTCTAACATTTTTTCAGGTTTTTGATGATGTTCTGTCAGGTTTTTTTCTTCCCCCTTTTCTGCAGGAGTGGCTACATTGCCCCCAGATACATAGTAATTGCTTACAAAAAGCAGGTTGATGCTGAGTCAGAATACAGAACTGAAAAAATGAAATGACGAGAGTTAAAATTATCTGTGTACCTTGAGGGACAGAGCTTATGATAACAGTTTCCATTTTTCCAATGAAAGTTAAGCCCCAATTAACAAGAGGTCTAAATGAATGCATTATTTTAACACTTCTTTTATTGAATATTCCCATCCCGTCCCCAACATTGTTCTGGATTTCCAGATTTCTCATGTTGTAGTGTTGTAGAGGAGACATAGCTGAAAGTTCAACTAACTACTGTATCAGAGTACCAGTGTCCTGATCTGATCCAGTGTCCTAATTAAAAGTGATAGATATCAAGGAGCTGGTTTATATGCTATAACAATCTAAGGAGGCTAAAGGAGCAATATGCCTATTGCCATCTAAGTTCATATAGAAATGAACTTTAGATTATAGAAGGGATAATAGTTTTATTTTAAATATTTTATCTAATCAAATTCAAATAAAAATCTGTTTTCGGCATATGGCTAATTTGGTGGACTGTGTAACCTTTTATAAAGGGTTTCTTCTTAAATTTAGAAAATGTCAGTTTGACCCCAGCTGTGTCTCTGTAAGTTCATTTATCCATTTACTTGTCTGTGGAATGTATATGCAGAAAGGCCCTAGCTTTTTAAATTTTAATTCTCAGTTCATATTGTTGGTAAAACATGTGTTTTGGCTTAGAATTATACAAAGAGCACAGGAAATATTTCTTAGCATTTTCTGTGTTTTAAATAAATTCCAAGACACATTGTTTTGTTATGTAGAAGCTAGATAAGAGCAGTGAAAGGAACGCCTTGAAGGGGAATGATAGAGACAGGAACTGGAGGCAGGAACAGTGATAAATAAGCTGTACAGTAAAAGCCCAGTGACACAACATCCTGACCTTGTGTCTTCCAAGACCTTGGGTATGAAAGATCAAGTGCCACAGGTGTAGAGCCTGTGCTCTCCTCTTCCGCCTCCATCCCAGGGTAACCTCTAGACTCAGTATAATGCATCTGCATTGTGGATACATTTGCCCACCCTGCCCCCCTAATCCATGGAGAAAGGCCGCCATGACTGTTCAGTACAAACCTTGTGGTGTCAAAAACTCCACCTGCCGACCTGTGGGAAGAGTTTCCCAACGATGGGAAGAAGCCTCCGTTAGAGACTACCGCACGGTACGTTACAGCTCCTCCCAACCCACAGAGACGCAACAGATATCCAATCCCAGAATAACCCAGGGCTGGTTCCACCTTTAACATAATTGTGAAGTTATAATTTTCATTGTTTTCAGAGGTAACACTATATTAGAAAAGGAAAACAGAGTTACCATGTCCTCAGAATATTTTCTGTCATACGCCAGTCAACATAATCAAAAACAATAGGAATAGCCATCTTTGTCATATATGTGCATGTATAATAAAAACTGTAGTGCTGGTACAGCATAGAAAGGACTGACTGAAGTGTCTTTTGAAGGGTTATCATTCAGGCAAAAAGCATCTTCAAACCTCCGACTAGGTAAGTAAGTAAGTAGTCTAACTTTTCCTGCTGGTAATACTCAAAGTGGTGGGGTGTGTGGAATTAGACAAACCAGAGTTTCAAGGAAATTAAAGATTATTTATCTCAGTTTTTCAACATGGTAGAGTCAGGGGAAGGAATTTTTCCCTCTTCTCCCAAGAAGAGGTTATCTTTCCTGTGTTTTCTCATTATCGCACACTGTAGCATTTGTCACAAATGATTCTTATTGCCACATTCGTGTTTATGTCTCCCATTAAATGGTGTATTTCTTGAGCAGAGAACTATGCCATAGGCTCTGTGTCCTTAGTGCACAGCACTATACCCACAACATAGCAGAGCACATTATTCAAAAAAATGAATGGTGAGCGATTCCCTTCTACAATAAGTGGCCACCAATCTGTATTTGAAAACATCTTTGCTAGGAAACTCAAAACAATACATGGCCATAAACTATGATTTTTAGGATTTTTTTTTCATTTCTCTTGATACAAGGTTCTTATTTATGTCCTGATAAATATGACACACTGATTGATTCTACTCCCTTAAAATCATAAAGAATGCTGCTGTGCCCTCTTCTAAATGATAACCTCTCAAATATTTGAAGGCGGCTATCATACCCCCCTTTCACCATGTCCATTTTATACTTCCTCCGATACACTCATGCCATCTTTTCATGCTATTTAAATTGGTGTTTGTGGCAATAGTAGCCTATTTAGTTATTTATCTGTTCAGTTCTGCAAGAGGTGATCGATGTATTAGGTACTCTGCTAGATGACCTAAGGTGTAAGGATGAATCGGAATATATTGTTCTGGAGAAATAACAGATAAAATTACAATTTCAAATTACTGTGGAATATTATGATGTAATATGTTAACATGGTATCTGAGGCTGAGAGCAGCTGCACAAGGTGCTGTAACAGAGAATAGGCTTTTAGTCCAGAGATCAGAGGAGCAATTATTTTATTATTTTATTTTGTCCTCTTAGATATGGCCTGTTATTCACATCTGTCATTTGGATCGTTATTGTACAAATTATGCTGGTTCCAAACTTTCCTTATCATTCATAGATTTTATAAAATACTTTAAAAATTATTTGTTCATGTTAAAAATGTTGGAGAGTACAAGACTGAGTATATGACTGAGACTTATCTTGAGGACCTTTTTCTAGGTTTCCAGTATATGGTTAGATAAAGATTCCATATTGCTGATGATGAACAGTTTGCATTATAAAGATTTTCTTAGAATAACCCATTATTCTGTAAAAACCGTATTTCCATTAAGTAACTCAAAACACTCTAACGTAGCTAACCACAACACATTCTTCATGGACTGGTAGATGCTGATGTTCTTGTCCTATGAAAAGCCTCGTAGTACAGCATGACTATTTTGTTTCTGAATGGTAGAATTTTGAAAATATGCTCTCTACTTATTTTATACTTTGAAATGTGATACACAGAGACTCTTAATAAAAACTTAAAGATATTTTATTTTCTATTACAAACTTTTTCTTTAAAGTTTGAGTCTGTGAATTTGGGCTCTGCTGCAGTGACAGGAGAAGTTGAGTCAAAAATGTTTCCATTCTATTTCTCATGAACATTTGCTCACATTTGACTAAATTCTATACTCTGGACCACTTATGAGTATCTTAAGGGACAGGAACAAAAACAGAGTAGTTATATTTTCCAATGGAGACCGTCATTATTATAAGGAACACCTGAGCGAATATGCCTCCCTAAGTATTGTAAGGTAATTTCCCTTTTATATGACTTTTCTGCAGCATTTAGCATCATTGACCACTCATTTCTCCTTCCCTCTGCTTTCCTTGACATCATGTTGTCCTGATTTTCTCACTACTTGTTATGGAATAAGGTGTTTAAAAAACAGGCTGTGATTCTCATCTCTGGCTGCCCATTGGAATTACCTGATAATTTAAAAAAAAAAAATGATGCTAAGCTTCTCACCCACAAAGTTGTAACTTGATGGATCTGGGGTTGGGGAGAGGGTGAAGCCTGGCATTGGTAGTTTTAAAAGTTCCCTTAGGCATCTCTAATGTGTAGCCGGATATAACCATTCTCTTAAATTATAAGTTAAACTGTATACCGTTGCCTACAAAAATATCAATTTCATGTGGTTCAGCTTGGTATTTTTGTCTTCTTGTACATTTACATTGGCACAGCTTAGACAAAAATGATAATAAAAGCTAATGTTTATATAGAATTTACTCTGTGCAGGGCACTTTATACATATGAACTCATTTAATATTATGAGGTAGATACTATTTTTTAAAACTTTTTTTTGTTTTTAAAGATTTTATTTATTTATTTGAGAGAAAGAGAGTGAGAGACAGAGCACGAGGGGGGTGAGGGGCAGTGGGAGAAGCAGACTCCCTGCTGAGCAGGGTGCCCAATGTGGGCTTGATCCCAGGACCCCAAAATCATGACCTGAGCCAAAGACAGACTGAGCCTTAATGGACTGAGCCACCCAGGCACCCATGAAGTAGATACTATTAGCATCCTCTTTTTGCAGATGAGGGAACTAAAGCACAGAGAGGTTAAGTGCCTTGCTCACGGTCACACAGCAGGTATTCACGAGGTGTCTGTTTACTGACTGGGTTGTAAGCTCCACAGGGGAAGGAATCACTGTTTTGTTCCCTGACATCTTTCAAGTACCTGAAACAGTGTTTGGCACCTCAGAAGGTTAGTAAATGTTTTTGAAAAGAAAAAAAGGAAGGAAGGTAGGAAATATTTTGTCTCTTAATAAGGTGTACATGTGAGGTTCAAATTTATAGGAGTATCTGTGATTTAAGATTTTCCTCTAATATTTTTAACGTGTTACATGCATCAAAAGCTAGAAATCACTTTTGATGGCTAGGAAGTGTTTTGCCATGATTAAGTGAGAAATGGAAAGTACTTGACTGATCTAAGAAAAGTCTATAATTCAGTTGATACAACATTTAAATCTGTACTTTTATTTTCATTCTGAGTTTGTGATTATATGGCAACTAGTTCAAGTTTACTCCAGTCTGTGTATCTTTACTGGATAGTTGTAGGATTTTGCGCTGTGTGTGTTTTTTATACTTCTGTAGGGGACTCTTAAAGGTAAAGAAACTTTAAAACTGTCTCAGATGCTTTACTGAATAATTTCAAGGAAAGGGGCCTTTCTTTTCAATCACCTCACCCTGGCAACAATCCATACTTCTTACGTTTAAAGTCAATGCTGAAGAGTTGCTACCAAATGTCATATCCACAAACAATAAGAAAATGAAAGTGGTACCTCCTTCTTTCTTATGTGTGTGTTAGCATAAAATATAAAAGAGAACTATTTCATATTTTAAATTATAAAGTTATTACAATATTAGTAAGTAGGGTAATATTTGTAAAACCTTATACCTGGGACCATTGGCTCAATTAATTAACTGTACTAAAATAAGAGAAATACCTATTTTTATATGCATATATAAGAATATAGAACATTTTGCAAGAATAAAGTCCGTTGAAATTACACAAGAAAAAGCTAACTCCTCCTTTTACATTCTAAGAAAAGGTAAGATGCATTTTATGGTAATATCTGCTAGCTTTCAGGGACAGAAACCTAATTGGAGCATTTTCTGTTTAGGGAAAGATAAAGCCTTTTTGTCTCCAGAGTTGTGAACTAGAGGCACAACGGGCCTGCTCACTGCTTTCCAGATTGCTCGTGAGTCATTTGGTTCTTTTATTAGCTCTTTCTTACATTGCCATCTTGTCTCCTTCTTCCTTGCTGCTTTTCCTGTGTTTTGGGCAGCAAAATTGGGAAATCTGTTGCACTTGGTGAGTGGTGGAAATCAGGAGTGAGTGACTGCCTAGTTCCTGTGTGGTAATGTTAGCTCTGCTGCACATCTGATATTTAAGTGTGTGTCTCTCAGCACTGCCAGATGGGCATGAATCTGGGCTCCCAGGACCCAAAGTCCTAAATTGATCAAGACACATTGTGAAAATAGTAGCTGCTTTTCATTGAGCTGTCTGTTCACTGGGAATGTCGCGGCTGTTTCCTGATATACACTACCCAGAGGCTTTTAGACTTTTAATTTAATTCTTGTTTAGGAGAGCTTTGGGGGGAGGGTCTGACATAACTGCTTTGGGAGATAGAGGTTGGCATGTGGCAAAATATATAAAATGTTATCTAGTAGAATAAAAGCTAGTTTTAGTGAGAACAAAATCTGTTCTATAATGAGATTTAAGTAGTAACTAAAGCGGTCTTTATTTTCAGAAGTACTGCGAGATGTCTACTTTTATATAAATGCAATTTACATATTATCATGGCTATTTATTAATTACTATTCCCACACTGCTTGCCAGGGCACATGAGATATAATTTAAATAGTTGTTGAAAGCCTCCTACAGATTCGAAAGAATACACACTCGTGAGCTCCTCAAGGGTCTGTGGTATGCTGCAGTACACAGGGACTATCAATCAGTTTACTGCCTCTTGTTCCTTCCAAGTTTTTGATTGCTTCTGTAAACCCCAAAAGGGCTCATTAGGCTTGCTTCCTTTCCATTTCGAAGTCCCAGTGCTTAGAGCACTTTTGCAAATAATGATTTGAACTTGGGTGAAAGTTTCTGCAACACACTAAAGATCAAACCAATCATCTAATATCAAACATTTCAAACGACAGAACCTGGAAGTAAAATCTATTTCGAAAATATCCATCATGAATTTGTTAAGAGATTATGTGGTAATTATATGCCAAAAAATACATCCAAATGAAAGACTTCAGGAGTAATAGGGGAAGATGGGTACATTGGCGTTAGTATGCGTGCACAGGTACGTGCGTCAGGAATGGAGAGAGTGACCAAAGGGGCAAAGAATTATCAAACTAGTGTTCTGGGTTTTTTGTTTTTGTCTTTGTTTTGTTTTTTATTAGGGGGAGTGGAGGCAGAGGGAGAGAGAGAATCTTAAGCAGGCTCTATGGGAGCCTGACATGGGGCTTGATCTGAGCCAAAGTCAAGAGTCAGGTGCTTAATGGACTGAACCATCTAGGAGCCTCATGTTCTGTTTATACTTCTCTTTGCAGACTAATTACCACTTCAAATACAACTCATTGACCTGATTTGGGACTATTGCAACTAGAACAGACTTTTATATCCTAAGTTGGTGTCAGTTATACAAATATTATATTTCATATGCAGAAAACAGGGTCACCCAATACTTCAGGAGTCGTACACTTGGAGCTAAGGTAACAGCTAGGCAGCAGACTTGTGAAGGCCAGGAGACAGTTCTAAAAATGAATTTGAATGTCCTGGGAGAGGTATATTCTTCCAATTTACAACTGGAATAATACTCCTTACTGAATCATTCTTCTTTTTGAATTATACAGCTTCACCCACTATGTTACAGTCATACCTACATCTGGTGGCATTTGAGATTTTAGACTCTTTAGATGCTAACGTATCTGATTTTTTTCAATGGATTAATTACTCTTAAAAATTAATTAAATACAATATATACTTTTCCCTGAAAGGTACATAATTATTTTTCTGTATATCATTTAAATATGTATTCATTAATACTGAACAATCTGGCTACATGGAATTTCTCTTGTGCTATAAAAGTAAATTTTAATCAATATTGGCTCTCTCTTTTGGCACTAGAGACTATCTCATGACATTGACTAATTCAGCTGTGTGGCTTCGTTTAGACCATGCATATATGCACACATACACAACGTGATATAAATAGTTGAGGGATGCATGTGATATACACACCATTCATCACTCAAGTGCAAGTCTTATAAGTGACATCTTGAACTCTTAGGGAATGAGACTAAAACTAACTCAAAATTTTGTACATATGTGAATACACTTCTAGCACATTTTTGCTTATTTTGTTTAATTTATTGCTGCTACTTTTCATTTCCTTGATTTATGAAAGCAGTTACCTTAGTTACACATTTCTGCTCCTAATTTAGTTGACTTCACAAGTTCACAAAAATAAAAGGAAACATGACATTAGTAAATTAAAGCAAAATATTAGCATTTCTGCAAGAAAATCATAAATGGTTTCTTCCTTCCTGGCACAGTCTTTTACTTCTATGTTGAAGAATTTGAAGGCACAGGAAGAGGAAGAAGCTTTTGTATGTAACTTAATCATTTTCTTGTTAACCTTTTGCCGTCAGCCACAATGAGATTCATTCTTCATATCACAGTAGACTTCATCAGCAGGAGTATACTTTTATCTTTGCTGCCTGGTTTTACAGGACTGGAGGGAACTGACACCACTAGGGAATCATTAAAGAGATAATGGACACATTATTTTCTCATATCTTCATTCAGACTTCTTTCTCACTGGTACCCTCATCCTCAGTAAGCATCAGTCAGAATTATTCATTAAGAATTGAGGGATGGAATAGTGTCCTGAGGCTGAAGGGGGGAGGTGGGGTAAAAAAAAAAAAAAAAAAAAGTCCCAAAAGCAAGTAGGACTCAGACTCTATATGTCAAAAAGAAGTGTTGGGATTATTGTCTATGTAGATATATTCAAGTTAAAGAGGTTGGAACAGTACTGGGCTGACTTATTCATCTTAAAGCTGTAAAACAGAGGTAGCTTGCAATCTTTATAAATCCATCTCCTACAAAAAGAGTTTCAGCAGTAGCCAGACATTTTCATTTTGTAAAATAAAAGTATTTTTTAAAGCCATTCATGCACATGCAAATGACTAGTAGCTAGTAATTAGACTTGAGCATCTGTCTCACTCTTGTTGAGGGAAAAAAAAAAAGAAACAACTGAATATTGTAAAAGAAAAATTGCATCAGACCAGTTAAACAGTCAAGGGAGATGTTATTGGAGAATATTTCAGTAGGGCAGAGAGACTATTGAAATAGCGGAGGGAGATTGAACTCAACTCTGCTTAAACAAATGGTGGGAGGATTTTTAAATTCTGGGTTGAGCAAATGGAAAAATACTGCAGGATGTTAGGGGTAGGGTAATCAACGTGATTAGGCCATCTGCATTTACTAATTGTTGCTTATTGAAGTTAGGATCCTGTCCTGCCACAGAAACTGGGAGATAAAGGTGCTATCTTCTTCAGTGATTACATTTCAAAGAGATGGTTTCCAGGATCTTGAGAAAGACATTTTGGGGCAGAGAAAGAACTTACAGTTGCAGGTTTTCTAAGCTAAATACTCTAAGAAAAGGGCAGTCAGGAGCCTATAGTCAGAAAGAAAACTGCCTAAAGTTTAGTCAAGCTAAGAGGAATGTCAAGGTCATGTTGGTCAGTAGTTAATAAGTCTGTTTTAATGTAGGACTTTTCCTATGCTATGTTCAAATGCCCTGTGGGTCGAGCCTCAATCTTTATCTCCCAGACTAGGCCTATGCAGGTTTGCTTAAATCAGCACGGGTTTTTGGGAGAATTACTTCATGAAAATCCAGATTCAGAGAAAAACTAGGGGACCAGTATTTTTTAAGGGCTAGTCTGAATGTGTAGGCTACAGAGGAATATCCCTTTGGAAGTGAGATGATTTAGCATGTTTCTTGCTGGTGTGATAGCTTGGCATGAAGCCAGTTGTTCTCTGGGCTGAACTCACACCTTCAGGCATAAGAAAAGCAGGATTCAGTTTGTCAGACTTCTTTATTGTGTGTTAATGATTATCAGATGCCAAGCAGATTCCCGGACACGCAGCCATCACAAAAATTCTTTCAGATAATGTTGTAAGTGACAAGATATTATTATCCACATCTGTCTTAATACATATAGAAGTGACACAGATTCATTGTTATAGGAATAGTGATGGAGAATATTATTCCCATTGGAAATATTCTTGGTTTTTAATTTTAATTCTCCATAATTAAGCAAGATAGTATAATATTGTGTATTTTACAGGGAAGAAGAATACCATTGTATATTCTTTCCATGGGCAATGAATAGAAAAATCACAAATTCTATTTGCAATTTTAATGCAGCTTTTCTGGGAACTCGCCCATCTTTTTCTGTTCCAAATTTAGCAGGTGGATGCACTGTATTTAACTTAAAATCATTGTAGGCTACTTTATAAAACATCAGCAAACTGGGCTATGAATTGAATTTTGAGTTTGACATATTTAAAATATGCAGAGGGAAAACAATGGCATCACTAATGGCTCAAAGTAACAAGGTTATAAATAAACTGCTCACTGTTCTCATGTATTTTTAGTAAAGAGATTTGGGAATAGTGCAACTAATCCCCAATGCCCAATTACAATCTCTTAACTAATTTAACAAACACATTGTAATTGTGTAGAGATACTTTAAATAAACATATATTGCATGGGAGGAAGTTTAATAGCTAAACAAATGGAAAAGCACTTCGGATGTAGATGTTTTAGCTTTCTCAAAGTTTTTAGTAAAATAGTTATAAAAAAACCACAAACACAATTATGAGGCAAAGCATCAAGAGAGGATTTCCTCTAGGTGATGATATTCTGCAGTATTTGGCTTTAAGAATATCTTAAGTTAAGACATTAAAGATTCCCTTAATTAAAAAAAAAATTACCACTTCTTTTTTCTGGTCCTTTTTTGTGTATGATCTTATTGTATGTATTGATCATAGAAATGGGTAAGAATAGATACATATAGATTTATAAGTGGATAAGATGCGATCCCAATCTGCTTAAACAGATATATATTACTTACAATTGATTGAAAGCTGACCCACATGAAGATATAAGATTTATAGGTAGTACGCTCTTGGTCTTTGGCAGCACTTTTTGCAGGGGCTGCCAATGAAATGAAGCCTGTGACTTTCTAGGGAGGCTGGTCCTCAATTCCTCCTGCACAGGTTTGGTCCTGGTGGAGTTCTTCCAAAGTGTGCAAACTGTACTTCAATTAAAGAAGTCTGCAGAGCACATAGAGCAGATGAACAGCAGTGCTTTGGGACTTCTCTTGACAAGACTCTGGCAGGTGGGAAGCCCAAATGCAAAGCAGGCATTTGAAAATGCTATATGGGAGCAAATACTTAACATACCAGGGGACCGGGAAGTAATGTTGATCTCTCATTATGTTTCCCATTTTCTTGTAATCTCTGGAAGAAGTGCTTATGACTCCAAATAATACAAAGACTCCAACACTTTCAAATCTTAGCGGTTGCAGACTCTAAACTTGGTGCTTTTAAACAGCTGTCAAGAGGAAAGGCAGTGGTTATTAACAAACTGGTACCATCTTTACTAAACTGAAATACTGACTGCATTCATTTTGGCTCCGGTTGTTCTTGGAAGCTTTTAAACATTCCAGGGATAGTCTTTCATTTATGTTAGTGTGGATGATTTTCTGTTGGCTTTTGCTTAACTTCAACTGACTGTCATGTAAATGTACCACAGACAGGGGCTTAAAATAGCCAGATGGTCACTGTGAAATGTTGTTCTGACTTGTACTTCCCCTTTCCCTTACCCTTGTCATATGCTGCAATCCCCAGTACTATGGAATTGGGACAGACAGGTGAATTATTTTGATGGATGTTCTGGCCACTTTACCAACTTAAAAATAAGGGAATTAGAGGTTTCATGTGTTTAGTTGAGACCTTCGCTCTCTGAATAAGACATTCCCAAAGTAACCTATCTGCTATCATTTTAATTATAATTGTAAGCAGTTATAACAATACAATTAATGGCCAGGAACAACTCAGTTTATGAACATTAATATCTACTACTTGTTCTCTACTGCATTTGATGTGTAAAACTCTCCATACAGCTTCCATTTACCTCAGACTAATGCAGTCTGAGGAGATATCTATAGAACTCATGGAAGAGACTAATATGGTGAATGCAAAGAATCAGAATGTTTCCACTTGATCTTGATTTGTTCTAAGGTGGTCTGGGATACCAGGATAGTTAAGAAGCTTGGATAGGTGGAGGAGTAATAAAGTGATTGGACTATAGTAGCTGATTAGATTGGACTTAGTCATTTAAGGATCCTAAGGGTAATGTGATATTCAAAGATAGACAAAAAGGGTAATCTTAAGTCTAAAGAAAATATCCTTAACAAAGGAGAGAAGGAAGTAGACCTTTAGATCATCTTGTCTTATTGGCCATAATCAGAGATGCTGCAAATATGAATATTTCATATAAGCTTTATTACTTTGAAACATTTTGGGTAGGAGATTTATTTATAATACTAAAAAGAATTGAATTAGTATCTAATTCTGCTGGAAAGTAATGATATTCTTCCTATTACTTAATTGATCACTTAAGATGTACCATGAGCTATGCTGAAAATTATACAAATATTAATACATAAAAGTCCTAACAACAGCCCAATAAATAGACTTTATCCCCATTTTACAGATGAGGAAACTTAGCAAGTTTAATCAGCTTTATCAATGAAAATTGCCACCCAATAAGAGAACCAAGAACCAGCTGAATCTTTATGCTATTGTTTCTGCTATTTTGTTAATAGATTTAAGACCTTGATTTATTTATTCACAACTTACTGTGTTTCATTCCTTCCCAAAGAAAGTGTTATTTCTATGCATGTTAAATGTAAAGGAGATTGGAACAAGTTAGCCAAAGTCATTTTCTCTAAATTGGAAATTGAAAGCAGCTCTACTGTTTTAGTGAAGTAATATGTCATCAATGCAATTAGCAAATTAAGTGGGCTTTTGTGATAAAAGGCTCCCATAGGGGTTCCAGTATATACTTCTACTGCAGCCTTGTTGACATTGAAGGGAAATTTGTCTTTTTCTGTCTCCTCCATTGAATTGCGAGCTCTCTGAAGGCAGAGATTGGATTTATTCATGACCAAACTGCCAGTGGTTTGTTCTCTGACACATGGAGAGTGGGAAGGAAGGAGGAAGAAAGGAAGGAAAGGGAGGGAGGAAGGAAGGAAGACTTGGCTTTCAAGCTTTGATTTGCTAATAATTGACTGTGGACATTACATAAATTTTTTTAGTCTCCCTCAGCATTGATTTCCTCATGTCTAAAGTGGAGATTATATGTAATTGTATTGTTGTGAATTATCTAAAGAATGCAATGGACTACAAAAATTGAAGAGATTATTATTTTGAATCTAATAATGAGTATAATAATCACCAAAGAATCAAGTTGGATATAATAAATATGGAAAATTAATGAATATATAAAACTCACCAAGAATGTTAGCTCTGCTAATTTAACATCAAACTGATTAATGTTTATTAAGGCTCCTTA
The DNA here is from genome assembly GCF_017311325.1 of Ursus maritimus. Lineage (NCBI taxonomy): Eukaryota > Metazoa > Chordata > Mammalia > Carnivora > Ursidae > Ursus > Ursus maritimus. Next base: position 39,054,962 of record NW_024423343.1, read on the forward strand.
GCTAGGCAAATTAGATAAGAATTTATTTTCCTGGCATTTGAGTCACATTTGGATTTGTCTAATACCAGTGACTTTAAAAGAGTATTTTGCTTAAATCATCTTTAAGTGAGTTCAAAAACAAATGCTAAATGATCCTTGGAATAGAAAACAATTCAAAGTGCTAAATTGTGTAGTGATGGACTTTTAAAATGTGCTGTTGTGTGAGGAAGAGGTAAGGATGGATGATGGGATAAATAACATTTACAGATTGTTAAATGTGGGCAGAGAGAGTGCCTTACAAAACCATGTTTACCATTCACAGATATTTTAAGGAGCAATATTAATTTTCTTGTATAACCTCACTGGTGAAATGTCACACCTTGAGTGGCCATGATCATACAACAATAAAATCAGAAACTGAGAGATGGGCATAGCCTCAGAAGCAATAGTGGTCTCTTTGTACCAATTGCTTTATACCAACTTGTACTTTGTCTCAATTGTTCCTCATAGGTAGAATTTCTTCCCATAGATATTTACAAGGCTAGCTGGCTCTTTCTGACCACTCACGACTCGGCTTAGACACTATGTCCTCAGAGAGATTGATGGACCACTCAGTTTAATATTATCCCCTGGGGAGGCTCTCACCATTCCATCACTCCACTTCATTGCTTCACATCATTTATTGTTATTTGATATGTGCTAGTTTATGTTTATTTCTTCTTCCCATTGCCTCCCTCTCCCCTGGAATGTAAGCACATTGAAGTAGGGACTTTGACCATCTGGGTCCTGCTGTAGCCCAGGCATCTAGGACACACATAGTAGGAAATCAGTACAGTTATTGAAAGTTGAATGAATAAACCCCTCATTTTACAAGTAGAGACTTTGCCCAGGGTCACACAGATGGTTACCAGTAGAGCCAGGGATAGAGCCAGTTCTCCCAACACACAGCTTAACGTTCTGTTTACTGTGCTCCCTTAGTTAGGCTTAGAGCTAGATACACTACTCTATACAAGGGGGCACAATACCTAAAGCCGTTTATAAGTTCTCTCCATTCTTTTCCAAGCAGTACACTTTCTCCAATAGTATTTTTCTTTAGAGCGGTAGCACTATTCATCATTGAAATCTAATCCAGCTTTTAATTCCAATTTTATTAGTGTTCTGATAGACCTGTAGTTCTACATGTATAAATAACAGAGAAGACGTATAACCCGACGGTACACTCAGAACCTTCTGTGCCCTTGTGCATGAAGGAAGACAGAAATATCTAGTTATACGTTAATTTGTATACTTATGAATTAATTAAACATTTATCAAAAACGTACCAGCATTGTTTTAGATACATTGTTTTGGCATACAAAGAGGAAACTGAGGCCCGCATCATTGGGGTAGCAGGGGCACTGTTACACTGACATGTGGGAAGTGCTATGTGGGAATTAATGTAAGGGTTTTTTACCTTAAGTGAAAATATCAGAGGGGAAGCAGCAATGAAAGGTAGCTGGAAGACCAGTCTGCAGAAAGAGTAATATATGAGCATATATTTAAGGGTGGGTCATTGTATCCTGAAAAGTGAACGAAACAAGGCCTGTTGTTCATTGTTGGTGGGAAAGCAAAATGACCACTTTGAAAGATGGTTTGACAGTTTTCTACAAAAACAAATTTCTTTCATACTCTTACCATATGATCCAACAAAATGAAGCTCTTTGGTATTTACCCAAATGAGTTAAAAAATTATGTCCACACAAAAACCTGTATATGAATGTTTATAACAGCTTTATTTGTAATTGTCAAAACTTGGAAACAGCCAAGATGTCCTTTAATAGGTGGACAGATAAACAAACAGTGGTATATCCATAGAAAGGAGTATTATTGAGCGATTAGAAGAAATGAGCTACCAAGCCATGGAAGAACGTGGAGGAAGCTTAAATGCATAATTTAAAGTGAAAAAAGCCCGTCAGAAAAGCCAAATTATACCATATAATTTCAACTTGATTACATTCTGGAAAGGCAAAACTCTGGAAACAGTGAAAAGACCAGTGGTTGCCAGTGGTTTGTCGGGCAAGGGAGGAAGGGATAAATAAGAGGAGCAGAAGGCATTTTTAGGGCTGTGGAACAATTCTGTATAATATAATAGTGCATACTTGTCATTACACATTGTCAAAGCCTGTAGAACTCTACAACACAAAGAGTGACCCCTAAAGAAAACTGTGGACTTCAGTTAACAATCCTCTACCAATATTGGCTCATGAATTATAACAAGTGTACTATGCTGATGCAAAAGTTAGTAATGGGGGGACTCATGAGAGGGTGAGGCATATATGAAAACTCTTTGTACTTTCCCCTCTATTTTTCTATAAACCTTAAAACTGTTAAAAAAAATAAAGTCTATTAATAAAGTGCATGAGACCAAATGAACATTTCTCACAGGAGCAAGTGAAATCAATGTAACTTCTCAAAAGAATAATGTATTGATTAATCTAGAAGACAGTTACTAAGTGCGTACTTGGCACTCATCTCTGTGCTAGGCATTGAGTTCCAGAAATAATGCATGATCTTTACTGTCAAAGAGTTTATAGTCTCAGACAGAAGTAGCTATGCAAACAAGGCCAATAAAGTATGGTAATTTTTTTGGTGCAAGTGCATAATAGTGCAATGGACAACAAAATGAGAAGTTCTATTTGTTTTAAGGGGGAGGTTCAGGAAAGTCTTTCCAGAGGGGTTATACCTGGAGCCAAACCATTATTCACCAAAAAAAAAAAAAAAAAAAAAAAAGTGAACGTGAGTTGGCTAATAGGTAAATCTAATGAAAGAGATGGTTGATGTCTTTCACCATGGGTTGTATGCTTGATATCAAATAAGATGAAGATAGTTCAAGACTGATATTACAGATTAGAAGGAAACGATCAGAGCCCTAACTACCCATGATGAAGTTAAAGAATACACATGGGGGAGTTAGTGCATGAGAGATGTGGAAAGATGGTGACTGGGGACTCATAGATTGCATTTTAAAAGTTTGAGTTGAGCCATTCAAGAGAAACAGCTCTTGAAATATTTATGTCTAATTTGGCTGGAGTTTTAGATTAAATTATTTATGTTTTGCCTTAGCAGCCTGAGATATCTAGAAAATTTATAGCTGTAATCACCAGAAATGCTCACTTGTACTTTGTATGTGGTACCTCAGCCTGTCCATCCAATCATAAGGCCAGGGAGAGGTCATAGAAAAGGTATGCTCACAGGAGTGTGAGTAAATTTTGTTGGTGTTTAAGAGGTCAGAGATATTTGAAGCTAAGTTACTTGGTGGGTCATAAACATAGAGATAAGTAGGAAAGAAAGCTAATGAGCCAGGAACCCAAGTACTGAGCGAATAAGGAAGCATAACCACGAAGTCAGAATAAGACAGCAAAATTAAAAAGTACAGAAAAGGCACATAGCTAACTGTCATCACCTTACATTTATTATTATCATTATAATTAACATAATTGTTCAGTGCACTAATATCAGGAACTTATAGTTTGAAACAGGATATTGGAGAATGAGTAATTTCTACCCAGAGGACTGAGCCTGAGGGCAGAGATGGTCTTACTGGAAAAGAGTTGAATGTTATTTTATCTTATTTTATTTTATTTTTATTTTATTATTATTTATTTATTTATTTATGGGCAGAGGGAGAGAGAGAATCTTAAGCAGGCTCCACCCTCAGTGGGGAGCCCAGTGAGGGGCTCAGTCTTACAACCCTGAGATCATGACCTGAGCTGAAATCAAGAGTGAGATGCCTAACTGGTTGAGCTACCCAGGCTTTCCGAAAAGGGTTGAATTTTAATTAAAGCAAGAACATGGAGTTACTTAGATGCATTTTTTTTTTTACAATAAATTTTATTCTGGATTGTGTGTGAATAGTTTAAAACAATGGAGAAGAAAGCCCTAAAAACATGCTAGACTATGAGAAAATGGTGGGCTGCAGGGTCTAGTATTTTGACTAGTCACTCTACACCATGGAGGTGAGAGGCACATGGAACTGGTAATGTTGGATTTCTGGAATTTTTGCAAGAAATCTCTTTTTCAGGCAACTTGATCCTAATTCTTGATCAAGAATCTTAGAGGCCTGTGATACAGAGACTCAAAGGTTCATGAGATGAATTAAAGATATCACACTTGATCATAGTTCTCTCCAGAGAGAAAAGATTTTCCTTTGTTGTAGTTGGAGACTGATTTTTTTTTTTTTTATGTCAATTTAGCCAACTAAGGTAGTTAGAAATCCCTTGGTTCTACTAAGGGTAATTGTCAGAAATTTCTATTCGCAGATAAACCCTTTTGCTTCAGCTGGCCATAAGGGCTAAGCAATGACACTGGTAAACCCCCCAGGGCCTAGATATTGAATAAAGCTTTGTCAGTTTAAGTACTGCAAGGTGGGCAGGAGAAAAGCAGGAACAGGGGAGAAGAACAGCCAGATATTAGCACAGATAGGATATAAAGAGAGAAAAAGCAGTGAAAATTGAGTCGGATACCAGAGTTAAGGTTAACTTCAGAGGGGCATGCAGTGAGAGAATCTTCTGGGAGTTTTTGACAGAAGGCTACTGAACTATTTTTGGAAAGAAACACATTTTAGGTTTAAATTAAACAGAAGTTTAGTTTTGAAATGTCTAATGAACCAGTTATTATTTTCACATTGTCGTGACAATAGAAATTTATTTGTAGAGATTGCACTGGACTGAAAAAGTGTAATTACATAAAGACACACAAAATGTGTTTCTCACACTTAATCACTTCTGGGGGTGTCTGCAATTTTCTTTTGAAAGAAGTGTGTTTCCAGAAGTAAATTTTCTTCATGGCAAAGGATATCCTATTAAAATAGTGTACATTTCAAAGAAACGGCTAGTTCTAGGCTTCTCATATCCTGGGAGGGGGACAGGGGGATGGGATAGCCAGGTGATGAGTATTAAGGAGGGCAGGTGTTGTGATGAGCACTGGATGTTAAACACAACTAATGAATCGTTGAGCACTACATCAAAAACTGATGATGTACTATATGTTGGCTAACTGAACATAATAAAAAAATAAAGAAAGAAATGGCTAGTTCTAGAAAGAGCAAAATGATGAAACCTTAACTAGTCTACTCTTAAGAAAAATCAGATGAAGAAAAAAGAAGAGTACACTTAACTTCGATGAGCACTGAGTAATGTATAGAATTGTTGAATTATTATATTGTACACCTGAAACTAATATAACACTGTATTTTAATTGTGCTTCAATTAAAAGAGAAAAATAAATAAAAATAATAAAATAAGCTAATTTAAGATTTTTGTATTAAAAAAAGAAAAATCAGATTGAGAATGGCATCTGTAACACGGGAACATCCTTGTCAGTGCCAGTCTACGCAGGGTGGGGTTGCTTCCTAGCTGCCCTCCAAGGCTGCAGATAAAAACCGGAAGTCTCAAGCAGTATGATTGTGTGCTTGTGTCCATTCTGAATGAGTACTGTTTTCTAATAGTACTTATCAAAAAGCCCAGTATAGCCAAGAAATCTGGATTTCTAATGGTAATATAATAATCACTTCCCTAACCTACTCACTTTACTGCTTGAGCTAGTAATTAAGCTTCTGGAGCTTCAATTATCTTCAAATAAAGCGCACTCCAATGGGTTGTTATAAGGAGTAAATGAAGTAATGCTTAGTAGAGTACTTGGAATATAGAGTAAGCCTTAAACAAATAAGTTATTTTTAAGAGACCAGGCTCAGTACATGAAAATGATGAATCACAAATTTTCCTAGAGTCCTCATCTGTAAAGTGGAGCTACTATTAGTGTCTCCTTTTTATGTTGTTAAGATATTATGTTAAGCTATTGTATGTTAACGTATGTTAGCATACTGTCTGTTAAGCATTTAGAACAATCCTGGCCCACCGAAGTCAATGAATGGATGCTCCTTCTTATCATGTAACTTATCTTCTCTAACTGCTTCTTCTTGCTACTATATGAGGTTGGTGGTCTAAACCAGAGGTCAGAAAATGGCCACCCAGATGCTGGATCTAGACCTTGCTGGGTTTTGCTTTGCTCACATACTATGTAAGCAGTAAATTTGAATGCGTATGGATGTAGCATGTGTTTTCTCATTTGTCACAGTCCTGTACCATCTTTTGTCTCATACCTGGTGTGATGGACATACTTCGGCCACCTGCTTGATGCCTAAGCTATTTATTCTAAAATGTTTTGTGTATGGTGTTTTCCTTTGCTCTTCCATTTACATTCTTAAGATTCACCGCTTTCCTTCAAGTTCTATTTAATACGTGAAGGATAAAAATAGTTTATGCATTTGCAGGAACCCTGATAATAGCACTTCATTGGCTTGCAATAGGAAAATGAATATTGGGTCAATATGCCATCTCAAAAGTTGCTCCAAAGAGAATTCAATTAATTACCTTCGTTTTTTCTTCAAAGTAACACAAATGAAAATGAATAATATAGATTTTCATTTCCTCATTTTTCTTTGCTTTGTAAGATATTTCATTCTTGAGTTCTGTATTGTTGTTCACAAAAGGTATTTTAAATTTGATTTTTATAGAGTAGCTACCACATGCCTAACATAAAAGCTCACAATAATATTAATACATTAAATGAATGCAAAATAATGGAAGCATTCTCAGGTCAAAAGAGAATCTTTATGGAGATACATTATTTTTTTTCTTTTATAGGCGGTGATAGTTACTGGCCCAGTGTTTATGTTAATTGAATCAGTAGAATCTCTGATAATCAAGATAACTACTTAGCGGTAGAGCTAATTTTTTGGTGCAGAAGAATGCTAATGAGGTTCGTCCACTGAAACAAAGCATTTCTCAGAATACATTGAATACATAAATGCAGTGGGTAATTTTTAATGTAAAGAAACTTTTATCAAGTAAAAGATTCTGATTGAGATACTTCATTTTAGACTTTCTATCTTTTTATTAATTATGTTTATGTTTTTTGTGGAGGTGGCTACCATAAATATTTTTATGGGACTATAGTTGGTGTGGCTTCTTGGAAGATCCAAGAATAGAAAAAGTAGTATAGGCCTACATGCCTGCATGTAACGTGTCTGTAGGACCTTAACAGCATAAGTTCCTGCTTCTTGCTGAAGGTCACTCATTTTTAAAAATTTACTCTGTATTGTTTTAGTTCATTTTATATCTTAAGGCTTAGTTTTTCCAAAACTATTGGGTTTTGTCCAGCATCACTTATGTGTCCAAGTTTTCAGAATTCTGAAATGAAAGGATTCCCTTGGTCAAATCATTTGGGATAGTGTTGTATAAGAAATCTAGGAGGGTCATAAAGCACATGAGTATTTTGAAGGCTCTGATGATTTTTGTGTTTAAAAACTTTTTTGCTTTTCTTTCACTTAATTTCTCAGAATGGTTTTTGTATTACAAAACTCTTTATTGTTGAATATCTGTTAACTTTCCAAGGAGAATTGAATTCAGTGGATGCTGCTAGAGGATTTATATTATTTTACTGTATTATTCCTTTTTCTTACAACATTGGCTTATTAATCTTTGTCTCAAATTTCTTTTTGTGTGTCCTTACAGCCTTTGTACACGTTGCTAACTGATTTAATTCTTTTGTTGCTTGAATACTTTTAGTTTGCTTTCTCTTAGTACACATTCCAGAGAGAGGGATTTCAGTTTCTAGCTCTTATAGAGTAGTTTGTGGTAGACCAATGAATGTTCTCACTGAGGAAAACTTGGAAAGCCACATGAGAAATAAATGTTTGAATGCAATGGACAATCTTTGGAGCAACTAGGTCTTGAGGGAACCAGATGCTACACAAAGAGGTGAGGAGATATTCTGCAACCTTTTCTTATCTCCATCAGAGCATTTTTGATTCTCAGAATGGAGTAACAGTTGATATTACCCAGAGACACAGAAACTGGTAGGACTTTTGATAGTCTCGTAGGGCTTGAGAGACAAAAGTTTGGGATTTAAGGGGCCAGAATTCCCTGTAATAAGAGAGAGGTAAAGGCTCAGTTCAGCATTCTTCTAACAGAATAAAAGGCAGAGCAGAGATCTCATAGCCTCATGGTGGTAATTAACATTCAGAGGAGAGGCCTTGTGGACACTGGTCCCACTCTCCTCAGTTACAACCCTATGAAGGGAATACACCCTGGGATGCATGATAGAAAAGAGGTTGACAGACCATACCAGAAGTGCAACCCAGTCTCAGGTCAACTCCGTCCCTGGTTGGAAGCAGATGATAACCTCCATTCTGTCTGGTTATTGAAGGAAAAAGTGAACCCCCACTGGACGAAGATAACATCATCAGAGCCTCAACATTTTTCATATTCAGTGTTCAACATGCTATTTAAAATCCAAGGGGGATAAAAAAACAGTCAATGGAAACAAACGCAGATGACCCGGGTACTGAAATAAGCACACAAGGGCTTTAAACTAGCAATAATTAATATATTTAAGAAAATAAGAAAAATATTTGACATGATGATGAGAATAGATGAGGAATTAAAGAGAGAACTAAAATCTTTAAAACTTTTTTTTTCTAAAAAAAGCAAATCTAATTGTCTGAGCTCATGTTCTTGTGCTATGTCACAAGTGTTGGCAAGCCAATATATCGGTAGATTGATAACTGAAGGCAGAAGCTCATATACTCCAATTTCCCTGGGCTGGGAAAGGGAATTCATATCATGTAATAATCTGTCTGTATAAGTCTTATGCTTTAGCAAAAACTTTGGGCTGTGGGTAGTAAGGAACACCAGTAAGTCTAATACACATTTTGTGAAGCATTTAAAATGTACCACACATAAGCAAAATGATGAACAGACAAGGATATTCATTGCAGCACCATTTAAGTATTCATAATAAAGACTATGAAATGTATATAATAACCATTAAAAGTAAAACAAGTACAGAAATAGAAAATATTATCAGTAAAAAAAATCTTTAGATAATTAATTTTTTAAAAATAGGACTTATATAAGGGTTAGGATTGGTCACAGTAGTGGTCAAATTTATAACAGAAATAGAGAAGGACCAAAGACCAAGGTCTTTTGGTGATAGTTTGGGGGCTTTATGTATGGTTTCTACCCATGTCCAATGTAAATCATAATGTGGACACTCTCAGTAGGTTTGGGGATGAAGTGCCCAAGTGAAGAATGCAGGTCTGACTTATTGGTTAGATTAATTACAGCATACGTATCATGGATTGAAATTATGATGCAAATTTTGGATACTCTGTTTTACATTTTTCTTTCAGAAGTTTCTTACCTTCTGAGAAGTTTACTGTAACTTGTAAATTTTCGTTCTTGATTTCAGCTAGTCTTTATATATCCTAATTCTATTTGCCCTTTATTCTAATTTCTTTGATATTCTTTTAATGTCTAATGAGAACAACTGCTAAATGTTGATATTGTTAATGGGAAAATCAAACAGATATAATTAGAGGTTTTCATTAAATTAACATTTTGGACTTCTAATGGCATCCTCATTAACTGGTGCTTAATTCTAAGACAAACTCTCAAACAGACCTCTTTTATAGTTTTACTAAATCCAAATTTATTTTTCAGATATATACTTGTTCATCTCACATATGTGATGTTCCCAATGAGGCTTTCTGCTACCTTGTTATATTTTCAGGTTATACTAAATTTTTTTTTTTTTTTAGAAAACATCAGAAAGATCAGAAATTTCAAGGACATTTATGAAATCAAGGTAGTTTATGTTGTAAGTAATGTGTCTCAAAGTAGCAGTAATATTTCCTGGTGACTCGTAATACTGTTTAAGAAACTTGATAGACTGTAACTCTGGAGTTATTTTTGAGCTCTTAGTTTTTATTTACATTTTCAGGACATAATATTTTATTTTCCTTTACGTTCCTTTGCTTTTAACTACATCCACATGTATCTATCTCTTTATTTATCTCTATCTGTATATTTATATATATTATCTATATCTGTATGTTTATATGTATAAAAAACAAAAGGATGTTTCCTCTTGAATTTTAATATATAAAGCTACAATATATCACTTTCCATTTTCTATATTTTTTTGTTATACAGTCCTTGTATAAGGACTATATGGGGCTGACTATAATATTTTTCAGGTTTTATTTGTTTATTTATTTTAAAGATTTATTTATTTATTTGATGGGGCACCTGGGTGGCTCAGTTGGCTAAGCGTCTGCCTTTGGCTCAGGTCATGATCCCAGGGTCCTGGGATCGAGCCCCCATCAGGCTCCCTGCTCAATGGGGAGCCTGCTTCTCCCTCTCCTCCCCATTCTTGCTGTCTCTATCTATGTCTCTCTCCCTCAAATAAAGTATTAAAAAAAAGATTTATTTATTTGAGAGAGAGAGAGCACATGCACGTGCGAGCAGGGAAAGAGGCAGAGAGAGAGAGGAAGAGGGAGAAAGAGAATCTCCAGCTGACACCCTGCTGAGCAGGGAGCCCGAGGCGGGGCTGGATCTCATAACCATGAGATCATGAACCTGAGATCACGACCTCACACAAAATCAAGAGTCAGATGCTTAATCAACTGAACCACCCAGGCACCCCATTTTTTAGGTTTTAAACCTCTGGCTATATGACTTTCCCTTTATTCTAATTGATGCATAATCCCAACTTTTTAATATTATATCATAGGCTTGACATATCATTCATGAATTTCATGGCTTTTTTATGGACTGAAATAGCTTATCATATATCTGATTATTTCTCTCTATACCTTATGATCTAATCAGCTGGATTATTGGCTTTCTTTGAGGCCTTCAAACATCACTTTGCCTTTGCTCAGGCCACTAATTCTACTTGGAACTTAATACTTATTCACACACATATAGTCATACCCACACGTGGTTTGCATATCAACAAACATTCTTTTAGAGCCTGCCGATTCAATGGTGGAACAAAAACCCAACAATTTCTGCATTTGTGAGGCTCAGAAATGAGTGAGAGGCATGGAAAATAAACAAAGACGTCTGGAAAAACTGTTTGATATATAAGAGTGATCAGTGCTATAGGGCGAAGAGGGGAATTAAGGGTGATGTTAAAATTGTAAATGGGTTGTCAGGGAAGCCCTCATTGAGAAGTTGATATTTTAAAAATCCTCGTAGGAGGTTCAGGAGTGGTCACATGAACATCTGGGGGAGGGGTGTTCCAGTCAGAGGGAATATTAAGTTCAGAATCCCCAAGCAGTGTGAGAAACAGCAATATGGTCTGCTAAGGGTGATGGGTAGATACAAGCACGTGAAAGTTGTCAGGTGGCCTATTTGGTACATACAGCATTCTGATGCAGAATTTCCTAGCAGTCTTCTGAAATCTAGCTACAACCTATCTTCTCAAATTAAGTTTCTGATAATTCCCAACATGATTTCTCTGCTTAGTATTGTCCAGACTCAATTCTATTCCTTTTCTGAGACCATTGGTACTGTACAAAAATGCCATAACAACTCATCACTTTGACATAGAAACTCTGGGTCTCATAATCTTTGTTTCAAAACTTGGTTTCTGTTTTCTTGGTTTGTATCTGGAGTCTCTTTCTGTGCCTAACCTTAATGACTACAGCAGTGATCTAAACAGATTGCTTAACTTTTTTTGTTGTTGTTTATTCACTACATCACTATCTGTTTCTTTTTTATTGACCAATACTATTTGCTGGCACTCACAGACAGAATGAAACTTCCTATTGAATGACTATTTCTGTAATATATCTGGATAGGGCTTTGGGTCCATAGATGTGGTCTGCAAAAGTGTTGTATAATCTGTCAAGAATCTGTCATTATGCATTTCAAACATAGAAATGGGAGTTTCTAAGTGGGTTTCCCTATGCTGACCTCCTGCAATCAGACTAAAGCAGTAGAAGAAATCAGAGACACAGACAGATCTGTGGTCCAAGCTTTGGTCTAGTAGTTCTGGTTCCTACCCCTTCAAGGCCTTTTCCTGTGGGGCAAACACTCCTGATACACACCTGTTGCGTAGACCCAGTGACCCACCAGATAATCACTGTTAGCTATGCACAGTGGAGTATCTCAAGAGAGGCATATTGCCTGTATCTTACTCCCTTGCTTATCCTTGGTTCTTTTAAATCCTTGTTGATATACTCAACTCAGTCTTTTTCTGAGAAACTTATGCTATCCATTTTACTTTACTTTTTTTTTTTTTATACCACTTTGGTCCTTTTCTCACTTGTTTCTTAGACTATGCTACATTTATCTGAAGGCTACTCACTTTTTTTCATCTATCATCAGAAAAATCTTTCACTATAATATCAGCTCATTGTTGATACGGCATGTCCCTGAGCTTCTGCAACAGTTCTTGTATGTAATGTTCACGGGCAATTATAAATTACATTTTATTGTGAGATTTCTATTTAAAAGGATGACCTTTGTATCTATAATTAGATTATAAGCTTCTATTCTGTACAAACGAGGATTATATTTCTTTGTATTTTCTAATGGTAAATGGATATTCAAAGACTGCTATGATATGAAAATGATATGCAATTGACTGGGCATAGTATCTTTGGTCAAATGACCACTTTTACATTCCTTATATCTTAAAAGCTAGCTCATTAACTTGGATGGATTTGGTCTTATTATGGAATTGACTTATTTTATACTTTGGTGATATGAAATGTATCACTTAGATTTTATTACATCGTATACTGTTGATTATCCTGTTGTTAAATACACTTGAAAGGACTTAATGTTCCCTCCAGTTTTGTACAAAAGCTCCAAAGTGATCGGTGAATAACAGGGAATAAAAGCCTTCATGCACTAATTTTCTTGTGGTTTGCTCATATCTGTCTTCTTTCCCACTTTAACTCATTAAGCTCATTACATTGTACTAGTGTTAACAGGGATGTCCAATAATCAATGCAGAAGAACTGTCCAAGGTGCTGCTTTTCAGAGTTCTGTGTTAGATGCCACAACAATCACAGCTGCCTTTTTAGTGCAATGTTTGAAGATAATAATGATTCAGACTTCTTTCATACCTATGACATTTTCTAAGATCGCCAAATGTTGTAGAAAATATATACGGTGGTCAACTAATTGAATCATTCCTTTCTATGATGAAATGCCACATTTTAGATAACACTGGCCTAGTGGTGTTCTTTTTTTCTACTGGTCTTTTATCTTTCAGGCAAATGGAGCTCTTTAGGAGACAAAGTCTTCTTAGGGAGTCTTTGAACATAATCTCTATGCATTGCTTTCTGTTATCATTTAGATACATACTTCTTGTGCATCACATTTTGAACCGAATGAAGTCTAAAGGTCTTCTCCATATTCTACTGTCTCTAATTCAGTGACATGATAAAGTTTCAATAGCGTCGTAACAAAAAGACAGAAGGAACAGTCAAGAACAACTCTTGCTATCTGCCTCCTAAGAGACCTTGAAGGATAGTATTTAGGGTAAGTGATGTGCTGAAACCATGTAGACACAATGAGTCAGAGCTGGGACCTGATAATGAATCAATTCACGTGAACTCCATATCTCCACACCTATACCTCATACTGTATAAGCTGTACCCTTTGCATATCTCACACCTCTGGTTATAGCTTTTGTTGAGAGGCATATTTGCTACTGAAAAAAACAAATATTTGGTGATATATATTTTAGAAGTGCAAAATATTTCTTCTCTTGAAACATTACTATTATCAACATTTGTTTACATCAAGAATTTTCTCTAGTACTACGAGGAATCCTTCCCTTTGTGTCTGTAGATGAGAAAAATATGTACACAGGTTTAGACTCTTTTGTACTCCTTAGAAATAATTAGGTCAAGTTCCTGCTTTTTGTAATTTATTTTGATCATATGGGAAATCTGCATGCTAAATTTTATTTTTTTCAGAACAGATGAACATAGGGGAAGGGAAGGAAAAATAAAAGAAGATGAAAACAGAGAGGAGTCAAACCATAAGAGACTCTTAACTGTAGGAAACATACTAAGAGTTACTCGAGGGGAAGTGGATGGAGTGATGAGTAATTGGGTGATTGGCATTAAGGAGGGCAGTTGATGTAATGAGCACTGGGTGTTATATGCAACAGATGAATCACTAGGTACTACCCCTGAAACTAATAATACAGTATATGTAACTAAATTGAATTTAAATAAAAAAAAATAAAAATACAGTTTTATAATGATAAACATTTGGAGGCATTGATAATCATGTTAGGTACAAATTTGTTTGAAACATTTTCATTTACAAGTAAATTTTTCAAGATGGTGTCATTTAATCTTACCAAATAATGTGAAGTAAATATAGTATCTTATATTCTATCACATTGATGACACTATTAAGCTCTTATTTTTTGCTGTCATTAACCATAACTTTGATTATGGGGGTAGGGGGCTGACATATGCTTAATAGATACAGGATAAAGAGGCATTCTTTTGAAGTGGTTTTGTGTGTGTGTGTGTGTGTGTGTGTGTGTGTGTGTTTCTTTTTAAAAACCTTTGGTGAATATTTCTGGATGCCAGAATAACTTTTTTATATGGAAACAAGGAAGAATAAAGAATAGTTTTTAAAAAAGGGTCTCATAGACCATTCTTACTCAGGAATCTAGATACAAAATTCTAACAAAATAGTATCCAGTCAAATGCAGTAATTACACACATAAAAAACTCATATTTGTAGATCATATCTAAGTGATATTTATATCAGGAAAGCAAACATTGTTCAATATCATTGAAGTTATGTTAATGTTATTCAATACTAACATATAAAAACAAGATGAATCATGATGATTTTAATAGCAAAAAGGAGAGTATTCATGTGGTGGATGAAGCATCATAATTAGTGGGGAAAGGATGAATTATTTGATAAATGGTATTAGGACAATTAGCTTTCCACATGATAAAATAAAATTAGATCTTACTCTAAAAAAATACAGAAAAAATTACAAAAACCCTTTCAAATTAAGGATGTTAGTATGACAAATAGCAAAAAAAAAAAAAATAGAAAAAGTGAACAAATATTTTAATGAATATTATGTAGAGATGAATTTCTGAAGTAAATGTACAAAGAAGAAATCATATAGGAAATAAATTATAAAATTAGTTACATCAAAATTTAAACTTCTTATAACAAAGTATACCATAAATATAATTCATGGATATAAAACAAATTGGGGAAGGTAGTTTTAATAGACACAAAATTGACATCTAGAATACATAAGGAAGTATTACAAATAATAAAAAAGATAAACAGCCTAATTAAAAGTAGACAAAGGTTATAAATAGGACATTCACAAAAGACGACACCAGTTAGTCAATAAACATATTGAAAGGATGGTCAATTTCATTAGTAATAGGAGAAAAGCAAAATAATACAAGAATTCATTCCATACCTCATGCACTCTTGTGGGGGTTTCTGAGGCTGTTTTGGCACTTCGAGTTGTTATGACTCTTCTTCCTTCTCATGACAGCATCTTGGATGTGGCCTTGGTCTACTCCAAGAAGCATATGATCTTTCAGATGTTTGGTGAAATCATGTTTTCGGATATCCCATATATCTGTGGGAGCTTCTACCAAATTCTGTCTCCATCTCAAGCACCTACTCTGGTGGTTGATAGTGGGAAGTAGGGCATGAACACTTTTACATATTGCCTCTTTTCACTATACTTCCTCTTTAAATGGCCTTTCCTTTAATAGTTCCTCCTTCTAGGAAAAGAAAGGCTTTGTCTTACTTTCTTTCCCTATTCTTCCCTCATCCCATGGAGGTAGAAAAGTTTGGGTAAACCTAAATGATGAACGGAATGGTAGAATAGTAGTTGAAAGTAAAAGAATAAATAGATGGATTATGCAACGACAGAAGTCCAATATTACATTAATGAGAAAGGCTCAGAGCAAGAGGTGATACCATCTCTTAGCTCAAGTATTTCAGATTCCTGAAATGGTGAACCATATGTATGTTGCTGAGACTATTGTGCTTTTGGAACCTGACAGGATAAAATGAAACCTGATTGCCATTGTTCTGGGAGATACTTTCATTATATGCTATAATGATGGACTGGACTAATTGTTAATGACTGAGTAAGACTCTAGTAATGAGTCAGTATGTTTGATTCTTATTTTTATGTTATACCTACTGACATCCTGTGATAGGTTGTTAATACTGACATTGTTGATAAGGTTATAATACTGATGTTGATGGTCAAATGTATTGGTAAATTGAGTTAAAGCCTCCCCAGGATGTAATATTGATGGCAAATGACTGGACTGAGACAGAATGTGTTTTATCTGTCAACTAGTTTCTATGGTAGATAGTTCTATTAAAGTTTATCATAAAGTACAAATAATGATAAATTTTTCAGGGAGTGGCTTTATAGAGTGGATCAGTTATTTCTTTAAACTATCCCTCCCCTACACTGGCTCCACCAAATATTAGGTATATTTTTAGAGATATTATTGGTCTGTCTGGCATATCAATACTGTACTAAATATAGATGCCTCAGGTGAGGATGGAGATTGTGTAAGAGAGCCCTGGGCAAAGGCCAAGAGATAGTCTGTTTGTGTAGTAAAGAATTTGACCTTGCCTAAAGAGAGGTCTGGTCTTTTCCCTTGGTCTCAAGGAGGTAGACTATGCCATATCTGATGGAAGTGGTTTTTTTACCACCATAAACAAAATGGGGCTGACCATTCCAGATCTGGGGAAAGAGACAGTGGCCACACCCAACAATCTTCAAGTGGGGTTTGACCATACCAGATAGACCAACATTGTGACTTAAGGTAGGAGCTTTGGGTCATGCAGTATCTAGTCCATCTGGAAATAGTTCAACCACGTGGCAATCAATCAATCAATCATGCCTACATAATGAAACCCTAGTAAAACCCTGGATACCATAATTCTGGTATATTTTCCTGTTGTCAGTACTCCATGTGTATTTTCATACATCGATGTTGAGAGAGTAATGTGTTCTGATTCCATGGCGAGAGGACCCTGGGAACTCTATTTGGAAACTTCCTGGACCACACCCCATGGCTAATATTAATCCATATCCTTTCCCTGTAATAAACTGCAGCCATCAAACTGAGATTAGTTTTGGGAACCCTTCAGTTTTGCTATTGGTGTACAAAGTGAAGTAAATCTTGAGATGACTATGGCCTCAAACTTTGCAGTTTTACTAATTCCAGGTACCCTGTTACCACTAATAACAGTAGTTTGTTTATTTTTGTATTTGTATGGAAGGTAGTTTGAATTATTTATTTGTGTATTTTCTTTTGCATGGATCCTTTTCGACATCTCTGTGAGGGAAGATGTTTTTACTTTTTGTGTTTTGTAACTGAAACAGGTGATAGATGTATGGTGACAATAATTGTGGGGTAAGTCAGGTATGAAAATGAATTCCAAATGTAGGGTTCTTGACTGTAGAACCATACTATTCCCTAAGATTACTCCCAACTCTGGATTGTGAAATATTGTTTGCACATACTTTGATATCTTTTCCTTTCAAAAAAAAATAGTGAGATATTGCAAAAGCCTTCTATTCTCTAGTGTTTAATCTAAAACAAAAAAGCTCTCTATATGATTCGTACAAAGATCTTTAATTGAGGTCTCAGAGTTTCTTATTTAACCAACTACATTTTTCAGAATTATAATATGTAGTTAGTACCCCTAAATTATTAGGATAAAGGGATGCTGGATAGGAGAAATAAATTCTCTGCTATTAGCACCTTTAGGCTTGTATTCTTCTCCAGCTAAAACCTTTTAACATCCTTTTGTTCAGAGATAGTCTGACAGGATTTATTCTGAAGTTCTATTCAGAAAGAAAGCATTCCTTAGCAAAAGAGACTGAAATTTTTCTCAAATGCTTTAGTTATTTTTTTTAATCATGATGGTACTAAGATTTAAACAAAAGAATCAATTGAGCGAAATATTTTACTACCTTCCGTTTTTGTTTGCTGGATATCGTTTAATTGTGCCAGTGACAGACAAAATGCTTTCTCTTTTTATTATTTTGAAGTTTCTAACCATTTTCAATGTTTATTTGTTTAGAACAAGTGGTATCAATGAAGCATCTTCATGAAAATATGTTTGTTTTATTAATTTGATGGTAAAAGGAGGCTCATTTCAGATTCACTTGTCATCTAAGGTGATTTTATTCTTGCTATATAGACCATCCCATTATGGCCTCGCCATGTATGCTTTGCTGTCCAGACAATAGACAGTGGTTATGGTCAGACTTAACACGCTCATGAAAGCTATATAGATTATGAGACTTATGGAAAAGTGTTGCCCTAAAAACATCCTTAGTTAAACTGTAGCATGAAATATCTATTTTTTTAAAGATGCTGAGGACAGAGAAGAAGAAAGACTATTAGCAGACTTACTGAAGGAGCTATTTTATTATTTACAGAACCCATGCATGATGATTTTCTCTCACATCCTTCTACTTGGCAACACATTGTCTAAATAATATTCGTGCAAATGATGTAGATTTTTTTTGAATCTTTAAAATTCATGAATATTCTTCTATCTATAAAGCCTGCAAAGTTAATTAATTCAAAAGACATTTGCTTTTTACCTTTAGTTACCATAATAATTCTTTCTACCTGGTATGATTTTACTTTGTAACCTGCTTATAGCTGTCTGCAATAGTGTAGAGTTGCAGCGATTTAATGACATTTTAAAAACTTTCTTATCTTTAGTATACACAGTAAAAATGAGTAAGTGGCAACCAAGAGAGTCTGAGAAACAATAGCATCCATTAATTATAGTACTACTCAAGAGGCAGAAACAGGAAACCAGCAACAAATAGACTTAATAGCAAGAAACCGGAAGATAGAGACTATAGCACTAAGAAGCGAGAAAGAGAAATTAGATTCCATTGAGCGCTGGTGACATAAACCACTCTGCATTTAATTGATAGATCGCAGGACTTAGCCAGACAGGTAAGCCTTCCAGGCTTCTAGGCTTCTTTCCAATTCTGCACCTGAGGAAGCTGAAAAGCCTTTATTTTAATAGCTTAGTAAATGATAGTTATCTGGTATCTTAGGCTCACAGGAGAGAGTTGCTATGGAGCTAAAAAGGATTATAATGGCACCCTAGATGAGGTTGGGGCTTATACACTGTTACCCGAGGAGCTGGATATGAGTCTGCCTTACAGGGATGAGCTGGAGAAAAGTCTTTAAATAAGATCCAGGTGAAATCAGATATGACCAGATTTACCTAAAACTGAAGAGAAATTGTGAGCAACCTTTGGTTGTGTAACACATTCTTTGACCTCAAAAACATTAGAAAATATATTGTATATTCATTGACTCATACATATGCTACATATATATTGTTTGAAACTCCAGTTTAAGCTGAAGTTTCAAGATGGGGAAAATTATACTGAATACACGATGTAGTTTTGTGCACACTTTTTAAAAATAAAGGACACAATTTCTAATTCACAAAGTTGCTACTATATCTATACCTGTAGATATCTGTATCTATTTTTAAGCCTGTTTTCTTTTAGGAATATTAGATTTTAAATATTAGGACATATTTCGGGCAAGCAAACACAATAAAAACATGAAATTGATTGAGAATTTAAAAATATATAATGTATTGGAACATAATTTACACTTGTACTAATTGCTCGAAAGTCACTGGTAGACACTCTTGGCTGTCACAGGAGACCTGAGCAAATAAAGGATGAGAATTTTCCCTGTGTCATGATTTTAGGGTCTGACCAGGCATGTGCAGTGACACAGGGAAGCAGGAACTTAGGCCTCAGGATAGAAATACCTGAAAGGGTGGGAGAGGTTTTAAGAAAACTGAGTCAACTGCCAGAGTGAAGAGGTGAGTCCTAGGCTGATAAGGAAACACATTCGGAGATGTCAACATTCCCTGGGTTTTTTTCCACGTTAGAAATGGCTAGATTGGGGTGAGAACCAGGCTAAAGAAGTGTATTTCAATAGATGGGAGGCAAAAGAGAAGAGGGTTGTGAGTGACAAAAATTCTCTCCTTGTCCAAACTCTAGCTGGGCTCCTCTGAGCCCTTTCTTGACTAGGCCTCAACCTTGACCTTTAAAGACTTGAATAAAACACTTACAAGTTTCTAATAGCCCAAGACTGCATTCTTAGGACAACCCTAGCCCTGCTTAAGGAGCCTGCTTGAGAAAACTCAAGGCTGCCGAAAGAATTTACTATTTGTTCCAGCTAATACCTACAGATGGGGCCCCTATCTCTCAGTCTCCATGAATTGTAAGAAGCTAACTTTCATAAGTGCTAGTTAACAAACCCAGGTAGGTTTCATATGGACCACCATCCCCTTCTTTCTACTTTTTGTAAGTTTTCACCTCTCTGACTCTATTGAGCCCCCACTCACCCCCTCCCTATTTCTATACAAATCAAAGTTGAGTTCAGTTCACACTGGAAACTTTTCCCTGTTGCACTAGTACATTAGTAATTAAAATCTGTCCTTACTACTTTAAGTATTATCTTACTATGTTTATCTTTGACAGCGGGAAGAGGAAATTGTGCCTTCAGTACTGGGGACCCTTATCCATGTGTAGTAGTGCCCTAGCCATCCAGCTGTCTAAGAGACATTGCTGTCATCTTTTTGGCATTACGTGGCACTTTTTAGTACCATGTTAAGTACATAAAAGTATATCATATTGATGAATTTAATCATAACAGCAGCTTTAGGATAAAATAAGGCTTAGAGAGATGTAGAAATCTGCTAAAATTCAAATGGCCAGTGTCAGCTGGATTCTGACCTGGGTCTGTCTGATGCCAAAGTTTATGCCTGCCCTTCTCCACACTATTTCCATAGATGGCAACCACACATATTACGGAAATTGCACTAGGGATAAGAAATAAAACCGAAATCCACTGATATAAACTGGAAAATTCCAGAAGGAAAAGAAAGGAACTTGACACCCAAGGGCAAGGCAGGAGCCTGATTAGTAGATCTGGGCCAGCTTCTTGAAGTTGACAAACTGGTATAGGAGACCTCATGGGGGTGGGTATTGGGATCCGGGGCTGTATTTGGTTTATTTCTCTTGTCAGGTCTCAGAGTTAGCTTTGAGAACAGGGAGGAGGGTTGACTGTATACGGGTAGGAAAATAGGGGTTGACATCTGGAAACTGAGTGAACACTATCAGTGCTGTAAGAGTCTCTCAGATAAAGAGTGAAATTATTACTTAAGGTGTAGTGAAAGTTATGCTTAAGTGAATTGTCTACAGAGGATGCTTTTAAGTCATCACTTCCAAGGAGTGATTACAGTTCATAGATTAAAAGATCATATATTTGTGTACAGATAGCTACCAGCAATATATCATCTCCTTTGAATATTCTGGATGCCAAGATTTATGACTGCAGCTGCTAACAAGCCACCACATATGAGTGGTTATATTGCAGATATAATGCTGTTGAGATAATGTTTTTAGGCTAAAATCTTCCCATTGATTTATTTTCCTTGTTTCCTTTTTATTATTAAATTGCTCAGTAAACTTGCAATGGATTCTGAAACATGTGCTTCTAAAGTTATTAAAGAATTTTGAGGAGATCTGAAATTGCTCAGGTGAGAGTCCATTAAGTTTCATTTTAACTTATTAAGACAAGGAAAACCTGGTATCTGATAGCAAGTGATCAGGTTTTTTGTTTTTGTTTTTTTTAACTTTCAGGGAAAATTTGTAGACACTCCTGTCTCACCCACGCCCTCAATAATATCATTTTTAAATTTCTTTCTTTCTTTCCTTTTTTTTTTTTTTAAGATTTTATTTATTTGACAGAGAGAGAGACAGCCAGCGAAAGAAGGAACACAGGCAGGCAGAGTGGGAGAGGAAGAAGCAGGCTCCCAGTGGATCAGGGAGCCCAATGTGGGGCTCGATCCCAGAACCCTGGGATCACGCCCTGAGCCCAAGGCAGACGCTTAACAACTGAGCCACCCAGGCGCCCCTTAAATTTCTTTCTGAAAACTTTCCAAAAATAACTTTTTTGAAGCAACTTTGTAGGACAGGTTCTGGGGTCTGAGCTTTAAGAAGCTGAATGAGGATAAAACACACTTGAATTGAACTTGTTCCCATAGGCCCAGTGACATTTATCTCTGTGCCATAATTCTAATGACAAATTCTTTCTCCTTCCACTCGGTAAGTACCATTCAAGTTCTCAAGGGGAAGAAAAGAGCAGAAAATGTAGTTATATTAGTGAAAGTTATCCTTTTTCACTGAGTCCAGGACAGCCCAGTCCCAAATGTCCAATGGACTACTATGCAGACAGACTCACAGCAGACAGCGTGGCCATGTTTGCAACATGGTGACCTGTGATCCCACCCAGCATGTGGGCATATGCGTGTCTATAACAATGTGAGGGAGAGTGAAAAGATGACAAATAGCAATTTTTTAGAATCATGAGAATCAAGATAAATTAAAGGCCCTCTAGAATCTTTATCTCCTCAGATTCTTATCCCCTTGGTACAAAGCAACAAAGTTTGCCTATAAATATAATTGCAATGAGAAACACTCAGGAGATATGAACATTGTGGGAAAAACATAAAAATAGTTTGAAGTATTTTTATAGAAAAATTTTTAAAAAGCATGAAAAAAGAGAAGATTGCAGATTTAATTATACAAAGTAAGTCTTAATTTAATTCCTTGTTTATGTGTTGTGAGTATTGGAAAAAGGGAGTGAAAAATCTTACGTAAGATTTAGCTGGGATTATAGAGGCATCGTGCGTGCCCAGAACTTCCACCAGATTCTATCACAACAGAGAGTCTCAGTGTCCCTTGTTTTCTTAGTCAATGCTATGCATAACACTGTTGAGTTAGATAAAATGTGTGCCTGGCACATTCTATGTGTTTTACATGCAGTATTTTCTTTGACACACACAGCGACCTTAAGTAGTAAATACTAATCTTACTCCCTTTTAACAGATTTAACAGGAAAAATGAGGCCCAGCGAGGAAGCTAAGTTTCAGCAAAGCAAATAGAAAACAGAACTCACATATCCAGCGCAAGAGCTTGTGCTTTATCAGTTAGTGCGGTACAACCTCCTACTGGGTTTACTCTTCCCTGACGGGAAGCAACGCCCCCTCCTCTGCACTCTACCTAAATTTCTCTTAGGCCCCTTAACACTTTCTGTCTTCCATTACAGTAATCTATGTGCACATTTTATCTTCTTGACAGCAGGGATAACACCTCAATCATGTTTTTAACTCCTCCACTGTCATTCACATGTCATTCATTCAACACTTGTTGAATGAATAATGAAGCATTTCATTTCACGAGGAAGTTTCTGAGAAAAAGAAAGTAGAGGAAGAAAATCACAGCTAGAGTCCAAGGCAATTCTTCAGAATGTCAAATAGTAAAATAATGTTGGCTGAGCTTATTATTTATATAAGACACAGTTTACTTGAGAGAATATAATCAGACTCGATCAAAACATCAAAACAAATAATGTGGATATTTCAGTTTTGGATGCACAAATGATAATTCTAACTGCCTAGATATTAGCTCATGGAAATTGCTTTATAGTGCATTACTGTGTTTCAGTGGAATGGTTAACATTCTGGAAACCCTGAAATTATTGTTAAATTTTCTTAGTGATGTGAAAGGAAATATAAAAGTGATCAAAATGGAGATGATTATTCCTAAAACCTGATTATTCTTGATATATGCCATAACTTTGGAAAACCTAGTCAACACATTTCTGCAAAGAAAATGGGCAAATGGTGATTATTTATTTACATTTTATCTATTTATCTTCTTACATATCTATCTGACCACTTTATTATTATTATTATACATTTCAGCATAATTAACATCCTGTATTATGTTAGTTTCAGGTGTACAAAATAGTGATTGAACATTTCTATACATTACTCAGTGCCCATCACATCACTCTTAATCCCTTCACCTATTTCACCCATTCCCCCACCAACAACCCCTCTGGTAACTACCAGTTTTAAAAGTCTGGGTTTTTTTTTGTTTGTTTGTTTGTTTGTTTGTCTCTTTTTCTCTTTGTTCATTTGTTTTATTTCTTAAATTTCACGTGTGAGTGATCCATACAATCACTTTAGAAAAAGCTGTAAAAGCCAGAAAACTTAAAAAAGTTAAAATTACCTACAAATTGTAAGCATGTAAACTGGTAAAATCCAAATAACATCAGCAGTTTAATTAATAGTTTTTGTCAGTGTTAATTTCCTGGTTTTAAAAATGTACAACGGTTATGTAAGATGTTTCATTGAAAAAAGTGGGGTGAAGGGATACAGGGACTCTGTACTATCTTGCAATTTCTTGTGAACATTTAATTACTTCAAAGTAAAAAACAAACAAAACAAAACCCATGATCCAGAGATAACAATCGTTAATATTTCAAAAATCTCCTTCCAGTATCGAAAAAGAAATGTCTAACACCTCTTTCTCAGAACTATGCAAATTTGAATAGAATCCCACTTTAAATATATGTCCATCTGTGTCCGTCATTGTTATTGTTAAATTTAAGATCTATGATAAGGAATATTGTATAATAAAAGGAATGTTCAAATAATGAGTTGTTTATTTGTAAACAATTATAAATCTCCCTATGAAATAACTATTTTTATCAAAGATTTCTCTTAAGTCTACATTTAATTCACTTCTACTTTAAAGGGCCTGATGCGAAGCTACCCCATTCCATGAGGAACCTCCCTGGGGGAATGACAGGAGAGAAAAAGGGGAGCACAGGTTTCCTAGTTGTTCTTTGTAATTCTATATTGTCTCATGTTTCCCTAAGATGGTGTTATTTGTTCTTTCTGTGTTCTAAGAACATGATTTTTTAGTATGTTATTTTTTCCTTTATTCAAATTAATTATTAAGAGCTGAATCTGTGAAATAAAGTATACATTTCTTAATGTTATACCCATGCCGTATTTCTTTCTATCTCTAGACCATAAGATGGTAGATGCAGAGAGTTGATTGTGATTTGCTCACAGATGACTTCTTGCCTCCATTCTGTGTAAGCCAAATAATTCAGTGTAATGGTTCTAGAAAGAAATCATCAAGGAAATGGACTTGTTTTTTTAAGAAAAATAATATTTCCTGGAGATTCTCAGGAAAAATATTCCTAAATGAGACCTGGGAGCCCTTAGTGAATATTTTTCTTCTTATATGTCTATTATTCATATTTAAGGCATTATGGGATCACTGTTCCATTTCCTGTAGGATCACTGTCTTTCTGAACTAAGGGATAGTGAGTAACATTCATGTATCTTGGAAGTAACATTCACTAGCAGTAGGGGAGGCTGGACTCTGGGCATTTGGTTTTTCAGCATCTGTAAAGAAATCCAGACTTTTTTTTTTTTTTTTAATGTTCAGTTAGCCACTGTATAGTACCTCATTAGTTTTTGATGTAATGTTCAGTAATTCATTAGTTACCTATAACACCTAGTACATATCACAACACATGCCCTCCTTAATACCCATCACCCTGTTGCCTCCCATCCCCCTCCCTTCTGTAACCCTCAGTTCGTTTCCTGGGGTCCATAGTCTCTCATGGTTCAATCCCCTCTCTGATTGTTCCCCTTCAGATTTCCCTCCCTTCCCCTATGGTCCTCTGTGCTATTGCTTATGTTCCACATAGGAGTGAAACCATATGATAATTGTCTTTCTCTGCTTGACTTACTTCACTTAGCATAATCCCTTCTAGTCCCGTCCATGTTGCTGCAAATGGTGGGTATTCATCCTTTCTGATGGCTGAATAATATTCCACTGTATATATGTACCACATCTTCTTTATCCATTCATCTGTTGAAGGGCATCTCAGCTCCTCCCACAGTTTGGCTATTGTGGATATTGCTGCTATGAACATTGGGGTGCATGTGCCCCTTCTTTTCACTACATTTGTATCTTTGGGGTAAATACCTAGTAGTGCAATTGCTGGGTTGTAGGGTAGCTCTATTTTCAGCATTTTAAGGAACCTCCATACTGTTTTGCAGAGTGGCTGTACCAGCTTGCATTCCCACCAACAGTGTAAGAGCGTTCCTCTTTCTCTACATCCTCGCCAACATTTGTTGTTTCCTGTCTTGTTAATTTTTGCCGTTCTGACTGGTGTAAGGTGGTATCTCATTGTGGTTTTGATCTGTATTTCCCTGATGGCTAATGATGTTGAGCATTTCTTCATATGTCTGTTAGTCATTGGTATGTCTTCTTTGGAGAAGTGTCTGTTCATGTCTTCTGCCCATTTTTTTTGTGTTATTTGTTTTTTTGAGTGTTGAATTTGAGAAGTTCTTTGTAGATCTTGGATATCAGCCCTTTATCTGTTATGTCATTTGCAAATATTTTCTTACATTCCGTGGGTTGCCTCTTAGTTTTGTTGACTGTTTCCTTTGCTTTATCTTGATAAAGTCCCAATAATTCCTTTTTGCCTTTGTTTCCCTTGCCTTTGGAGACATGTCTTGAAAGAAGTTACTGTGGCCGATGTTGAAGAGGTAACTGCCCATGTTCTTCTCTAGGATTTTGATGGATTCCTGTCTCACATTGAGGTCTTTCATCCATTTTGAGTTTATTTTTGTGTATGGTATAAGGGAATGGTCTGGTTTCATTCTTCTATGTAGCTGTCCAATTTTCTCAGCACCACCCACTTATTGAAGAGACTGTATTTTTTCCTTCAGATATTTTTTCCTGATTTGTCAAAGATTAGTTGACCATAGAGTTGAGGATCCATTTCTGGAGTTTCTGTTCTGTTCCATTGGTCTACGTGTCTGTTTTTGTGCCAATACCATGCTGTTTTGGTGATCACAGCTTTGTAATATAGCTTGAAGTCAGGCAACGTGATGCCCCCTGCTTTGTTTTTCTTTTTCATTATTCTCTTGGTGATTTGGGGTCTTATGATCCTCTCAATTGATGCAGGAGAGGCATTTGACAAAATACAACATCTGTTCCTGATTAAAACTCTTTAAAGTATAGGGATAGAGGGAACATTCCTCAATATCATAAAAACCATCTATGAAAAGCCCACAGCGAATATCATTATTAATGGGGAAAAGCTGAGAGCTTTTCCCTTAAGGTCAGGAACACGACAGGGATGCCCACTTTGACCACTGTTGCTCAACATAGTGCTAGAAGTTCCAGCCTCAGCAGTAAGACAACAAAAAGAAATAAAAGGTATCCATATTGGCAAAGAAGAAGTCAAACTCTCTCCCTTCACAGATGACATGATACTTTATGTGGAAAACCCAAAAGACTCTACCCCCAAATTACTAGAACCATACAGCAATTCAGCAATGTGGCAGGATACAAAGTCAATGCACAGAAATCAGTTGCTTTTTTATACACTAACAATGTAACTATAGAAAGAGAAGTTAGGGAATCAATTCCATTTACAATAGCACCAAAAGCCATAAGATACCTTGGAATAAACCTAACCAAAGAGGTAGAAGATCTATACTCTAGAAACTACAGAACACTTAATGAAGGAAATTGAGGAAGACACAAAAAAGATGGAAAAATATTCCATGCTCATGGATTGGAAGAATAAACATTGTTAAAATGTCTATCCTACCCAGAGCAATTTATACTTTCAGTGCCATCCCTGTTAAAATACCATTGGCATTTTTCAAAGAGCTGGAACAAACAATCCTGAAATTTGTATGGAACCAGAAATCCAGACTTTTAGAGTGACATCAAATCAAGAGCTATTGGATTTCAGATAGAGATGGAAGATGAGGATGGTAAACCTGGTAACTGAAGATAAGAGGTCCTTTTCCTATTTTTGTACTCAGCCCCTGTCTCCCTTATTAAGTTTTTCACTAGCCTGGCTAGACCAGAACTCAGATTTATATATAATGAGTATTTCCTGCATAACTGAGTTCATACAATGAAGATTCATACTCACTGCACATTTATTAAAATGAAGTGGCTATATATATCCTATTACAGTGAAGCACTAAAAAAAAAAAAAAAATAGTCCAAAGTATTCTAGTTGTCTGCTGCCAGCAGTGGTAATATCTGGACTGGGGTGAGGAAATACATTGTTGGTTGAAATAATTCCATTTTCTTTGTAAACCCCATTGTTTTGCATTCTCTTGATAAATCTAAAACTAACTAAAATCTTCTTGTTCACAGTGAGGGTTGTTTATGTGCAATTTGGTATTAAATATTACCAAAGTGTACTTTTTCTCTATAAGGTTGAACCTGGATTTTTGTCATCCAGCTGTTTTTGTCAACAAGATAAAAGGAGATTTGAGATTTATACATGCAACTGATGGCATTACATTATATATAAGATACTGATACTGACTATGAAATGCTTAAGTAGATGTCCTTTGGAGCTTCTGTTTCTGTTATGGCACTAGAAATACATTCCCCCAAAAGGAAAATAGAGCAGGACAAGCAGGCAAAAACCAGATTGCATTTTATTAGCCAGTTTTATTTTTTTGATGTAAGTTTATTTTCGCTTAGAATAAGGATAGTTCTATGTGCTGATAAATTAATATCCATTAGCTTTTAAAAATACGGTTTATCTGAAAGTAATTAAAGATTATTCTAATGACAAATATTTTAAAAAGATGCATCTTTAAATATTCCTTTCCAAGCAATATAATATTTAAATTATAAAAATGATAATTAACCAGTCCTGAACTTTCTTTGGTTGAAAAAGTAAGCCTTCTTATGAATAATAGGTTGGTGTTTTTAAAGTTACACTGGTAAGAGTTAAGGGCAATTCTTTGGTTTTAAAAAGGCCTTCAGAGATATAGGTGTGTTGGTTTCTTTGTTTTACATGATGACTGACCACCAAATGTTTGGGAATGTATATATAATTAACTGAAATATTCTGTTTTCTTTCTGTGTAGCTCACAAGTTGTACATACTAGTATTTTTTTGCAATCCCTATAACACAACCGCAGTGAATATATATAATATATGATATAGTATATAGATAATATTAAGGTAAAAATCAATTTATTGCTTTAGAACATTCATTTCTTAATAATAAGAAATTAACATATTAAAAAATTATACTAAATCCTTTCATAGTTTTTTAAAACTTTTTTTGAAGATTTTATTTATTTGAGAGAGAGAGAGCATGAGATGGGGGAGGGTCAGAGGGAGAAGCAGACTCCCTGCTGAGCAGGGAGCCCAATGCCAGACTCGATCCCAGACTCCAGGATCACGACATGAGCTGAAGGCAGTCGCTTAACCAACTGAGCCACCCAGGTGCCCATCCTTTCATACATTTAAAATAAGACAAGGCAACCTAAGTCAATGACAGGTTTCCCTCTCAGCTTCTTGTTTGTTTTACCACACTTCGCAGAGACCTCTATTTCTCTGCCTTCAGTAAGACAATAATACTATTCTAATAATGAAAGACAACAGGCCCTCTGCTTGTCTACCCAGCACTACTATAAAGAAGGAGTTTGTGGCAAAAGGGGGAATTAATGCTGATGTTCACCAATTGCTGCCAGATTTTAAAAAGTATCCAGAAATGTTGACATTTATCTGAAATCCCTTGATTTTTTAAAAGCCGAAAATTTGATTTTTAAAAATACACTGTGTAGGCCAAACAGAACCCTTCTACAGGCCAGATTCATTCTGTGCGGCAGCTTGTGAAATGTGATTTAGAGA
Source organism: Ursus maritimus (assembly GCF_017311325.1). Taxonomy (NCBI): domain Eukaryota; kingdom Metazoa; phylum Chordata; class Mammalia; order Carnivora; family Ursidae; genus Ursus; species Ursus maritimus. Next base: position 39,084,446 of record NW_024423343.1, read on the forward strand.
ATGTAATGCTTCGGGCCTACATTGCTATGCCCTTGGGACTTAACAGTGCTCCCTTCTTACCTGAGCAGGAAGGCACGCAATATTGTTGTAATTAGTATTATTTCTTCACACTCATATTTATGATAAAGGTTTGCAGTGTTTTCTTAAAGCTCTACTGAAAACATAAGGAGAAGTATCCTTAGCTAATATTCTAAGTTTCCCTGCTTGTTTTAAGTCTCTCCAGTACCAGTGGCTTCCAGAATTCTGATTTCCAACTGCTTTGCTCAGTTCGTTATCATTTCCTATGTTTGTAGAGTGTTTGGATGACTGGCTTCAATGTATCTTAACTAAAAGCACTTACAATATTCAGGTCATAAATTAGACTTGCAGTTTCTAAATGAATTTTGACTCGGGCGTTTAACCTACCTGTGAATATTATAACACTTTCCCATTAAAAAGGGAAAAATATAAACTGTTGAAAGATGATTGCTAGTTATTCAGCCGCATGTGGTAGTACGCTTAAAGATTTTATTTTCCTCAGGAACTACTACTACTTATAAAGCTCATCCATCATATGTAATGAGAGCTGTCAGGAATATTTAGTGAGAAATAGCTGCTTGATATGCTAATAGCAGCCCCTCAGTGAATTCATTTTGTTCTGCTTCTTGACATTAATGGTTTTCATAATCTAATGAATGATGTGTGCAATAGAAGCAAGGCCACAGGGAAAGATCATATAAAGTTAAAGTAGGGAAAATCTTTATCAGTATTTGCATCCATTTAGTAGAATGCATTTTATATATATCCATATTTATCTTGACTTTTACTGATTTCTACTTGAAGATACCATTTGGAATTAGGGATTCTAGTCTGCTTCCTGCCAGTTTGCCTTCCCTAATGGGACAGTAGCTTTGGCTTCTCATTTGGTCTGGTTAGTCAAATGCTCGTGAGGAGTGATTTCTTACATCCTCAGAAGTACATGAGAATTTTGAGTCCTTAAGATGCTAGTGATTTACAAGCAAAAAGCAGTTGGAACCATGGAAGTGATGCAATCAATAATAATTTGATTGGTTAAATCGGGAGTGCCATTCCGAGCTCTCTATTCTCTAGGGCTATGTGTGTGATTAATTTATGTGGACCTCCTTTGCATCATGGCTTTAAAAATAGAATAGATGCTCTTTGTCAGGGACAGTCAAGTAGGGTGCTGCCTGAGAGTGGAGATGTAAATGACCTCTCAAGGTCCCTTCCAGTCTTGTGATTTTATGAATCTATGGTAATCAAAGTGGAGTCACCCACATCAGTACTTATAAAAGCATTGTATGTGCCTATAAGGTTATATAGATATATATAAAACTGAAATCAAGGGAGTCCCTAACATTTCTCAGCAGGTTTCAATTCCATTTTTAAAACATAGTATTTAAAATAAATATTTTAATTCCTTTAAATGTAGGTATTAACACATTTTAAACTCTAATGACAGCAAATTGTATTTTTTTTAGTTAATGAAGCACTGACATATTTGAAGTAATTTTTTTTTTGTTAGTTCTGTTATCTTGTATGAGCTGGATTACTGTGAAAAAACAGCATACTTTTTAAAAGATAAGTATAAGAGGAATCTTAATTCCATGGTTAGAGAAGGGACTTTTTTTCTAAGTGGAGAAAAAAGAGAATTTTACCCAACTAAACATTCAGGTTTTTAATAAAGCAACTGAATAGAATTCATAGGCATCATCAGGCTAATTAATTTATTGATTATCATACTTTTTGTGGCCAATCGCTCTTTTTCTCTTTCGTTCTATAGCAGATTTTGTGTTTGCGGATAGCAGTTTTGAAATTGCGAAGTAAGTAGTAACTGATTTCATATCGATCTGATTTTATGTCCTCTGGTTGCTTAGCATGTGGCTGTGTTTTATATAACCAACTACGTTGTGAACTCTTCAGTTGTCTACATCATCTCTGAATGCCTGTGAGCCAGACTGTCTTGGTTAGAATGTGGACTTGCCAGCTGTGTGATATTGTCCAAAGCACTTCAGTTCTCTGTACTGCGGTTTCCTCAAGTGTGAGGTGGGGATTATAACAGAACCTTTATCAAAGGGTTGCCATGAGATTTAAAAAGATAAAAGTACTTAGAATAGAGCCTTGCTTATTAGTCCTCAGAGTATGTTGGTTATTTTTACTCATTTAACAAATATTCAATGAATGCCTACTAAGGTGCTCTTCTAGTCATGGGGACACTACAAAAAGCAAAAGATAAAAATCCCTGATTCACAGAATTTATATTCTTATGGTCTTAGAGCATTTATTAATCTTAAATCATGTGACATGATATTGAAAAGGTATGCAGTAGTGTTTACTAAACAGGTGAATTAATGGATGGATGAATGAGTGAATGACTAAATGAATACCTAAATCTGTGACCTACTTGCTCTTCCTATTTCCCAGGCAGAGTGAACAAACATAGAACAGAGGTTAATTCACAGTAGGGACAATAAGGCAAATAACCCTAGAAATGGGCTACTCATCTGGCAGCCATGCCATTCACGGGTGTCACAGAAAGCCAGATTGGAAAGTGCCACATTAAGGAAGAAGGGCTGATTATTAGCCCCTCAAAATGTCTTTTCAGTGTATAGAGGAGTACAAAAATCTCAGCATGTCCACTCTTAACTTACTGGTGAATGAGATATCAAGGACTTCTAATAAGCTTTCGGTCAAAAAATAATCTTTCCTCATGCGTGTCTGCAAATGCACTGTTAGCAAGTCCTCTCTTGGTTTTACATATGGATATTCAGTTGTCTGGACATCATTTGTTGAAAAACTACTTTTCCCCCATTGAATTGTCTTGAGACTCTTGTCAAAAATAAATGTAAAGATTTAGTTCTGGACTCATTTCTATTCCATTAGTCTGTGTTTGTTCTATTCCACTGGTCTCTGGTTATCTTTTTGCCAGTACTATAGTCTTGATTATTACAGTTCTATAGTAAGTTTTGAAATTAAGGAAGTCATCAAAATTCATTCTTCTACAAGATTATTTTTGCTATTTTGGGTCCTTTGCATTTCCATATAAACATTAGGATCAGCATGTTAATTTCTGCGAAAATGCCAAACCTGATTGTTGTGGGGATTGTGTTGAATCTGTGGTATTACCGTCTTGACAATATTAATCCTTCCAATCCATGAACATGGGGTGCCTCTCCATTGTTTTTATATTTTCTTTAATTTCGATAATGCCTTACAGATTTCAGTGTACAAATCTTGTACTCTTTTTGTTGAGTTTGTTCCTAGCTACTTTATTTGTTTTCATATTATTGTAAGTGGAATTTTTGAATTAATTTCATTTTTGGATTGTTTATTACTAGTGTATTGATATACAGTTAATTTTTATATGTTGATCTTATATCCTACAATCTTGCTGAAATCATTTAATAGTTCTAACTTGTGTGTGTGTGTGTGTATGTGTGTGTGTGCGTATTCCTTAGGATTTTCTATATACATGACAATGTATAGAGATAATTTTACCTTTTTCTTTCTAATTTAGATGCTTTTTATTTCTTTACTAATTTTTTTTTTTAAATATGAATGTCACCAAAACTTCCGTGGGACATTAACACATTTGGCCACCAACATTTAATGGCATTGTTTTGTTAGTTCTTCCTTTCTATGTTACAAGAAGGACAGAGGTAGGAGACTGTTTCCAAACTACATGATGAAAAAGAGTCAGTGAAAGAAGCAGCAGGGGTACAGGTGACCTACCTAGGTTAACTTTACTCTTTGATCTGGAAGGTACCCCATTCCTTGATTACCTGGTCTCATTTTCTGTCTCTAGAGAAATTGGGAGGAATGACAGAACTCAGTGCGTCATCTTTTACTAGAAGTTCACAAAAGAGGGATTTATGAGTAGGTTTGATTACTAATTTGTAGACCTTATCCATTCTATCAACAGATTTAATTGGTGTTTCCATTTTCAATAAGAAATGCCAGCTCATGTAAGACAATTAAATCTATTTTTCAAATCATAATTCTGAGTCACTACATCAACTCTATGAAATATAAATCTATCACATTTACTATATTCACTTCATCCATGAATTATGTATTTCAATTGAGAAAGTAATTAAGTTTGCTTGACATGATTTACTTTTTTACAAATGCGCTGGGCTCATTGCTCATGTTTTCATTATATTTCACTCATTTGTAGTTATTTTGGTTAGTGGTTTATGAATGATGCCACAAGAGATTGAAACTTGGCTTATAGGCAGCCTAAGAATTCTTAGAGAAAGTTAGCAATGAGCTTCTTCTAGCTCATTGTAGTTTCCTTAATTAATTTCTTTTCGAAGTAATAGATAATGTAACAATTCTGAAAATTACATTAACTGATTTTTCTTAAAGACTGAGTAGAAAATATTTAAAATTTATGATTGCATAAATATTACATTTTTTCTGTCTATATGAATACCCATTTTTATCAATATGCCTATGTTTCTAAATCATTAAGTAGACAGTACATTTTGGATTTGTCTTGGATTATATCGCACTCATGTATCATTTAAGTCTCTTTCATATTCTGATATGGCAAAACAAAATCAAATTTTATGTAAGGTGTGTAGGATATAATTTCTTCCTGTGAAGAGGTTAAATTATCAATTTCATCTTTAAAAATGCTCAACATATTTTATTCCTTTATTTTTTTTTTAAAGATTTTATTTATTTATTCGACAGAGAGAGAGACAGCCAGTGAGAGAGGGAACACAAGCAGGGGGAGTGGGAGAGGAAGAAGCAGGCTCATAGCGGAAGAGCCTGACGTGGGGCTCGATCCCAGAACTCCGGGATCACGCCCTGAGCCTAAGGCAGACGCTTAACCGCTGTGCCATCCAGGCTCCCCTTATTCCTTTATTTTTTGAATGGATTATGATACAATGTCTTCAAAGTCACCATTTATTTTTACTGTAGTATAGTCCTAATGAATCAGTTTTACCGTCCAAATATACAATTTTATTTCCTTCTTGACCTTTTTATGATGAACTATTTCAAACATATATAAAAATAGACTGAAGACTGTAATATACTTCCACACAGCTTCAATTATTATGATGTCATGGCCATTGTTTTCTCATATATACTTCCACTCATTTCCCCCTCTTCTGTAGTATTTTAAAGCAATTTCCATACCTTATCTTAATTTATTAATAGATATTTTAATACTTCTTAAAAATGAAGAGTTCTTTTAAAATAATCACAATACCATTATAGGACTTTAATAATAATTTACTAATATCAAATATCTAGTCAATGATAAAATTTCCAGTTGTCTCATAGATGTCATACATTTTTCAGTTGTTTAGGTCATATGACCTGCTGTGTTTCCTGTGGTGTAGACTTTGCTGATTGTGTCCTTAATTGAGTAAAGATGTGATTAGTATGAACATAATTAATATGTTCTAGTCTCTATACTTATTCTGTTGGTAGTTGGCTCTAGTGGATTGGAAGACTAAGGAAGGTCCTGTCTTAGGAGGTGCAGAAATCTACATGGCTTTCTTTTTGTGATGATAATAACTGTTGATGTGTAATGCCTATCCATGAATTTGTTAAAGGTAGTTTAATGTGTGTGTGTGTGTACACATACATATGCATATATTGTAATATATTATAATTTATATGAATTTACACACACACATTCCTTGTCTCTCTCACATGCACACACAGATTTCTCATTTGCCAACTTGCGTTATGTGTAAAGCGTGGGTTCTATAAAGGAGGACCCCACTTGTGAATGGAGAAATACTATAATTTTGATTTCTAAGAGCGACTTTTCCACTCACAGGACCATACAAATGCCATTTTCCTTGTATGCTTTTCTCACGCAAGCTTATAGAATAATTTTTTTTTCTGTCCTATCATGGGCACTAACCTCTCCTATGCTGCCATCCCTAATACCTTGCTCTAAAACCCTCATAAGCCACTAACCATTAGTTGCTGTTCACCATTCTGGCTTTAAATTGTCTCTTCATTAACCAGGGATATCATATTCCTCCTTTTGAGCTTAGCTATTAAAAACACAATAGTATTTATTTGTGTTTTAGAGTGGCTATTTTCCTATATCAGCTTGGTCAGCCATATTTCCTGGAAGTTTTCTCAACATGTGCACACACATATGACACTTTTCCTGAGATCAGCTATCTTTCAAATGTGTAAACATATAATGCAATGTAAACTTCCTTTTCTTTAAAAAATAATTTCATTATTCATTCAAAACTTCTACTCATTTAAAGTAATGTGACAAGATTGTACTTATTTGATATTATGTATTATATGCATTTTAGTTTTGTAAGAATTCATAGTGTGAGATGGATCTAAATTATCAAAATGTAGATATATTGTTGAAAACGGAGATACAGAACATTTGCCCCGTTGGAGATATTTAAGATCACAACTTCCTACATATTAGGTTCTTCATGTAAATCCTAATATGAATTATTAATCCATGACTTAAATTAAATAATTATTTTTAGTAGTCTAAAATATTGTCTTAAATTCAAAAATTAAAATTCACAATATTTAATTAATATTAATAATTCTGTTTTTGTAATGACTCATTTTTGCAATAAGCAGTCACCTCTGACCTATCAGTTTTATTAATGATACTAGAACTCAGTTCCCAAGGATGTCCTACCACTTCAATGGCTGCTTGTTCCTTTGCATCACCTTTTAACACTATTTCTTGTGTCATGACTTTTGGACTTCCTAAACTTCTAAAACGGCAGGCTATGAAGGAATCATTTACATTGAAATTGAGTATTTATTATAGCAGACTGCTAATTTTTAAAGTTCAATAGCTCTCTAGTGGTCTCATAAGAGAATGTAACTACCTCTAAATTATTACATTGTAATAAATATGGAAATGAACGTTCTTATTATATCTTTTTCTTCTTCTTACCTGACAGGAAGGAACATTATAGATGGCTTTACATCATCAATAACTAAGCGAAAATCAGGTAGATGTTCTATTTCATAGATCCTTTCATGGTTCCATCAGATACATATTCAGTAGTTCGATGACTTGCCTGTAAAAAGCAACAGAGCTGAATTATTTCTGCTTCACCAGTTATCAAAAACACATAGCATGTTACCATATTAAAACAGATACCAAGTCCGATTATGCCCCACATTAACTGGCAACAGAGTATACAGACAGGAGAAACAAGCAGAATTACACAGAACCTGGATTTTAGGGAACCAAATTGTGACTCCCTGGGAAAAACTGATTGTAAAGCAGCTAAAAGGTAACATGGCAGAGCTGGTCCAGTTCCAGATCAGAAGGAGAGACCTGTACTGTAGTGTGGGAATAGACACTCAACTTTCTTGAAAGTAAAAGCCAGAGTGTAAGTAGATCTCTTTGTTTGTTGTGTTTGGATATAATTGACAAGTCTACATACCCATTGCAAAAACTCACTTATAATGCCAAAAATATTAGTAAGACTCCTTGCTGCTTGCCTCTCCCATGGGAGCCATCTTTGCCTTTGATAGCTATCCTCATATATGGTTACATAATGGCTCCCAGTTTATTTAGACACACTGTGGATAGTCCCAGGAGTTAGAAACTCATGCAAATTAGATCTCACTGATTCTGAAGACTCATTATGGTGGGAAGCTTAGCTCACTTTTGCACTATTTCTCCACCACATTTTTTCATATTCAGTTATTTACAATTTTGTGTAATAATTCCTACAAAATAAGAAATAATAGGAAATAGATACAAAGATAATCACAGGACATATTTACAACTGTTCAGACCTATCTATGTATTGGTACATTCTTAGAAATGTACATTTTGAAATACCTTAATAACTTTCCTTTATGCCATGTGGGGAGAGACATCAGACATTCCAGAAATTATGCCTAGGTAAAAGAGACCTAGTAATGAAAGCCTTCATGGGGTAATGTGAATTGTCAGGAAAAAGCAAAGTATAAAGTTCAAGCTTTCCAGCTGGGTTTCAGAACTGAGTTTCTAAATGGCAACCTTCTGTCTTTCTCTTCATATCCAAGTACCAAGGACTTTCAAATGTACCTGTTAAGTAGTTTTCAAATCTGTATAGTTCCTTCTATTGTGATCATCTTATTTCCCAACACTATCTTCTTTCTTAAAGATATCTCTGAGCACCTCCTAAATACCATTTCTGTGTATATTTCTTTCCTTCCTCATAGCCCATTATTCCCATTATATCCTAATCATTTCTTTACAGAAAAAAAAAAAAATCTGATTATTATAGTCCCTGTGTAATACCTTTCAGGGAATTCTGACCTAGAGTAAAATGTAAAAATGCTCACCTCTGTCTATGAAGGCCTAGATGACTTAGTCCCTAATTATTAGTCCTTTTTTTTCTGCCTGGAATATTCTTTCCCCACATTTTGCCCAAGTAAAAATTTCATTTTAAGTGTTATTTTCTCAGAGAAGCCTTTGCTTCATGTCCCACACATGTTCTTACTTCTCATCAAGTTCTCTTTCTTCTCAGAGTACTTCTGTTGATTTGTGATTACACATATATGGTATGATTCTTAAAAATGTCTGTCCTAATTGAAAATTGTCTCCCGTATCTCCAGGATGTAGTAGGATTTTTGCACATAGAAAGTGCTCAGGAAAGGGTTGTTGGATGAGGGAATGATTCCTAGCTGAGGGGACAGGAAATTTGGGAGAGGGAGTCATGTGGAAGCTTTCATTTTCTTTGGGATAATGGTAATTGAATGAAATGATGATTATCAGTTATCATCCTTGGTCTTAGAACCATTCAAAAACTATTTTCTTTTCTTTTTAAAATATTTGAAGTTATTTTTAGGTAGGAATTTATGTCATTTCTAAAAATGAATGAAAGGCCAGTAAGTAAGTACAAGTTCTTGGGTGCTTTTTGGAATCAGGTAGGATTGATAAAGCAGTATCATTTGACAATAAATTTCCAGTTTGTTATTATCTGTAAACAATTTAAATTTTAACTACTAGCAGAAAATATTTACAGTGGTAGACAATGCAAAAACAGTTCATATAATGGTACTTTGACTCTAAAGACAAGATGATTTTGCTTGATTAAAAATATTAACATGGTGGGGCACCTGGGTGGCTCAGTTGGTTAAGCATCTGCCTTAGGCTCAGGTCACGATCCCAGGGTCCTGGGATGGAGCCCTACATAGGGCTCCCTGCTCTGGGGGGGGGGCAGCCTGTTGCTCCCTCTCCTTCTGATGCTCCCCCTGCTTGTGCTCTCTCTCTACCCCCCCCCAATAAATAAATAAAATCTTTAAAGAAAATATTAACTTGGTGTAGAGGAATAAATTGTAACACATCTCCCAATAAATGAAGCTCCCAGTAAAATTAGAGTTTCCTCATGCAGATATGAATGAATTGGTTAGAATTGTATTGGAAAACGCAGCCCATAAAATAAAAAGTTATTTTGTCATATAATACAAATGCTGTATTTATAGAACATAATTATTTGTGGCCATTGGTTAAACAACTTTGAAACATATATCATTGGTTTAAGGGTCAAGTGGAAGATGAAAAATAAACTGTTTTCAGAGACTGAGAAGATGATAGTTCATGGTAAATTATTTGTACAATTATCATCTGTAGTAGAATGAAAGGCAGATTGTATACCTAAGGAATTTATTCCTGTAGGGAAAGGAGTGAAAAACAGTGTGTTAGTGTTGTGTAAGTTGCTTTTTGGCAAGTGGTGTGAAAAAAAAAAAAAAAAAAGAGATGAGTTCTGAAAACAGTTGCCTAGTTTGTAAACATTTATGCAATGGAATACAGTCCATAAATTGAGGGAGTGTTGGGTGTTATGATGTGTCAGTGTAAGTTGATCAGTTGTAACAAATGTACTACCTTGGTGGGGGATGCTGATAATGAAGCAGGATATTTACACCTGGGGGGAGGAGTAAATGGGAAATCTCAACCTTCCCCTCATTTGTGCTAAGTTTGAACCTGAAACTGCTCTAAACAAATAAAGTCTTTAAAAAATAATTGGGGTAGGAGGAAAGGAAGTTCTTCCAGTTCCTCCACTGCTATTTTAATATAGGATGTTGTAGAGATTTTAGTTCTCATTAATCAGAAATATATCAAGACAATCTATTTTAGTTGTATTTTCTATTTTACAGATTTCAGAGTCTCTTCAAACACTTGGTATTGGATAGATAAAACTACCTCAATAATTTATTTAACTGATTGGCAAACTTTTTTTGGTAGGCTGTATCTTTCAATCAATGTTGATGCTATTATTTCTGAAATGATTTTTATATTTGAAATATAAGTTTTAACTTGCGGTTTTGTTTTTTGAAAATGTATTTTCTTTGTTACTTCAAAGCCTAGCAAAGTTTTCTTAATTCATTGTCTCCACAGTGTTAGTGATATTAATCTAAAGGAAACGAAACTCATCTCTGTTGTTCCATAGCCCTCTTTAGTCTCCTGTCTGTTTGGGGTGGCTATACTATGTCACCCCTATCAGAAAATGAACACAGATTTAAAGTTAGATTACATTTAATTTTGTGCTTCACTTAATGAAGTTATGTGGGCTAGATTTTCATGATCAGTAGGATGAAAGTGGGTGGTCTAGAGCAGCATTTCTCAGCGTTAGTATTGACATTCTGTCCTGTATGATTGTTTGTTGTGGGCACTGCCCTGTAGATGCGTAGGATCCTTATGGCATCCTTAATCTCTACCCATTAGAGGTTCTATTGGCCAGTAGAACTCCCCAGTTATGAGAACCAAAAGTATCTCCAGAAATTGCCAAAAATCTCCTGGGGAACAAAATTGCCCCCAGTTGAAAGCTGTTGTGATAAATAATAAATATATCTTTAATATTTATAATATATTTAATAAATATTAAATAAAATGTTGACAGATACTTAGAATATTATTGTTTGCAAAATGATAATTAGAATATTATACAACCTCAGCCAGAAATACATGTTTAAATGTAGAGAAATTAAATGTATGATAAAGGAAAATGAAGAAATTCTTAAGCTGTGATTCACATAAATGAATAGGAAAAAGAAAAATATTCTTCAGAGGTTTATTTTCTCATTGTATTAATTACTGTTATCCCTTTAAAACAACATCAAAACTTTCAAAAGAAAAAAAAAGAAACTGGGAAAGCATAATCAAATGTACAGAATCAGTGAGCTGGGATGGAGAAGTGAAACCTCACGAGGACACATTCACAAACATGGGAGTGGGAGCTATGCACATAAGTTTCATTAAAATCATGAACGTTTTGCTGTTTTTGCTTTATAAATGTGCAAGGAACATGTGGATACATATTTCTCTAATTAATCAGCAAACATTTGTTAGAAGCCCTAATAAATTAAAAGAAGAATATGTCTGTATGCTCTGATATTCCATAAATTTCCTTAATCACATTCAATTTTTCTCTGTTCCTTAATCACATTTAATCCACCTCCCAATTTTAAATTAATGTTTTCTCTGAGTTTGCAGGGCAAGACAGGTTCCATTTTTGAGTCAAAAAATGTTACTTTGGTACCATAAAATAACTTTCTTTCTCCTCACTGTATGCCTATACAACCCTCTCTAGTTCTGAACACTAAGAAAAATAAGATTTTCAGAAGTGGGAACCACAAGAAGAATAGCATCTGATAACAGTAACACATACAAACTAGTCTGTACTTGAACAACTTGTGATACATCTGAATGAAGAAAATATCTACTTAGTACAAAAGAAGTGTCATATGTGGTTTCAGAAAACAAACAAAAAACAGAACTAACAGCAAGGGCTGTGAGCTGGTTATCACAATCACAGCATTCCAGTATGGCTTCCTAAACTAATTTGTTGTTACCTGATGGAAAGGAACAAAACAAAAAAAGAATCTCCAGCATGTCACCTTTCATTAAAATTGTGTTTCTCTGAGATTTTGTTATTTGCAATTGCTCATCTGTTAAATTAAAACTTTTAATTCTTCACAGTTTGTCACCTTTTTAATTCTGGTCTGTTGACATGCACTTTTTAAAATAAATCCAAAGAAAGTTGAAAATGCAATTTGAAAGCAAATTAACAATTTTGCTGGCTGCTAAAAAGAAAAAAAAGAAAGCTTCATGCTTCATCTGTATTGTTTTAAGTATGCTTTAAAAAATGAACCAGCCATGTAAAGAGGTTGTTAATCTGTTTTTTCTAAACAATTGCAACATTAGCCATTGTAATGGGGTTGCTAGTTTTTTAAAGGTCTTTTCCCTGTCATTTCCTCTCTTTCATAATATGCCGGAGGACACTGGTGATTTGAAATAAATGTTTATATGAAACAAATAAAAACAAGCAACGGAGAAATCTTAATATAGTAAAGAAAGGACAAGCAAATAGAAAATAACAAGGTATAATAAATAAAAATAAAAAGTGAAATAATATATGAGCCAAACAACAAACATGAAAAGGTAGATATAGGATATTTCTAGGGAGTTTAGAAAAGTACCAATTACAAATCCTCAAGACACATGAGAAATATTCAACATCACTAAACATGAAAGATGCAAATTAAAATCAAATGGTCAAACTTACTTAGTTTGGCAAAATTTTATTAAGTGAAGGGGCAGTATTGCCAAGAGTATGGAAAAAATGAGATCTCTTATGTATTGAAGATGAGACTCTGGATTGTTGCAACATTTTTGCAGAGTTTATCAATAGTTAGGAATATATTCCTGGAAAAATAAAAAAAAATGATTCATATGCACATATTCATTGTAGCATTGCTTGAAATCTCGAGCTATGTATCTGTGGAGGAATAGTTTTAAAAAAATGTAATGCAAATAGTGGGTACTTTTTTTTTCCTTCTTTACATAAGGTCAGTTTGTGTGTACTATCTTAGAGAAATGCCCCTGATCAAATAAGTATGGAATCAAGTTGCAGACCTGTATGTATATATGTTTGTGTGTGTATGTGTATACCATTCCCCATCTCTTTCCGTTTGGGAGTTTGCGGAAGTCTAGAAGAAGGCACCTTTGGGGCCTTTCCCCATGAGTTTTATTTTATTTATTTAGTTAGTTATTTTACAGTCTTGAGGTATTTATTTATTTATTTATTTGTACTTATCATGCCATGAATTCATAGGGAGTGGGTTCCAGTAGCTCAGGCTCCTTCCCATTGGTTCTCACAAAGTATGCTTCTCTGGGTGGAGAACTCAGGCTGGCACTTGAGTTGAACCCAATACCTTTCTCTTTGGTTTCCTTCTTTTTCTGATCCTTTTCCTTCACATACTTCAGGAAGCTATCTCAGCTCTTTGATGCTTAATAAGCTCAATATGTACATTAATTCTCTTGGCAAGAATCTTCCTCTTAACTTGTTTGTTTACAACAATGCCATCAGCATGCTGGGTAACATTGTAGACTCTTCCAGTCTTGCCATGGTAAGATTTGTGGGGCATTCCTTTTTGAACAGTGTCCATTCTCTTGAATTCTCCAGTATCACCTTTCTTGTAGATTTGTATGTATGTGGCCAAAGGAACAACTCCAAGTTTTCTAAAAGGGCTAGAGAACACATAGCAGGTGCCTCTCCNNCCTTTGTATTGGTCATTTTGGTGAATTACTGGAAAATGGCAGTTCCAGCCAAAAAGCCCTCCATGAGTTTTAATCTTTCTTCTGTGATAACACTCAACACCAGAGTGGATGCTTTCTCAAGAACTAGAGCCTGGGAAACTTTGCTTTCTCATCCACAAATCTAATTCAATGATTGACTTGTAGGGTCTTCCTTTGCTATTGCTCTCAACCCTGGGAGAGACATTTATCTTCTCCCTTCAAAGTAGATCAAATATCTCATTTTCATTATTATCCTTTTATAGCTATCATGCCATAACATGAACATTTAAAATAAATTGAACATGGTAATTAAGAATGTGTCTTTTAGATAGCTCTTAATTTCCCACCAGTAAAATGATGAGGCACAACTGACAAAGGGAAGGATAGAATTCTGCAATTTGTGTTGTCAGGTTTCCAAATAAGAGTGGAGGCTTATTTTAAAGTCAAGCATTAAACATATTAAAACACTTAGATATATGAGTTTGAATTTGACATTTTACTGTTCGTTCATTGTGGGTACATATTCAAGCTAATTTTCTTTGTTTGAACCCAGGGTGAATGGAATTGGGTTATTTCACTTTGTTGTTTTGTGCTTCGAACTCCTCATTTTTATTTTTATCTGTAAGCATTTCTTTTGAGCATGCCAAGGACCCGACTGACGTATTGTACTGATATTCCGACGTTATAGTCATTTGGGGTGGGACTGAATGTAGGAGATGTGGAGAAAAAAGTGTGAGTATTTGAATCTCTCATTTTTTCTTGATTTTGGTTTCTCATTGTCTGATTTTTAAAAATTTCTTGCCAATAAGCTTACTATAATCTAGTTACTATTTTGTTTTAAAGATGGGGCAAAAGTAAAATGAATTAGGGCCCATATTTTCTTTTTGCAAGGACCTCCCATTCCCCACACACCTCAACTTGGAAGAGGGTGACTTGGAAACTGAGCTCTGAAGCCTGAAGCTTTTCAAAGCATTGACACAGGATTGAAGGACTTGGGGGAAAGAGAAAATTGGACCCTGAGAATCTGTCCAGCTTTTGTTCAAACAATCAATGAGAAAGATACTGGCCTTTTATGTTCTCAGCAGTCTCTTTTGAACAAACAGAGGCTGTCACGCTTCTGGTTTTTTTTGTTTTGTTTTGTTTTGTTTTGTTTTGTTTTGTTTTTTTACCTTGTTGATTTTCTTTTCTGAAAAAAAGGTACAGTATAAATAAGAGAGAATTCTCAAAGACAAGTCAGGTTACTGCAGCCAGTAATGCCATCAAGGCAAAGATGCCACCTCTCTGGCTGAGTGGGTTCAATGTCATAGGAAAAAGGAAAAATAAAAGTACTGTGATTTGACCTTCCTGAATAAATACACAATTGAAAATCTACTTGGACTGTTTTTAGCAAAATAAATTTTATATTGTTAATAATGCATTCATAGTTAATGTTGAATAGAAATGTGACCTTTTTGGTGTCCATTATTTTGCTTACAAAGCTTTATTGAAGCAGTTTGTAAAGTATCTATTTATAAATTGATATATCTGACATTGAGTTGCCCTTTCATTTATTTATTTTTATTGGTTCAGGCACTAAAGAAAAAAAAATCAGTTTTGGTTGCTTTACTAACTGAGGATATGATGAGGTTGGTAAGCTTAGTTCAAGCTAAAATTTTTACCAATGATATTGTACTTTTGAGATCCATAATCTTTCTAGTGGAAAATTGGTTGTAGTAAGCTAAATATTTATAGGCTACTAGACTTTTTAGAACTACTAATTCTTATGTTTGCCTTTCTGACTGGTAGCATATTCCATACATACCGTTGTACAATTATTTGTTGTTTGCTTTCCCTATATATGTAGAAACACTGGGCTAAAAAAAAGTGAACAAGTAAATGACTGCAATCCAGATAGCTTTATAGGCTAATAGCTTCTCTAAAGAAGCTGTTCTGTCATCTACAGAATGGAGGGAATAACATTCTGAAGATACAAATTAAATAACACATGAAACTATTTTAATGTAAAGCTTAACAATGCAACATTTTTAAGGCAGTTAAAAGACTGGAGAAATATATATGTATATTTCATTCAAAAGGACAACCTATGTGAACATCAGGATTTTATACATATTTGTGAATTTTTGTGTGTATATGTATATACGCACATATTTATATAAAACAATGTATACCTGCATGTAATTTATGCTTGTCTGTAAATCTCCATGAGTGTTTAAGAAAAAGCATGTGTATTGAATATCTAGACATGATTCTAACTCAATTTAAGTTTACTTATGCATGAGTGTATATTTATATATTTATTTACTCTTGGGTGTGTTTTTCTGGAACTTTCTCTATATGTTGATACTTAACAGATGTGGCCTGATATATTGGTGATAGATTTTATTATGGTGTGATATTGAGAGGTATGGTAGAAATAGTACTGGATATGGCATCAGAATAACTAATTCTGAGTCATGGATTGGTCAAATACTCTGAGACCTTTAAAAACTGAAATCTGGCACAAAAATAGACACGTAGATCAATGGAACAGAATATAGAACTCAGAAATGGACCCTCAAGTCTATGGTCAACTAATCTTCAACAAAGCAAGAAAGAATATCCAATGGAAAAAAGACAGTTTCTTCAACAAATGGTGTTGGGGAAATTGGAAAGCCACATGCAAAAGAATGAAACTGGACTATTTCCTTACACCATACACAGAAATAGACTCAAAATGGATGAAAGACCTAAATATAGACAGGAACCCATTAAAATCCTGGAGGAGAACACAGGTAGCAACCTTTGTGCCTCGGCCACAGCAACTTCTTGCTAGACACATCTCCAAAGGCAAAGGAAACAAAGGCAAAAATGAACTATTGGGATTTCATCAAGATAAAAAGCTTCTGCACAGCAAAGGAAACAGTCAACAAAACCAAAAGACAATAGACAGAATGGGAGAAGATATTTGCAAATGACATATGTGATAAAGGGCTAGTATCCAAAATCTATAAAGAACTTGTCAAACTCAACACCCAAAGAACAACTAATCCAATCAAGAAATGAGCAGAAGACATGAACAGACATTTCTCCAAAGAAGACATACAAATGGCCAGCAGACATATGAAAAAGTGCTCAACATCACCTGGCGTCAGGGAAATACAATCAAAACCCCAATGAGATACCACCTCACACCAGTCAGAATGGCTAAAATTAACAAGTCAGGAAACAGATCTTGGCGAGGATGCAGAGAAAAGGGAACCCACCTTTACTGTTGGTGGGAATGTAAGCTGGTGCAGCCACTCTGGAAAACAGTATGAAGATTCCTCAAAAAGTTGAAAATAGAGCTACCTTATGACCCAGCAGTTGCACTACTGGGTATTTACCCCAAAGATACAAAGGTGGTGATCCAGAGGGGTACCTGCACCCTGATGTTTATAGCAGCAATGTGTACAATAGCCAAACTGTGGAAAGAGCCCAAATGTCCATCAGCAGATGAATGGATGAAGAAGATATGATATATGTATATACAATGGAATATTATGCAGCCATCAGAAAAGGAAATCTTGCCATTTGCAATGACCTGGATTGAACTAGAGGGTATTATGCTAAGCAAAATAAGTCAATCAGAGAAAGACAATTATCATATGATCTCACTGATATGCGGAATTTAAGAAACAAGGCAGAGGATCATAGGGGAAGAGAGTTAAAAATGAAATAAGATGAAACCAGAAAGGAAGACAAACCATAAGAGACTCTTAATCTTAGGAAGCAAACTGAGGGTTGCTGGGGAAGGGGGCAGGGATGGAGTGGCTGGGTGACGGACTTTGCGGAGGGTATGTGTTGTGGTGAGCACTGTGTGTCGTATAAGACTGATGAATCTCAGACCTGTATCCGTGAAAAAAAATAATACATTATATGTTAATTAAAAAAAAAAAACAAACCTGAAATCACTTTTCCGCAATATGGTAAATATATTACCTAGTATGCAGAACTATTGGAAAGTTTAAATGTGATTATGTTAATGAAAGTGCTTTATAAGACCAAAAGGGCCATAATGCTGCTACCTCTATACCATTGTTTCCATATCAAGTTTTAGAAATGTGGTGAGTGAAGATATGTGACATATGTTGGTGCCTGGAACAAACTAACATATTTGGGGAAAGGGTGGGGTGAAGGTGGTGATACTTTAAAGAGTGAGAATTTATGTGCCCCCTCTTCTGGAGGGCAGAGTCTCTACCTAAATTATTTATAATTCTTGTGCTTGGGAGACTTGTTTTTCCTCCTGATTTGTTTATTCATTCAATAATTTATATCGGCATGAACTCACGGATATTTATTTCATTGTAGGTTATAATCCAAAATAATTTATTTATTGTCTTGCTCCAGTTGTTCCAGTTTTGGCATTTGGAAACTCGTTCAGTTAGCATTTACCCAATGTTGTGTGGTTTCCTTCCCTTTCCTTTCCTTTTGTTTTTCCTTCATCCCTTCCTCCCTTTCTCCCCTCCCTCTCTCTGTTCTCTTGCTTTCTTGCTTTCTAGCATTTCTTTACTTTTCGGCACTACAAGATGCTCCAGACTCTTGTATATTTCCTGTTGCAGACCTAGAACCTACTATTTCTCCACAAAAGTGGAGAACGGTACCGAAGAACGGTATTAGAAACCAAAATCTGGGTGCTGTGTGTCCTTGTTACAGCTGAGATGTGGCTGCATCTAGGCCCTCTTGACAACAAAAACACGTATGTGTGCACGTCTACCTATTTATAAATATTTCTCTATATAATCTTATATATCTATATTAAGTTGAACATGATATTTCCAACTTTAATCGATCAGCAAATGGATTATTCTAGTTCCCTCCTCCTCCCCATCTGTCAGGTCCAAATCCAACAATGAGAAACCTGGCTCCCACGGTTCACCATCAACTTACTCAGTTGTTCAATTCCAGTGTGCATCTGTAGCAGTATCAAAATTGTTAACACATTTTCTGTAAATTTGTTCTGCGGGTTAAACATGTTTGGATTTCTTGTTATTTTTAATGTTTTACCCTCTTACCTAGTTGATTGTTTGCTCTCTTTGCTCTACTATTTTCTTTGGCTTCATTTTAAAAGTTCTCAAAATATGCTTCCTCTCCACTTATATGTAATTTCTCCAATTAATAAGTTTTAATTTTGTAAGATGTCTATCAAGCTGTTCAGCTGTCTTTTTTAATAGGTCCAGGTTACAAGGAATTATTCATTCGGTTAGTTCTAGTCAAGAAGAAATCATTAAGAAAATAAAATATCAGATCATTGACTAATTTTGAACTATCAGGTGCTCTTAAGATTTAAATAGATAAATTTTGATATTAAAGCAATATTATAATTTACATGCACATGAAAATATGCTTAAATGTTTTTATTTCTTTGATTATCTATACTTTGGGTACAAACTGCTTCTGTTTGCCAACAACAGAAAAAAATTAGGTGGTATATTTGGCATTGAGAAGAATTATAACCTCCATTACTGGATCAGAGACTGTATAAAGTTATGAAATATGATGTTATTAGTAGTGCCTTTTTTTTTCCTGTAGAAATGGGGAACATAAGATGGTTTTTGGAACACCTGGAGAAATATTTCAGTGCATAGCTTTAGGGAAAACAGAAACAATACCAAATATTTATTGCATAAATAATCTTTGTGCACGATCCCACAGAGTCTGTGTTCTAGGTATAGCAGAGGTGTTGTTCCATTAAAAAGGGAAGCTACAACAGCAGCAAAAGAATAGAAACTTTGTCTGGAAATATATGCTTATATGAGACAACAGTGTAGCCATTACAGATATTTATTCATTTATCTATTCCTTCCAGTGTTACGTCCAAAATCATTTCCACACGTGTGAATTTTCATGTTCCTGTTTTTAAGGCACACATATGTAAACCATTGGTTCTCAAAACATTCAGCATCTAGCGGTATCCCTACAGTGCACAGGATGGCCCTCCACGAAAAGGAACTACCCAGTTCAAAATGTCAATAATGCTGAAGTTGAAAAACTCTGACCTAAAAAATGGGTATGCAATACTGTTCATACTGTTGAAATGGTGAGCATATTATGTAGATATACATTTAATTGGTGCAATGACTTCTGACACTGGTAATGTACAGTTAGACCTAACTTTAAAGGTTAAGGGCATTGTTCTTACTTACTTTAGACACTAGTCACAAGTTCCAGAGTCCCAAGGCCACCTGCACCTCTGACCAGCTGGCTACAAATTTGGGGGTCCTCCCTACCCCCTCAGGGTTTGATGATTCACTAGAACGACTCACAAAACTCAGGAAAACATTACATTTATGATTAAAGTTTTATTGTAGCCAAATAATATAAATCAGAAGCACCCAAAAACAAGCACCACAAAGGGTGAGATCTGAGGGTTTCTAGACATTAAACTTCCATGTCCTTTCCCTTTGTTCTGATATGTCAGTGTGTGACAATATGCCAGGTATTGCCAACCCAGAAAGCTCTCCTGACCTTGATGTCCAGAGTTTTCATTGGGGGTTCATTACGTAGGCATGATTGACTGAATCATTGGCTATGTGACTAAACAACCTCTAGGTCCCCTTTGCTTCCTGGAGGTCAGGCTGATAGCTCATGGCTTAAAACCCCAGTACTCCAATCCTTGGTCCTTCTGGTATGGCCAGCCTGCAAACTGAATCAGCTGTTATATATAAACTATCTAGGGGCCCTCCATGATTCACTCATTAGTATATATTATCAGGTTCCATCATGAATAACAAAGTCACTCCTATCACCTGGGAAATACCAAGGATTTAGAGACTTCTTCTTAGAAACCAGGGACAAAAGCCAGCCAAATTCTTTTTTTTTTTTTTATAATGATTTTTTATTATATTATGTTAGTCACCATACAGTACATCCCCGGTTTTCAATGTAAGGCTCGATGATTCATTAGTTGTGTATAACACCCAGTGCACCATGCAATATGTGCCCTCCTTACTACCCATCACCGGCCTATCCCATTCCCCCACCCCCCTCCCCTCTGTAGCCCTCCGTTTGTTTCTCATAGTCCATAGTCTCTCATGTTTCATTCCCCCTTCTGATTACCCCCCCTTTCTTTATCCCTTTCTTCCCCTACTGATCATTCTAGCTCTTATGTTCCATAGATGAGAGAAATCATATGATAGTTGTCTTTCTCTGCTTGACTTATTTCTCTTAGCATTATCTCCTCCAGTGCCGTCCATGTTGTAGCAAATGTTGAGAACTCGTTCTTTCTGATTGCTGAGTAATATTCCATTGTATATATGGACCACAACTTCTTAATCCAGTCATCTGTTGAAGGGCATCTCGGCTCCTTCCACGATTTAGCTATTGTGGACATTGCTGCTATGAACATTGGGATGCATATGGCCCTTCTCTTCACTACGTCTGTATCTTTGGGGTAAACACCCAGTAGTGCAATCAGCCAAATTCTTTGTTACACAGGAATTGGTTTACTAAGTAGATGAATGTATAATGGTGAATTAATATCAATTGACCTGGATATTTATCAAATATATTTTTCAATACTGAATTTGACAAATACAAGCAGGAAGCCGCCAACTGAAAACATTTTAAAAAGCACATGTACAAAATGTAGATAAATAGGAAAAAGTAATTTGTAATTTCAGTTAGAGATGAAGATAAGTTGAGAGTATGCCTAAAAATGAATTAATTTGGATATTAATCTGCAAGTTTTTACGTCTAGGAAGACAAAACTGAAATAGTTTAAATGTAATTCAGGGAATTTATATTTGTTAGAAGAATTTTTTTTTTCTGATAATAGGTATATGTTACTGGAATTACAATTAGAGATAAATGATTTTGAAATCTACAGAAACTTAGAGAAAACAGAAGTGCAATAAAAAGGGCATTTACAAGACCTAAGAATGGAAAATTTAGAACAAAGCAAGATGTTAGTTAGTTCTCTTTAGCAAACATCAGGATGTGTCATACTCGGGTATTAACTGCCAAGGTACACAGATTATGAAAAATTATATCATTGCTGAAGTACACAAAGAAAGGAAAAACAACATGCCTAAACGTAGAGAGCTTATTTTTATTAACTTAGAACAGAGGAGATATTTATAAAAATAATTTCAATAGAAGGAGGAATGTGATGTGTAGTTTCAGAGAGACGCATGCACAAAGTGCGTAGAACAGAAAAGAGGAAGAAAATAAATTGCAAACAAACAGAACCCTACACAACATACCTGTGTGGAAGGCTCGTTAAGATGACCAAGATAAACAGAGTAGCAGCTTCATAGGAAGGCCATCAAGGCAGAGAGACAATACTACAACATCTGGGAAGTGTCATATCTGTAAGTGCTAGATGCAGTTGACCAAGATTTGAGGAAAACAAAGGATTTCTTTTGTAGCTATGGTTATAAAATATGGGTGGGTGCGGGAAGGGCATTGTTAAAGTTGAAGGAGGAAGACCAAGAAATATGTGCTAAGACATAGTGCACAAGAATAGGGGATGGAAAGATAGAGCCAGCTTTTAAAGGAAGAAATAAAGAAAAAATGATTGATGAAAAAATAGTGAAAAATTGAATTCATTATTATTTTTAAGGTTCTTTTTTACAGAAGGGAAATAGTAATGACTATGTTTCTAAATGTTTTTAATAAAATACATATTATTCTTTTGAAAGTTCATTAAATGATGCTTTCAGTATGGTCCACTTTGAAAGCTTCAGAAGTAAATGTCTTCTCAAGGATCTTTCCTGCTTTCTGACTCTAGAACTTTGACCACCGGGAACTTACTTCATAGCCATTAAATCTTTTCTGGCCTATAAACGGAGAGATGTAAGAGTTCTTTGGGAAGATGCATTACTCTTCACAAAAGAAATGCGTGGGTGACATGATTCATGGCATCTCTTTGACACATTGCACATCATTTTGATTTTTAGTTTGATTCATTTGTATGATGCAAAGGAAAGCAATCATAATTTGTTATTTATGGTTTGTACTGTAATTACAATTGAACATACTTTTAGACTGAATTTCTTGAAGTATCATTAGAACATGACAGTTACCAGATAAAAAGGTGTAGGCAAGTACAAACTCTTAATTTGCATTTGCTAATTTATTAGCATTCTTTTTAATGTCATTGTTCTTACCTTGGTTCCTGTGAGCCAAACACAGCCTGTAATCAACAGGGCATCACTCTGAACTCTGCATAAACTTTTACTTAGATGCCTCCTACCAATATCATATCCTAGGCCTGAGAACATACTTATCTCTGAATGTATGAAAAAATATCATTAAGGCTTTAGAAAATTACTCTCTGCTTTCATTTTTTAAAAAATAAGCCATACTTTATGAATTTGAGCTAGTTGACCTACCATAAGAATATCTAAATCAATTTGAACACCTGATAAGGAGAAAACTATGACTATGGAGAGGTATTGCGGCAAGCCATTAACACACATTAAGATGGTTTCAGAGATGACTTTTTGATAAAAGGCAAGTAAGTTTTTTCAAGAGTATAGATAAAGTAACAACTGTAGTGGATGGCCCCTGGCTTCCTATGCGTAGTATTTATAAGGGAATTGGAGAGTTGGTGCAGAGTTAATGTGAGAATCTAATATCCCCATTCCCGGATTTGACTATTGACCTGTCCTATCAAATGCTCTATCAGAATGTTGAAGCTACAGGGAACCCTAGAAATCATAGTCCAAGCCTCACTTTCCAAGTGGGTGTCTGTCAAAGGTAATATTTAAAAAGCATTTGTTGAATCAATAAATAAGTGAGATAACAGACAGAGAAAGTCTAATAAGTAAATATATATGGTAGAATTTTATAACTGGTTTCTAAGCAAATTAGAATGCATGTCTTCTGAATCTCATCTAGTGTTTTTTCCCTCACATCATTCTTTCTTGATTTCATATTAAATATCCTAGTAAATAGTTGTTGGTGGGTATATGTATTGAATTATTAACTGAAAATATGGTTTTGTAAAAACTACAGTTTCTTGAAGTGGAGTAGTTCACATGGTCTGTGTCCTACATTTTCCTTCTTATCAGATGGATAATATCTATCCCAACTTTTATTAAACACACACATATGCATGTGGAAAGGTATAAACAGAAACTTCTATTAATAGTGGGATTTAGGAAGATTTTGTAGGATTATGAACATATTTCTTTAAAAATATTTACCTAAAATTATTTAAAAATAATTAGCATAATAATAGTACTATTTATTAATATGATTAATACACACAATAATATACTAATATATGATATGATAATAGTATAATCACAGTTATGTATTAATAAAATAAATATTAATATTATTACATAATAATGTAATTAATAATATGATGTAATATAATACAACCTAAAGTAATTGTTAAAATTATTTAAAAATGTTTATGATTAGCAAATACAGGAGACATACATGACCATATTGGCAGTATTTATCATCAAAATGTGGGACTTTGAAAAATTTTAAAGTCTTTCTCTCATCTGCATTTTAGTTTTGTCTATAAAATGCACAATCAGTACTTTTAATTTTTAAACCATATTGTTTATTGATTTTTAAAATGTAATAATATATAAAATTAAAGATTCCCAATTCTACTAAAAGGCACATAGTAAAAAAATAAATATTCTTCCCACCCTGTGCCTCAACCCTCCAGTTCCTATCCCTAAAGAGAAATGTTGCTTCTAATTTTATATAGGTAGTGTGTGTGTGCGTGTGCACTACAAGTGTGTCTATAGCTATATCTATCTGTATCATTGATATCATTTGTAGATATTTAAAATATTTGTGTATATAAATATATGGTATAAATATTCCTCTCTCCTCCTCTGTTTTACACAAATAGTGGTACCATATTTTATTCATTCTTCAGTGTATGTGTATGTATGCATATTATATATATATATGTATATATATATCTAAATATAGGTCCTTTATATGTGTGTATGTGTATATTTATGTGTTAACATATTAATGTATATATATAATTATATACATATATATATTAATTTACTATTTTATCCTAGGGATCTTTTCACATCAGTCTTTGCATATATTCCTCATTCTCAGTAAAGGCTGTGTAGCATTTTGTTGTATGGTTGTGTCATAATAAGTGTATTTGAGTGCTTTTGATGAAACTTTAAGTTGTTTGCAATATTTTATTATTCCAACTAATAAGCCAATAAATATACTTGCATATATTCTTTTTGACATAATAGTCAACAGAGATTTTAGATAATTACAATTTTTTTCTGTTTATCTACATTCTTGTCATTTTCTTCAACAAACACATACTAATTTCAAAATTTAAGTTACATTAAGAAGGAAAAACACTGATAATAATCCTCTTATATGAATTGATCACTGCAATGATTTAGTAAAAAAAAAAAAAAAGTACGCTAAAAGCCATATACATAGGTGTATTGACAATATTTTAAATTTGTTTTGACCTTATAGGTTCTAAGTCTTTCCCACACATTTTTATATCTAAATGGGAAAGTAATCAAAGTATAATTTTTTTCTCATGGACCTTTTTAAAGCATTGGCTTAGTAGTTGTAATATGATCAGATCAGAAAATGCTGCTATTGTCCTGATGCCATTGCAGGATAAAATTCTGCAAATTAATACTACTAGTATTTGTTTTTCCCCCCTTTGTATTAACATATTTTGTGTATGTGTACTTTTATGTTTTTATCATTTATATTTCACTCTTAACTAAGGTATGAATAGACATTTTCAACCTTTACCTATTAGAATACCTTATTTTATTTTATTTATTTTTTATTTTTATTTTTATTTTTTTTTAAGATTTTATTTATTTGACAGAGAGAGACAGCCAGCGAGAGAGGGAACACAAGCAGGGGAAGTGGGAGAGGAAGAAGCAGGCGCCCAGCGGAGGAGCCTGATGTGGGGCTCGATCCCATAACGCCGGGATCACGCCCTGAGTCGAAGGCAGCCGCTTAACCACTGTGCCACCCAGGCGCCCCTAGAATACCTTATTTTAATTAGGGCCCAGCCATTGTAAAAAAATCAAAAATATATCTTGTTATTTTTATTGTATTACTTAAAAAAAACTTATTTTTCTTACTCTTTAGGATTACTATTTTTTTAAGAATGATTTGTAAAAGTTTCCTAGGAAATCAAATCATATTATAACTAAGGCAAAGGAAGATGTTTGAGTTTGTTCAAAACTATGAAAGATGGGAATCAACTCTTAGCAACTTCTCCATTTCAATATGCTTCCGGTGGTGTTCTTAAAGCTTTTTTTGAGCTTTCAATTTGGAATCCAGGCCCGCTTTCCCTATACCTACCCCTTTCAATCACTCCATGTTCCTCTGCTGTTCCACAGGACTCAGAAATGGAATTATCCACATCTGATCATTGGCATTTAGAACCAAGGCTGATGGAGACAATGACCATTTAGTCATTGGTACTATTCTGTATGTGCTCAGTAGAGAATTTTTCTTTCAAACCTTACTGTGTACCACTCCTAAAAATAACACTATAAGCACATAAATGATCAATTAAGAAAATATACACCACATAGCTAATTAATACCATACTAAAGTTGGCAGGGGAGATTGTGCTTTGATCTAATTGTGAAGCAGTTCACAGATGCTAATGCAGGTAATCCTACATCTAAAATTTCTATTTTTTTTTCCTAAGAGAGATAATCGCATTGAATTCACCCTGCCAATTTTGAAGGTAAAAGTAAATGCTTTCCACAACTGAAGAAATAAGAACAATCACTTTAGAGATTTCCTCTCAGCAGTTCTTTACTGAAAGGCTTAATTCCTATAGAAAACTTAATAATTATCACTCCCTCCAATCTGCTTTCAAACATTCCTAATTTTACTTTCTTTTCAATGCAGGTTTGTGATTTATTTAAGTTATTATGTAGTCCAAGTTTATTCATATTTGTAAATTTTGTTCACAAAGGAATTTCACTAAATTTGGTCAAAATATATGTACATCAAAGGCAAAGTCATCTATATCTAGATTTACTCTGCTTTTACGAAAAGGAAGATCCTTGAGATGAAGGTGAATTTAGCAGGTACTGTGATATGAAAGCAAAATAGCCCCAAACAAAATAAACAAAATACTAGTCTTTCACATGGTTGATGCATTGTCATTCATATTTGGTAATGGCTGGATTTATAAGCACTGCAATTTTATTTGACAGATAATTTTTGAAACTGGAGTGCATGTACCAAAAATCTGATTGCTATTCTTGAGCAGAAATAATTTTGTTACCACCTTTAACAGAATCTCATTACAGAATGCCTTTGGGGAAGGGGTGGAGCAGATAGGAATAAAATGAAAAAAAGCAGGGACACTTTCTTAAAGTAATACAAAGAATGGATCTTAAAAGTACATCATTTTTTATTAAAACACTACTTTGGCATATCAAAAACATTTATGACATGCTCATTTACATTCCTTTTTGATAAGATACTGAAAAAGTAGTTTTATCTAAGTGACTAAATTACATACATCAAATCATCATACTAATTTTAGAGATCAAGCAGAGCTAGAGACACAAAAGACTTTATATTACTAAGATTATAAGTGTTTATTTAAACAACTTCAAATAGTCATGTAAAAGTAAAAGAATTGTTTTGATGATGAATAATCCACAATATTGAATTTTAAAAAGTTAGATTTATATCCTGGGCACTATTCTACAATGTAAAATAATGTAACAAACGATTATTAAAGTAACCTTTCTAAGAAACTATAGTGGTGTTTATTTACAATAAATTGCACATTGCATTATTATAGAGTTGTCTGGTATTACCAGCTTACACATAATTAATTAAATAATGGTTGTTTCACAAAGTAGATAACCAATTTAAAACTGGCTAATAGACCGATAATAGTAAACCTGTAACAAGCAAATTTCAATAAATCAACAGAAAATTTCCTTTAGTTTGCACAAGACCTAATATTCAATTCATGCTGGGGAACTTAGAGAAAAATATAATACAGATTATTAACGTATTCCAAACTCTGTGTCATGTAGAGTAAATATTTATGTTTAGAAAGGAGAGAAATCCAGAGTGAAAACAGAAAAAATTGAAAAATTAATTTTTAAATGTTTGTTGGTATCAAGATGCAAAGCATGAATACAGAAATATGAGAATCTTCTTCCAGTTTATGTTGTAAACTATCTTGAACATATCAATATTAGCACATATGCACAAGCAAATAGCAATCATAAAACATGTTGCCAGTTAAGTAAAATACATCAAGAGAAGTATATTTGACATGTACCCAGTAAATTATATAAAAATAGATTGCCGAATTGAAATGTAAATACCAGCTATTAAATGAAAATTAATGTGCTATAATTCTGCAAACACATGAGTTAAACCTTAATCATCAGAGAGTAACTGAGTAGTCACCTTTTTATTGGTGTCCTTCTCTAGCAGGAGTAGTATTAGGAATTAGCAGTGGCATAAGGAAACACTAGCTGCATCATTTCCATGACTTAGCCCAGGAGAGATCCGTTTCTCACACATGTAAGGACAAATGAGGGTATTTTTGGTCATCCTCAGTTTTCATCTTAAGATTTGACTGTCTCTTAGTGTCTCGGGGTCATCTGAATTCAAGAAGTACCTGGGGAAGAGATAAAGTGGGAAGCCACACCTGCAGTTCTTAATTACCTCTCAGCCCTAGAACAGTGCAAATCATTTTCTCTCATACTCCTTTGGTGAGAGTATGGAAATGGAGCCCTCGTCTGGGCTTCCCTGCAGGTAATCTGTTATGGAAGGGGAAGCGCTGATTTTGCTGGGCAGTTAGTCATTTTTCCACCAGAATGCGGTATAGCCAAGTTTATTTTCTATGTAGAGATAATTAGGATAAAAAATTCAAATCTTAAGAAAAAATTTGAAGTAAAGGTTTATTAATTCATTACACACACATCCTACTGTGTGCCTCTGCTGATAGGGTTAATTGCAGTAGGCCTGGAAATGGCCAGAACTGTTCCACTGAAATAAGAAATGCTCCCGGGTTACACTAATGCCTAGGCATGAAATAAAGCGTATTGATGATAATGTCGGTTTGTAACCAAAAATCCCCAAAATTTCAAGGCAGCTTGTACCAGTTTATCAGTACTGTTTATTGATAACAGAGAGATTGCTGATTTGCCCTGGGACCCTGTAGACACCTAGAGAAACCCCAGCAGAGACTCCATTTAGGGCGTCCCAGTTCTGAGGTGTTCTCTACACACAACAGTGGTCCCCAATCTGAGAAAAAGAACTGTGTCCATGTCATCCTTGTAGAAGGAGGACAGTGGGCATCACCTGGCTTTTCCAGACCTCTCCTGAGACAGCCGACAATGCCTATTCTGACTTTGATGCTATTTTATTGGACACAATGACTCATTGTATAATTTTAGGTATTTGTAAAACTATACGAAGGAAGTAAAATAGGGCAACAGAACTGGGAGTTACTGGAAATGGAGAGAAGCTAACTATGGTACTTAGTGAAAACTTCTAGGAGGACGAATCATTAGAGCAAATGACAAAGGAATGAAAAATGTTAAAACAGTGACGTCAAGGTCTGGGAGAAAAGTGGTCTCTGCGTGGGAAACAGCAGGAACAGAGACTGATTGATTGCACCTATACTCAGCACTCTGAAAATAGAAAATTGAAACTTACAACCATGTTGATGAAGGAAACTGAATGAGTTATAGAGAGGGTCAGGGTGGCTGAAGAGGGGTAAGCAAGAGCAGGAGAGATGAGAGCCCAGGGCAGGGGCTCCAGTAGCCAGAGCATGTAGGGTCTTACAATCCATGGTGAGGATTTTCCATGTTGCTTTAATTGTTATAGGAAATTCTGGGTGGTTTTAATCCTTGAATAATATACTTTAGATTTTGTGAAGAGGTCAGACTTAAAAACTTAAATTGCTGTCATTCTATATACTTGTTAATCTACAGTTATTTAAATGAATTTGGTGTATACTTTGGAAAGGGATCACTCTGTTTCTGGCTCCTTGATCAACACAAGTAAAAGTTTCAGTTTCCAATTTTTACACTGCTAAGTATGGGTATAAAGTCAATGATTTGACTTTATTATTACAACTGTTACTATGAAGAATTTATAGGCTTACCTAGTACAACAGGAGCAACTGATCTTCAAATTTTTCAAGAATTAGATTTATTTTTAAAAGGAATTGGTTCACTTTCTAAATGATGGGATCTGGGAATTTCTGCTGAAATAAATGTTTCAAAGTTGGTATCAAGGAGTATTTGACCTTATTTAAAGTACCATTTTTATGGCTATTGTAATGACTCTTTGAGAAAATGGCTTTGCAAAAAAAAAAAAAATGTGTTATAAGACACATTAAAAAGTTCAAAGAAAGTTGTTTCAATGTTTCTTCCTCCAAATATATGTATTTATATGTATTATTGATTCTTTTTTTGTTTGTTTGTTTAAGATTTATTTATTTATTTGAGAGAAAGCAGGGAGAGGGACAATGGGAGAGGGACAGAGAGAATTTCAAGCATGCTCCAGGCTCAGGGCAGAGCCCAACATGGGCAGATCCCATGACCTTGAGATCATTACCTGAGATGAAACCTAGAGTCAGATGCTCAATCAACTGAGCTACCCAGGCGTCCCTATCGTCGATTCTGAAGAGAACATTTTTCCCCCTGTTTTGGCATCTCTAAAGTAGGTATGCATCTTTCAGTCAGTGATATGATATAGTTTAAGTGGAGATTTTTTCTTTAGTCATAGTACATAAATAATGGTGTTTCTTACATTAAATGCTTCTTACATTTGAGGAAATTTAGCATATTTCAGTAGTAAATGGCATGCTTCAAAAATCTCTTGAAGGGGGGCACCTGGGTGGCTCAGTCGGTTAAGCATCTGCCTTTGGCTCAGGTCATGATCCCAGGGTCCTGGGATCAAGCCCCACATTGGGCTTCCTACTCAGTGGGAGTCTGATTCTCCCTCTGCCTCTCTGCCTGGCTTGTGCTCTCTCTCTCTTGCTCACTTTCTCTCTCAAATAAATAAAATCCTTAAAAAAAAACACAAAACCTCTTGAAGAAAAGAAATAATTTATAGCTTGATTACACACAAGACCAATGGACAGTTCTCTATTCTTTAAGCATGAGATATTTTTTTATAATCGACAGGTTTTTATTGTGTTTTGTTTCTTTTTGGTATCTTAGATATGAAAAAAAACTCTGGAAATGATTTGGTTGAACACCCTCACTGTATAAGGTGGAAAGTTTGTTTTATATAAAAATAAGATGACTAATTATAATTTTTCATTCATTTCAGTTTTTGTTTTGCTTAGTGTCTTAACAGAAAAATGGTAGGGGAAAAATTATGTGTGATTAGCTGGATACCATTATTACATTTGAAGCCCCCACACTTACATTTAATGGGTAGGTGAATTAAGTCTATACAAGTTCGAGGACTCGTCTCAAATTATACAAGAGGTCAGTGGTTGAGCCATATTTCTTGGTGAGGCCACAGCTCTTTTCCTTGAAAACGCTTGGCAGCCCTTTTGCAGAAACATTTTGCAAAGCAGGTGGGCAGTTATTAGTGAAAACAGACCCATAGTTTAAAAGACTCAGAATATCTCTACATGCCATACAATTTTAACATCCATTGAGATTTTAATAGGTGATCTGAAGAGTCAGTTTCTGTGATCAAATATATTTTTCAAATGCTGAAGTTTTTAAAATTTAATTTGTTGCTATTACTTTCTGTTTGAGAAGTTTCTTTTTATAAATAGGTATACAGAAACTTACTTCCTAAAAAAAAAAAAAAAGAAACTTCTTATTAATTTTAAAACATTTGACTGTGGAATACTTTTGTCCTAGAATATGTATTTACAACTTACGAGGTATTAATATTCTACTAAATTATTTATGGACTGCTGATTATTATTTTTTCCCCAAATTTTATTAAATCCACTAAAGTGGATTAAATTGGAGTAAGAGGTTATATTAATCTGTTCAGTTGGAATTAATTTGCTCTTTATTCATGTTCTTATGGCCCATTATTTAAACAACTACAGATTTATATTTTGAATAGCATATAGATGTTCCAGGAGGATAACGATGTCTTTTTTCATTGCAGAATCATCTGTTGGTTTATTGTGCCAAATAGTTCCTACGATAGGTACTCAAAGCATAGATGATAAAATCCAGAATGTAATTTGAATACATTGTTCAAGGTGAATAAACCTTCATATCTTTCTTATACAGAATGGTTATAATTTTAGTTAATAACATTATTACAACGACTCTTCAATAAATGCATTATGAATATATCTCTAGTTATCTCTTCGCCTATATTTATTCACTTATTTTCCATTCTTCTACACCCAAAAAATATGAGAGGAGGGTATCTTTATTGCTTATTGAATTTATTGAATCCTGTCACAAAGTACAATTTTGCTCTGATATAGCTTAACTCATGGACTTTATACCTTTTCTAGTAAGATTTTGATGAGATTTATGAAGATATTAGGCTATCTGTATGCCCACTTTTCTTTGAGTATTCTCGGCTCATCCTTCAGTAGGACTGGATTGCCTGAAACTATGTCCTGGAAACATGACTTTATCTCCCCTGCAGAGAACAGATAGAGTCTGACACATGAACTATAGAGTTGTTGGTTGTTATGGACTGAATGTTTGTGAACCCGCAAAATTCGTATGCTGAAATCCTAACTCAATGTGATGATATGAAGCAGTAGGGCCTGTGGGAGGTGATTGAGTCATAGGAGTGGAACCCTTATGAGTGGATTTATGCACTTAGGAAACCCAAGAGTGCTCCTACCCCTTCTGCCATGTGAGGACATAGCAAAGACAAAAGAAAAAGCAAAACAAAAACCCCTCCACCCGTCTATGAATCGGGAAGTGGGCCCTCACCAGACACAGAATCTGCTGGCAAGTTGGTTTTAGACTTCCCAGCCTCTAGAACTGTGAGAAATAAATGAATGTTGCTTAAGCCACCCTGTCTAGTTTTGTTTTGTTTTGTTTTGTTTTGCTTTGTTATTAGCAGTCTGAACTAAGACAGCTATCCTAATCTGTTTTGTTTTCCTGGGAAGATGGAAGGTCAGAGGTCAGGCTGTCTAGAGGGGGCAGAAGGTTCTAGAGGAGCAAATGCAGAGGCCATTCAGTGGCCTCTTCAGAACAGATAATTGTGCTGTCCCATAACCAGTCACACAGCAAACACCGAAGGCTGTAATTTTAATCTGTATTTGCAAACTAGTTTGTAGTTTTTGTGTTTTGGATAAAGTTTAAAAGGTGCCTGTTCACTGATTTTGTAATTTTAGACGATCAAAATGTAGATTTCTAAAATGTAAATTTTAGCTGAAGATAGGGCTTGTTTGGAAACCAGAAAAGGAATAAAATAGTGTTGGCACTACCTATAGTTCTATTATGAGTAAGGTTGTTACTAAGCCTAGTTATGCTCCCTAAAACTGACATTATGAAATGAAGTTCACCATAGCTGGAAACTTTATAAGAAATCCAAAACTGTACAGTTAAGAGTTTTCTAAATATTTGGTAATGTCATCAATAAAGTAAGAATACTTCATATTAACCAAATGGTTATAGATGATAATAGCAGTGTAATTGACGTGAATTTCTGACTTTGCAAATAACTTTGTTCCCAAAATGTTTCCATCTTATGGTTTTGGTTTGTTTTTAATCTTTGGCAACATGGCTGTTTGAGAGTAAAGTCCTGACCTTTTTTTTTTTTTGAAACTTACATGCTTGGGAAATTTAGTCTTTAAGCAAGATAGTTATCTTTTCAAATACATTTGGCCCTTATTCTGATTCAGAGTACCTCTTTGGTGTGTCTAGTGTAACAAGCGTCTTCCTACATCATGTGACCTAATGTCCAGTATGTAAGGTATGATTATACTTCATTTCAGGAGCAAAGAAAGACCTTGCACGAAGGTGATTAATTCAATTAGAAAAATGCAAAGACAAAATATATGTTGATCCTTCATCCCTTTTTTCTCTTTTTCTTCCTACTTTTGTGCTTTGTTGTGAGACATTTTAATTAGCCATCCCTGAAGTACAGTAACCTGTATGATATAATCTCTCAATATGAAAAGGTCATGGCTAGATGGGGAAGAGGGTGAACCTGATTTGAATCTCATGCTAAAAATGTCAAGAGATGTTTCTAAAGAACTTATAATTGTTCTCCCATGTATTTTCTTTGTGAAAGATTTATTACTATTACATAGAACTTTTACAGCACAAAGTGGTAGCATTATGACAAAATACTTGAAAACTAATGAACAAAAACTCCTATTCATTTGTCAACTTTAAAATCAGACATACTAGGAAAAGACACTTTCCTACTTAAGACGACGAGTTACTCGTTGTTGTTTAAACTATTGCTCATTTTGCAATGAGGAATAAGATGAAAGACCAGTTTATTTCTGTACACTTTCCTAGTGCTACTCCCTACAAAATCATGGGGTAGGGAGGACTTTTTGCTCTTCACCTCTTCGTTTCAGTTCATTTCTTTCTGTTCAGTATGGTTTCATGTAAATTAATTCATTTTTTTCCCACAGCAATATATTAGAGACCACGTAGAAAGGAATAAAGAGCAAATTATTTGGGTACAGTGTAGAAAAAAACACAGATGTTGTAGTCCAGCTACACATACATATACAACTAGACATGGATTCTCCAACAGTCCTGTCCTGGTAACTCTGCCTGCTTTCCCTCCAGGAGGTCACACATTACTCCCTCTCATCTCGGTTGGTTCCAATGGCATTTACTTCACATTCTCCCAGATCCACACAGTACATTAAGTTGTTCAGACCACTACGGTGGGCTTAAGATGGACACCAAAGCCAGTTAGAACAAAAAAACAAAATGAGTTTGGTTCCAATGGTGGGGAAAGAATCTCACTATTTTGATTGGCTTCACACCTGGGTACTTCTAGCGGTTGTCATGAAACCCATCTGAGAATGAAATCATGTAGGGGAAATGTATTGTAGAAATCGAGAAAACAGGTTGTGGTGATACAGTTTGAGCTCTGAGTTGAGCCCAGACCTGAGATTTTGGTTGAATGAATGACATGGTCCAGAATTTTCCCTTTTTCTGCTTAAATCAATTTGAACTGGGTTTCTGTTATTTGTAAAGCAATGTATTTTAAGAGATACACTAGATATAAAAACACTGAAATAATTTATGAGAGGAAAGGTCAGAATTAAGGAGGAGTAATAACTCTTCCTTGAAGAACATGAATCTTGAGCTCAACCGCTTATCTTTCTTGTAGACAATTTAGAGTTGGGCCTTGTTTTGTTAATCCACTTTGACAGTCTCTATCTTTTAATTGGTGTATTTAGACCATCCACGTGAAAGAGATTATTGATATAATGATTATTGATATAATTGATATAAAGAGATTATTGATATTGATATAATATCTTCCATATCTGTAATTATATCCGGTACAAGGAATTGAGGTAGATAGGTCTTTAGTTTTAGTTTTGTAGTTTTGTGTTTTTTTCTTTTTTTAAAAGATTTTATTTATTTATTCGACAGAGATAGAGACAGCCAGCGAGAGAGGGAACACAAGCAGGGGGAGTGGGAGAGGAAGAAGCAGGCTCATAGAGGAGGAGCCTGATGTGGGGCTCAATCCCATAACGCCGGGATCATGCCCTGAGGCAAAGGCAGACGCTTAACCCCTGTGCCACCCACGCACCCCTGTAGTTTTGTGTTTTTATCTGGATAGGAGTTAGGCCACATTTATTGTTTGCTGTAGCTGTACTGTCAGAGCCTACAATTTCTTCGAGAGTTCCTTGTTTCTGACTCTTCTGTTGTCTTTGAATTTTTCTAGAGATTCCCTAAATAGAGTCTGAGGCCTATAGTTCTTCTAGCTGCAATCCCTTGTCATTATCCTGGGCCCTATTGTTGCTGTAGTAATGTGTGAGGGAAAGGAACTGTGCTTTGGCCTTTATTAGGTATCAGTCTTCAAAGGAGCCTGAATTGGGTATTTCTCTTCCCTCAGGTTGGTTAATCTTTAGTAAAACCCCAGTAGGTTAGCTTCTTGTAAACAAGTTTTCTCAAGGGTAGACCTTATTAAGAAAGGAGAGCTCTGAATATATTTCCGAATGGTTACTTTCCTTCTCCTTCTGCCTGAAGTACAAAGGGATTTTTCTCTAATTTTCACAGTAAGATCAATGGGCCCCCTGGAGGTGAAACTCACAAGAATGTGAGGGCCCCCTCCTATTGAATGTCTTCAGAGTTTTTACTCCCCAGCCAGTCTGCCCTGAGCCTGTAACAATGTATCTCTTACAGTCTGCAGTCTGGCTACTGATGTTGGTTGGCTTCTGCTGCAGGCTACTACAGCTCCTGGGCTTTGCTTCTGGGAAGCTGTGATTCTCTGAATCGGCTGGTCTGTCTTCCAGATTTGGGGCAGTAGTTTGTCCCTTTGATGAGGTACAGGTGAGGTTCAGTGGGGTGGGGTCCGGAGCCGACGACCAAGAAAGAATTCTTGAGGTGTCTTTGGTGCAAAATGGTGGTTTATCAAAGCACGGGGACAGGACCCGTGGGCAGAAAGAACTGCTGCCCCGGGGTTGTGAGAAATGGCCTATTTTATACCCTCAAGTGGGGAGGGGGCTAGGGATAGCATAAGTCTCTAAGGAATTTTGGAAGTAAGGTCTCCAGGACCTTGCGGGGGCTAGCTACTGTTGGGAAAGGGTCATTTATTACCGTCTAATAAAACCTTAGTCATGAGACTCTTCAGATGTATATCGGTGGGCCATATGCTTGGAGGATGATTGCCAACACGTATCTTGGGGGGGGGGGGTTAGAGATAAAGGAAGTTTCTAAAGGACTTTTTATAGGTACAGGATATTGGTGGAGGGGAGGGACTCAGGCTAGGACTGCCTTTTGCCCTTAGCAAAGTATTAACATAGAGGCAGCTGAGTTCCTAGAGGAATTGTCACCATGCCTGTTTCAATGGGCTGTAGGTAGTAAGGACTGTTTCTTTGTCCTTTAGGGCAGCCAGGAGTGCCTGAGGAATGTTGCATACATCCCATGGAGGTGGGGGTTGCAGGGTGTCAGCTTCTGTCCTCCGATTGCCTTCCGTTCCCTCATCACTGTGACCTCAATTCTGAGTCGAAGAAGAGTTGAGTTGTTGAATTTTGTTTTCCTTTTTTCTTGTTGTGAGGACATGAGTGATGACTTCCATTGCTATTTACATGTCAGACCAGAGAATACTTTAACCACTTATCTTTCCAACAGTGAATTTCTCCTAATTGTTTTCAGAAACTATGAAGGAGTCTTGGTCACAAAAGTCTCTGTGGTGGAAGAGTTTACCCATTGAAAGACACTTTGATTTTCATGTATCGTAAAGGTAAGTTTAGATTTGGATTCACTAAACATTATTATGTTCCAGGAAGCTTGGGAGGTGTTTGCACATCTTTTTTGTGGCCTCCGTTTTGTGTTGCAGATGTGAGGCTGTAAGGAGTTAAAAGAATGTATTTCAGAGACACATTCCGTGGGTTTGAGTCTCAGCTCCAGCAGTTAGTGCTGGGCTGGTCCTGGGTGATTTATTTCACCTTTCTTTGTCTCAGTTTCTTTATCTGTGAAAGTAGGGATAATAGTGCCTGTTTCTGAGAATGAAATTAAATGATAGCATTATTATCATGAAACAAAATCTCTTAAATTTTGTTTTGCTTCTGTCATCCAATAATTCATTTTTCCTAGTTCAGAACATTTCTTTACTACGGTTTTTGAGAGTTTTGTCACGGGAAGCAGCCCAATATATTCCTTTTGCTAATCCCGATCATTTAAATGACAACTGAAGCACTATTCCCTTTGAAGATTAAAAATAAAATGCAGTGAGTGAAATTTTAGTCTAATAGATAAGAACTTTACCAATTTTTGTAGGATATCCAGGAAGATTTCTTACATTGCTAGAGAATGTTGTTTTGATATCCTGTAATGATATGGTCATTGTGTATCTGTTATTCAGCACAGTTTCTGTGACTTTAATCAGACCACACATTTTTTTTTTAACCCATAAAGTGACATGCCAATGACTATTCAGTGTTGTCAGTGAGGATAAATGCTATGCTGATAAGCAGATATGCCACTGGACATCAAACTAAAGGAGGTGAATAAATCGGCCACCTAATCTTAGACTCCAGCTGCAAGATCTTAAAGAACAACAAAGACAATAGAAGGGAAATAGAAGGGAAACTCGTCCATAAAATATAGAGCTGTATTTTAAAATTTCTCTATTAGTCCTCATATTATATGACATGGAATTGATCGATTCAGTAATAAAAGCTGCAATAAGAACCTGAAGTGGTAATGATAATGATAAGGAGACCATTGTTAGTTTCAAAAGTGAGCTGTTACCAAAGAAGGAAGGAAGTGGAAATACACTATTAGAATAATCCTTGAAGGTAATGCTGTTGTTGAGAGACGTTGAGAAATTGTGTATGTGTTTTCCATTATCTGATTAATCAGTGAGGTGACTGTGTTTCACTATATTAAAAATTATATTTCATTATCTTAAAAATACCACAATTCTCTAAAATCTTCTCTAGTTAGCATTTATTTCATAAAGGAATATAATTCATTTGTAGTGTGTGCTTTATGTTTGTTCTCTCCATATACTATTACAACAGACAGACAGCATTGTTTTCCACATTTCCACATTTTTTGAACTGAGACTGAGACTCATGGACTGTAGGCTTATACAATGAATAGAAGACCGACCGGCTATAGAGCAGATTCTCTATACGCTGTGACTTAAAGTTTCTTGTTCTCTCTACCACATTACAGTGCCAGGTATCTGATGTATCATAGAATTTCACGGCTTAAGAGCTCTTTACAATCATCCAGTCCAGCCCAGTTCAAGATTCATCAGCTGGGAAGCTTTTTAATCCAACTCTTGCCAAAGTAACACCAAAGTCTAGGAGTGACTGTCTGGAGAAATACTACTTACAAAGAAAAAGTTTTCTCTTAGAACCAATTAGTCCAGACCAAGTTAACCATGTACCTAATCTATCCTTTTTAGCATTTATTCATACCACAAGTTTTAAGGGAGTGAATTACATCAACAAATAGGGTATGTAAGTTTCTTCCTGATAAAAAGTATCACAGTAAATACGTTCTTCAGTCTTTTTCCTGGACACAAGGAAAAAAGAATGGGAAAAAAAAAATTCTAGTTAGAAAAAGCCTTTTTTTCTTTTGTCAAAACATTAAAGACTTTGAAACTTCAGAAATGCTTACCTAAGCAAAAAAGAGCACATCATTAGGCAAACTGCTACATAACAGAGGTAAATATTAATATATGAAACAATGTGGTAAAGGGAATCTTTTGTTTTGCTAGCATACTCAGCTTTCTTATTTCCTCTTCATGAAGCTCTTAAAATCCTACTTTCCGCACTAAGTCTTCTCTAAACTCATAAGATGATCAAACATATCCTATTTAGCTGTCAAATTATGATCTTTCTTACCTACATTCTACCATCCTCTGTTAACAATAAATTGTAAATATAATCGTATTTGTTTGCTTACTTATTCACTATGCAGTTGCTTTTTATTCGTTTTGAGTCTGTCGGTGGTGTTTATTTCATATTCTAACTTTTTTGAGTGTTTCTATGTAAAGAACTGTGAAACCTATCCTATGATGGTAAATGCAATAAATTATTTATGTGAACTGTAGACAAGAAATGGATAGAATTTAGGGAAAGGCACAAACATGGGCTTCCATGGCAGGTCTTTAAGCAGGCAAAGGCAAATGATCATCTGAATCTTACAGGATAATTAGTACACTTCTGGGACAGTGGCGTACTAGAGATAAGATCACTGCTAAAAAGCATGAATGAGGAGGCGACACAAACACAAACAAATAGCATTGCCTGGGGGCAACGTCTGCAGCTGAAAGTACAGGCCTTCTGAGGAGGCTCACTGACAAGGTCCTGGTATCTAGATACCTACTGGCCTGGTGGTTGTATCTGTTATATCTCCAATATCACTGTGGGCCTGGAATTTTTACATAAAATCTTGTTTTGGACTGAGGACTCAAGGAACCAAGTGGGAGCACTTTCAAAATGGAAAGGATAGAAACAGATGAGAAAATAAAAGAGAAAGAAAGAATAACAAAGAACTTCAAATAAACTGTAAG
Source organism: Ursus maritimus (assembly GCF_017311325.1). Taxonomy (NCBI): domain Eukaryota; kingdom Metazoa; phylum Chordata; class Mammalia; order Carnivora; family Ursidae; genus Ursus; species Ursus maritimus. The sequence goes on from NW_024423343.1 coordinate 39,124,110, forward strand.
CTATTTTCAAAATGCATGAAGAAATGTAATTTTAAGAAATGCAACTGAAAAAATCAACAAATATAAAAATGAATCTATTCTAGATAAAACTAAAGTAATAGAACTTCTGAAAAAGATTTGACTATATTAGGATTACCAAATAATTGAATACAAATGTAACATCCACTAAAAATATTATGAAAATCAGTGTATTATTCAGTTTTACAGAGAAACAAAATCAGTAGACTCTCTCTCTCTCTCTGTGTGTGTGTGTGTGTATATATCTTTATATCTCTCTTTATATGTATAAACATACCAATCATATATACATATCTATACATCTCTCTCTCTCTATGTATATATAGAGAATTCAAGGAATTGTCTCACATTGTGAAAGCTGGGAAATGCAAATCTGCAGGGTAGGCTGACAACATGGAGACCCAAGAAAGAGTTGCGATTCAGATCCAAGGACAGTTGGCTGGTAGAACTCCCCCTTTTAGGGGAAAGTCAGTCTTTTTTCTTACCACTGTCAACTGATTGGTTGAGGCCCACCCACACTTTGCAGGGCAATTTGCTTTGCTCAAAGTCTGTTGATTCATATGTTAATCCCATCCAAAGAAACACCTTCATTTAAGCATCTAGAATACTGTCTGACCAAATATTTGGGTTTGACCAAATATCTGAGTATTGTGGCCTAAGCAAGTTGACATACAGAATTAACCACCATAGTCAGGCAGAAGTGAAAAGAGAGAGAGAGAGAGAGAGAGAGAGAGAGAGAGAGAGAGAGAAAGGAATAAGAAATATGAAAAAGAATCAGTCAGAAAACTTGGAAACCAAATTTATATATATCTGGGATAAAAGCTAGATTAGATTAGTCATGGTTGAAATGAGAAATGATGAATTGGTTGATCTTTCTGAGATACCCCATCACTGCACACTGATAAGAATTACGAAAGGACAGTTCAGAGACCTTGATATATTGTAAAACAGACTCTTGGTTAAGGAAGCTTACCTTAATGAGCTTCACTGAGGAAACGCTTAAAAGATCCACTTTAGTCAGACAAAAAATATCAGATGCAATGAAGAGAGTAGAAATTTTAAATAACCTATCTTGATTCATTTACCTACTTATTGTAGAAACATCACCCAGCTCCAGAGGACTTAAATAATTCAGTGTAAGATTTAACATTATATAACAGATATAAGTCAAATAAGATGTATTGAACAAGAATTAAGAATCATGAGGCAACAACAATAAGGTGAAAAATCGATAGGTTTGTTCTCACCAAAATTAGGGGTTTGGGTTTAACAAAAGCACTATGGACAGAAATAATGGATAATGATTGAAAGAGCACACTCTCATTATTTAAACCAGTAACGAGTAGAGATTTAAGAATGCAGTAGGAGCACTTGAAAATCAACAAATGAAGGACAAAAATCCAGCAGAAAAAAAGTGAGCAAAGATACAACCAGGCAAGTCATAGAAAGGGAAACACAAATGGTTAGCAAGTATATGAGTATATATTTAAACTCATAAATAATTAGAGAAATTAAGATGTTTAAAAAGATGGTATCTGCTTATAGTCATTGGGTTAACAAGAGTTAAGAAGTTGCATAGCACCAAGTGGTAGTAAGGATTTTGGAAAACTGGGCCACTCATGCACCGTTGTGGAAGTTTGCACTGCTTCGGCCATCCTAATGTGCAACACCTCATATGTTGTCAAATTATTTATATTTATACTCTGTATACATCCATTTCATACCTGGCTGTACATATCATAAACAGGGCCATAAAAAGCCAAATATAATGAAGTGGGGGAGTTGAAAGAGATCTTTATGTCCCTAAATGGAGGTTGTATAAATAAAATATAGTGGATATATGCTATGGATCCCTAAAAAAATTAGAAACAGCAAGATAGTTGTGAACTCAGTAGTACCAATAACTTTTAAGAGCACAGTGCTTAATGAGTAAAGTAAGAAACAGAATGTGGTCTTAACACAAGATAACTTATGTGCATTTAAAATATTCTCACAAAACATCCCAGCCTCTTTTTTAAATGGACATATGAAATACAAGGTTTCATATTCAATACAGCAGAATATTTGCATTTGGGAGGGTAAAAATGAGAACAAAGAGTGAGATTTTCAAAATAATAAGTAAATAGAACAAGAGATAGTGTCTTACACAAAACAGTGATCATAGTTTGCCATACAGTATAATTTTTCTCTCTATTTTTGGGACAACAGTAAAAAAATAATAAGATAATAAGACATAATAATACCAGTTGCTATACTTTGTGTGTAGAGAAAGGATTGATGTCAACTACATGTGTAACAGATTGGGGAGTTGTCAGTGAGTAATTACAGCATGCAGGGACAAGACGAGGGTGTCCACTAGCGCCTCCACTACTCCACATTGTATTGTGCCGTGGGACAACAGAGTGGGAAGAATCAGGGTTAGGAAAGTAGTGAAACTGGTTTCAGATGATATGATTGTGTAACTAGAAAACAAAAGGGGATCAATGATAAACCTAACACCCATATTAGAACTACTCAGTGGCTTAGCAGAATATAACATTAATATAAATAGTCTTAGATTTCTGATTGCTAGTTTGCCATCTCCAAGCTTGAACTTGATTAAAATGTAAAACTTATGCTCTGTGTAAAACCTTATTAAAAGAATGAAAAGTTAAACTCAGATTGAGAGAAAATATTTGAAAACATGCATAATAAAGACCTTGTATCTAAAATATACAGAAAGTTCTTAAAATGAAACAATAAAAAAACAAATAATCTGATTAACAAATGGGTGAAAGATCTGAATAGACACCTCACCAAAGAAGATACATAGATGGTGAGTAAGTGTATGAAAATATGCTTCTCATTATTTATCAACTAGGTAATTGCAAATTAAAACAACAAGATACTACCACACACCTGTTAAAACATTTAAATTCCCCACACTGACTGTAACAATTACTGGTGAGGATGTAGAGCTATAGAAACTGCCATGCATTGTTGGTGGGAGTGCAACATACCACAGGCACCTTGGAAGAGAGTTTGATAGCTTACCACAACATCTAGCAGTCTATCTCCTAGGTATTTACCCAGCTGAACTGAAATTTTATGTCCAAATAAACACCTGCATGTGAATGCTCATAGCAGCTTTATTCATATAAGCCAAAAACCAGATACAACTAAGATTGTCTTCAACTGGTGACTGAATGAACTGTGGTGCATTTATACAATGAAATATTACTTCGTGCGTACCCTGCAAGGACCCCTACATTTTTAGTTAAGAAGAATCCTGTTATCCAGGACTTGAGGAAGCTTGAAATATTCTTACTCCTCTTGTTTTCATAGCCAAAATGTGATTGCTAATAAACATCCAGGCTAGGATTTCAGCGTCAGTGGGGGCAATATAAACTGAATTGAAGCATAAGGGGCAGTTACTGAGGCAGGGTTTTCTCTCTACCCACAGTCAAGCAGATACAAACAGAAGACTACAGCCTCCTAGAATATTACCTGTATTTATTTCGAGTTGAGGCTGAGATGCTTATGCATTTTGACCAAACAGAAAGATGCCTTCAGTTGCATATTAACATTTTTTCTTGTGATAAAGATAAATAAAGCGTATTTTTTAGATATGAATGGAAAAACTTTTTTAAAGCACCTTTCATGCTCAGCACAAATTTTTAATAGAGGTGTAAGTTATTTTGCAGGTACAAATAATTGAGTTCCCAAAACTTGAAACAATAAAGATATATGAAAAACATTTTCAGATTTTCAATAACAAAAGTAATCTGCTCGTCATTAATTATTTATCCACATATAAAGATGATAAATAGAATAATATTCAAATATTCAGACAAAGTTAAAATCATTTTTCCTTTGAAGCTAATGAGGTAGAGGAAGAGAATAAAATATAATGAACACCTATTTCCCATATAGTTTTGCAGTAAAATCCACGGAGTTTTGTACCATATATTGTAAAACAAATTTACATTTATATATCAATAGGCATGTATATTATATTAAGCCATTTTATCCAGACAATATGAATACCATTACATTTCCTCTTCCTTTAACCTGTTCTAAGTTCTGGTATATACTTGCATAATTGGCACATATTACTTAAAACTCAAAACTTTATCAAATAATTTTTCTGACAAGGGGAGTACAGTTTATTAGAAGCAAATTGCTAACAATAAATTAAAATGTGTGAATATGAAACATCAAGGACAAGTCTCCTTCAGATATTTTATTAATATATTTTTATATTTCTTTTTTTTTTTTTAAAGATTTTATTTATTTATTTGACAGAGAGATAGCCAGCGAGAGAGGGAACACAGCAGGGGGAGTGGGAGAGGAGGAAGCAGGCTCTTAGCGGAAGAGCCTGATGTGGGACTCGATCCCAAATCGCCGGGATCACGCCCTGAGCCGAAGGCAGATGCTTAACGACTGCGCTACCCAGGCGCCCCTATTTTTATATTTCTAACTCAATGGGTAATTATATTTTTTATTCTTTGAGGAAGTAAAAACAGTTCAATCTCCCAGGGCAACAGAGAAGAATCAGATGAAAATTCACTAAATTATAACAAATGAAGAGGAAGATTTATATTGAGAACAAAATTAAGGATTTATGGTTTTTAGGGAAGTTAAATTTAATATTCATATAGGAAAGTGGTTTACCATTCATTCCTTGATACTGCTATGTAATAGTATGTTTCTTTATAAACTACATTTAGAATTAGTCTAATATGGTGATTTAAAAACTGGAAGAGCTTAACTTCCCTACATAAACATTGATGTTTTCACTAGCAATAAAAAATCTAAGTTTTGTTTAATAATATAAAATTTATACCTTTACTATTTCAAACTCTTAACACCTTATATTTTGGAAAAAAGTTACTCTCATTTGTTATTAGTACAACATATAATTAATATTTCAGTGTATGTTACCTGGCTACATGTACATGCTTTAAGGAAATTCCATTTTTCAGAATCTATTTTACTGTAAGATAAAATAAAAACATGGGCTTTTAAATTGTCAAGGTATTTATGTTTAATTTATGCCATTAAATATTGTTAACTATTATTAATAATACACTTTAAAACCCTCAAGCCCATATTTGTATTAATAAAAAGACACAACTAAATAGATTGAATTACATAGTTATTTTGTATCATTTGGAGATGTTCCTTTTTGGAGGAAAAATTTTCAGCTGTCTCAGACTATTATGTCCACAGATACATCACTGAGATGCAAGGTACCTGTTTTATGATGGGGTTTGTCTTCTATCCATTAGAGTTTCAAAGGCACCCAAGGTGCTTACTGCTTCCCACTCTCCAGGTTCTATTACTGATTGCATAAAAATATTCAGTAGGATGGTGAAGAGCCAAATCCTTATGAACTAAATAGGGCATGGAGCAAAAATTTAATGCATCCCTGTTGCCAAGTGAAAACAAACTGCTTATGGTATTCCATGTATATTGAAATGGAGAAAAAAAAAATCTGGAAAAAAAAAAGAAAAAAAAAATCTGGGATAATAGCTACATTTCGGGTACTACTGGTTGTATTGATTTCTACTACAAACACAAGAGATTATTATTATTTTTTTTTTAAACTCAGAAGATCCCTGAGTTTGAACATTGGCCCTAAAGTAAGAATTTGGGACACTGGAGTATTTACTTACCATGTCCCACCCACAGTGGTTGACTAATGTACCCTGGGGCTATATTCTTCAGCCCATCCCCCCTGACTCAGTGTGCCCTTGCAGTGAGTAGAAGCCCTCGGGCAGGAGATGTAGTTATAATAAAAAGCCATCCATGTGTCTAGGAAAAATAAGAGTGTAAGAGACAAGAGTGCCACTATATGGATATGTCACTGATAGATAGCATCTGCTAAAAATCTTAAAAATAAAATCTTCACTTGATACCTCTACCCTCTCCAGCTACTGCCCTATTTCTCCCCCTTTTAAAGCACAATTCCTTTAATAAGTCTTTCATATATGTGTTTCTCGTTTATTATATTCTCTCTTCAGCCTACCCCAATCATTTTCTCATGCCCTCCGCATCACTGAAACTTGTCTATATTGCTGCACCTTATAGTTCTGTGTGTTCTCATTACTCCAGCATGCGGAGGATGACATCTAGCTTGTGTTCTACCCGCCAAACCATGTACTCTCTTGGGGGTTTGTATTCACCCAGGAGAAGCAGCACTTTTTTTTTCTTTTCTCATTTGAATAAAAGCACAGTATAGGCTCACTGTGACTTGCTGACTGATGTCACCAGTGATGATTTATCTTGCTGACGTCAACAACTGATTCTGAGGAATCATCTCAGGCTATGAGCAGTGTTTGTCAGAGGTTGCTTCTTTCTCCTACTTTGCTTCTAGAGCAGTGCATGGTCCTGTTGGGGTTTTTTTCTTACGCCATTGTTCATTTTTGCTGATTTCTTCTCATCTCTCAGCTCTCTAAAGCTTTGTGCGTCCTATAGCTCAGACTCTGAGAACTTTTGTCACTTTCTATCAACATACCCTTCTTGGTGATCTCATTAATTCTCATACTTGATGACTGCCAAATTTATATTTAGCCTTGATGGTTATTTTGAACTCTGGATTCAGTTTGACTTTACAATACTTAATTGCTTAATACTCATCTCAAACCGTATTTTCAATCAGAAATCTTGTTCTCACCGCCCAGCTTTAACAACTGCAGATCCATGCTCCCCCCTTTCAGTAAGTAATTATCCCATCCTTTCTCTTGTTCACACAAAAAAACCTTAGAGACATCTTAACTTCTTTTCTTTACCCACCTCCATGGCCAATCTAGGCAAGCCCTGTTAATTTCACTTTCAAAATTTATCCTAAATCCTCGGGTTATAGATGCTGTTTAAAGCTATGACAAAAACTAATGACATTACTAAGGGACTGTGTATAGATAGAGAAAAATATAATGTTAGTATTTATTGAGCTTTACTGTGTGCCAGCTACTTTCACATACATTAAACCCTTTAAATTGCCCATTATACACAATGCTAGCTATCTTCATCAAGATTGTCATGTCCCCCAAAAAAGAGAAACTCTGGTACTCTAAGTTTCTCTGTAGAAGTTGCTCCATCTCTCCAGTGCATACCAAATTTGCACTCTGTGCTGTGGGGCCCTTGACATATAAGAGTTATGCGCTACTCTCACTACAGCGAGAATTAGTCTTCTCTTTCACTTCACTTGCTTAACATTAGACCCCACAAAGTGTTTTTCTTATTCCTCTGACATCATGGAGAAGTGAAACACCTTTGATTTCTATTTGCAACTCTTCTTGCTCAAGGATCAGATATATGCCCATGGATCTTAGTCTCCAGTGGTTCAAAAAAGGTCACCACATTACACTCAAACCTTCCTATTTTCATTCAACTAGGATAGCTTCTTTCCAAGGAGGTTGACAAGTCTTTCAGCTAAGTAGATCTGTGGTGGAATCCTCGACTTGTCTGAACTAACGATCATGGCAGTATTTGTTGAGAAACAACTTCACAACAGGTAGATATTTGTGAGCTTGTGTTTACACTGATACCTTTCACTCTGATCTAAGCACCTGAATTGTTCAACTGAATTTGAAAAGGGCTCTCTGGACTAATTCTGAATGTAAACATAGAATTTGGCTTTTCTCAAATCTCCATGTGTTCCCTTTCACTTCTTAATTTTTCTACTGATTACTTGCTATTCCCTTCATGATGCTCGCCTTTTTCCCTCAGTTGTTAGGCAAGATGCATGAGTATTATCTGTATCTCAGCTTGAAGTTTGATATTAGTGGTTTTCTTTGCTAGCGTGCCCTTTGATATTGACATGCCACTGCAGGGATGGCATTAATGATAAACCCCAATTTATTACTATTTTAAGTCATTTTATTCATTGACTATAGTCTGAAGAGCTAAAAGGCATTTTTGAAAAATGACAACTAGTAATTTATCTTTACTGCAGCCCCTAGAGAGACACATCAATATCAAAGTTCCAGGGCTGGCTGAGAGAGTGACTGTCTCACCATACCACAGAGAAGCCTCCAGGGACACTTTGGCAGTTTGTCAGGTTTCTTAGCAAACAGTGAAGAAGATGGTATTCTGAAGAGAGGAAAAAGTTGGGAAGGGAAAACTTAGGACTGAAGAGGAATTTATTAGATATAAAATATGAATAATAAATATAGTCAGCATTACCAGAATTCATATAAAGATAGCTTTTAACTCATAGTTTCCTTTAAATTTCAAATTTTAGACTTGAGCATCTTTGATTTAGTAGAAGAAGTGTTGTTAATTTTTATTTTATTTTGATATTTCTTGAGTAATAAGTAATAATATTTAGAAAATTCAATGTGGTATATGCTATCCTGGGTGAAGCACAAGTACGAAGGGAAGTCAACCAATAGAATTTTCAAGTACTAGGAAACATTTACTTAAGTAGCGACACTGAATTAGGGATAAGAGGCTTGACTAGAAATTATCCCAGGAAAAAAGGAGTAAAAAGGTTTTTTACAAAGAACGGATTATGTAGACAAAGATGCAGAAGCTAAATAAAACCCAATTATCTTTGGGGACTAACCACAAATTTAGTGTGGCTGCTGTGTCTGGAGTGTTAGGGGTGAATGCTGGGCTGGGAAAGGAGAGTGTTCAGCAAGGATGCCATTTTGAATGGACTTACATGTCATTTAATGTTATTAGAGTGAATTCTAGAAAGAACTTGGAACAATGGAAGAGTTTTAAGTATTGGAGTGATAGTATATATCATTTGTGCTCTAAAAACGTCTCCAAAATCTGTAAAGAGTTTGGCTTGGAAAGGGGTAGACTAGAAACATTAAAAGCACGTGGGAGGCTTTACTAATAAGGAAGGCAAGAGTGAGTGTCACCTGGTGTATAGTCTGGTCCCATGTTTTGATATTTAATTACTTTTATCATATCAAGTTCTCAATTTTATGGAAAAAAAAAGTGTTGTCTCCCCAGGAGCTTGAATTTGAATCCCCCCCCCCCGTTTTTCTCCCCTCTTTTGAATGTTTACAGTACTTTGTTGGTATTATGACATTAATAACATTCCATCTCCTACTATGGTTTTGCATGTTCCCTTATACCTTTCCCCAATATTTGTTGAAATTTTGGAGCATTGTTTTTTTCTGGTTATTCAGTTTTGTATTCAAGAAATATCTGTGAGAGTACTTGTAAATTTTTAACAAATGCATTATTATTTTACCAGGTATCTTCACAATTCATGTTGTATCAACAATTGGATAAATTAATATATGCAGACGAGCTAATGACTAACATTATGTATCTACCCCAACCCAAAGTTTGGGCATCTCTAGTCTCCTAAGCTCACTCTATTCATAAATAATCCAACAATGATCGAGGGCATTTCAGTGTAAATGTCTTATATATAAAGGCTCAAGATTTGATTAAATTATAATATAGTTTTAAATTTTTCAGTACAGCTAGTTCTCAAGTGATTTTAAGGCCCTGAGTGCATCTTTGGATACTTTCAATATCTGTTACCTACAAGAAGAGTAACTCATTTTAATGACCCAAGTTTCTTACACTCAAAATGTTGTAAGATGGACGCTGGGTGCTTTATGGGAAGGCTTGGCACACATTTAGTGTTTATTACAAGGTAGTTTTAAGTTATAAATGATTTTAGATACAGGGATATTCTTAGGGAAATTTGCAGGCCTATAAAAAAAAAGATACTATAGCAAAACAAAACTAGATATATGATAAATTGTTACACAGACCGGGGTTGTGGACTGTGCTATTATTTACTGTATGGGGATAGTTTATAGTGAGAAAGCTTTATTCTTTACATTTGGAAATACACAGAACCATAAAAATGTGATGGTTGGTTTAACCTATAAAGAGTTTTCTAATCAGTTAGTTCCTGACAGAAGGTGGAAATTGTATCTTATGAAAGATTTATATTATTCCTCTCCCTTTAATTTTCAGAGCTCAGGAATGCTTTGAAATTGTTAGAGAGAACTTATAAATTTTCACAGCATCATATAGAATCTGTGTGACTAGAAAACATACCGAGGAAATATGAACTTGTTTGCACATGCTTCCTAGTTTCATTAATTCATTCCACATTCATATTGATAAAGGCGGAAATTAGAAAAGAACTGAATTTATGGATTGAGTTAGCAATTTAATCTCCATGGCAACATACAGAAATGATAAAGTAATTAAATGTAACATTTATGGTTTGCTGAATAATTTAGTTGTCTGGTAATTATTAGCACGATTATAAAATGACATAAACAACTGTGTGGCTCAAATGTGTGATTATGTACAATATATGGCAAGCTGGCACTTACTGAATATATTTTGCTGATTTTACAGGCAATTAATAAATACTCACATTGTGCAGCTGTGCTGAAAACACTAAATAATTTACCAGGAATGGTGCATGCGCACACGCGCGCGCGTGTGTGCGTGTGTGTGCGTGTGTGTGTGTGTGTGATCTAGGTGCACTTAGGCTGGTACTGAGCTAAGTCATTAATAGATCTAAATGTAATTCAGCAGTAAAAATGTTTTAAGTGGAAGTCAGCCTCACTTTTTAGATCCCATTTTGATTTCTAGGCAGAACATATTGTCACAACTATTATAGTAAAAGTATTCTATATTTACAGTTTTCTTTTACTAGAATTACCAATGCACATTTTTTTCAATCCTGTCTTCTGTACGAGTAGGGGCCCAGGGTGCTGAGGTCAGCATGGGGTAGAGTATCTCAAAGCCTGGGTCGAGAGCGAGAGAATCCATATACCTGCTTTATGGCTGCAGCTGATGACCCAGAACAAACATACTAGGACTAACATATTTCTAATAATTAAAATCTGGAATTCAGGTCAAACCAATTCGCTAGTCTGAAAGTGGTTAATTAGAGAATGAGAGTGAAAAACATAAAGTCCATAGGACAGAAACTGGAAAAATTCACTCACCCCCCCAATATGTTTATATATACATACATGCACACACACATCAGTTTAAAATAGAAAGTAGGGGTGGAACCTAAGCAGTTTCTGCAAAGACCAGTGAATAGATGCAGGAATTTTTACTGTTTGGTGTCCATGGCAATATCAAGATGAGGGGGAAGGCTGGATGGATAATATTGTAGGAACTGTTTTGTGGAGGAGAGAAAGTGCTGATAGGGCTGGACATAGCTGAGTGATTTCAGTGCCCTTAGATAGACTTATGTCTGAGCTTGGGAAATATAGCACTGAAGGCAGTATACTGTCATCAATTTCCCAAGCCAGTAATATCATCAGTAATGATGATGATGCTAACAACACTAGAAATGATGACAGTTATTTATAGCCCTGTACTCCCACCCATGAAAGCACCCCCATCTCTTCCACTGTTCACTATCTCTGTGAAGGTCCACACTGGGCACCAAACAATGAAATTTATGCTTGATACTTCCTCAACAGACCTTTCTCCGGCCTCATCACAGCCTATCCTTATATGCTATGTATATTACTTTCTAATTATCCTTAATCTTACGATTCTCTTCACGTCTGCCCCTTTTACCTGCTCCAAGCGACAATCCTTGCTTAACTGGAATATGTAATAGCACCTCCTCTTGATTAGATTACTATTTTTTAAAAATTCAGTTCAACTCCCCTGTCACTTTCCTTGGGGAAGTATAAAATTCTCCATTCCTTAAGCCTTGGAAGAATGAACTAGAGAGTCAAAGACTTCTTTGGTCAGTGCTTAAAATATGCTTATATAGTTAGTGTGCTTCTCCCATTGCTGTGAGAAAGACATGCCCAGCTAGTTCGCTGGTCCAAGGAGGATGAGACAAGCTGAACACAGCTGACTGTGAAAAGTTAAAGTAGACATCTGAAAATTAACACCATTTTCTTAATCTTTAAATTAAGAAAAGTGATTTTTAAACTTACCTTTATTTTGCAAGAGCTTCTGAAAAATTCATGATCTGATCTTAACTTTAGCATATATGTTAACATTCACAAGTACACCCAATTCAAAAGCATCAACCATTGATACCACTTAATGTGAATCAGTACAAGATTGCATTAAAACAAAGCAAAACAAAATGAAACAAACACAAATCTACGTCTCATTCTTAATGCATAATATGAGGTCTAGACTAAAACAGTACTTGTAGTGTATGGAGGTGATGCTGATGTTGCAGACCATGATATTGAAATTCACCTTTATGAGACATTATGCATGCCCAGGCATGAATGGAAATGAAGGCTCAAATCATAGTAATGAAACATGTCTTTGGGAAATATCTCCAGCCATGAAATGATGCCTAAGAAGAAGTGGATAGCTAATGCAGTCCTAGAAAATGATGTAAAATGATAAGAATGTGGCAAAAGAAAATAAATAGATCAAAAATAAAACCTCAGGCAGGCTGAAGTATTTTAATGTACTCAAGTGTGTATCATACCATGGGAAGACAATCGTCTCATGGCTTTCTTCACAAAATTGTGTTTAGAATGATAGTAAATGGATAAATGATTTATTTTAGTCTGCTAAAAGAGACCTGTTCTACACAGTAGTTAATACGGTGTAGTGAAGCCAACAATGGCAACAATGTGAATTTGCAAGCAGCCCCACACATTAGCTGTCTACAGATAGAGCCAAGATAGGGGAGAGCGATCTGGGCTGCTTGAGATGGCTGTAGCTGATAGACAGGTTTGTGTGTTGATGTAATGTCCCTTTAAAGATTCTGGAAATACTGAAGGATACTTGATGAGGGCTAGATTCCTCCTTCGACTTGGGCTCATTCACATAGGAACATAAATCGTAAACTTGATTTTACATTTTAGTCAACATTAGAGGATACCAGGCAAGAGGAGGAATTACACTTACTAGTCATTGAGTAGAATTCAGTGGTCATGCCCATTGTTTTCAATATTGTACAACCAACAATAAAAATAACTAAGAATTTGTTTACAAGAAACTAGATGATCACTATACATAAAAACTTGCTTTCATGCTTTTGCTACCTCTCCCTCTCAAACTTATTTTTTCTTTTGTGCTATCTTACTATTTCTGAGTTTTGTCTGAATAATGGTGGAAAATCAGCTAGCCATTATTTAGAAATATGGTCTTTGGAAAATTGTTCCTATGAGTACATAAGGAACATAGGCAGTAAAAGCTCCACGCTGAAGTGTAAACATGTTTGTGGTGCTCCTAAAAGCATTTTCCTAATATTGTCACTGTTTGGTTGGCCATGGCTTCTCTGAGAGCAGTCAGGATGCTAGGTAGCTGACTTGAGACATGTTACATGATGGTACTAAAAACAATAACGTAAAATCAATTCCCTACCTTGTATGCACTATTTAAATAAAAGAATGAAATTAGTAAAATAATTTGATTGAAGGAGTTCAATATAGCTTAGTTTTTGAAAGCAAATCTATGTTCTTTGGTAAGTAGAAACGCTAGCAACTCTAGAGTTCTTATATTTTGTGAAAGAACAGCAATCATGATTTCTACATATAAAAATAAAAACACTCATTAATTTATTAATTCTAAAGTGTGCACAGTATTTGGGAGAGACATGAGATGGAGCAGGCCTCACTTTCATTCCCACATCATTGTGCCTCCCCCAGAAGCTCCTGAACTTGGCACAAGGTGACACTGATATATACATATCCAGGTTTCTTGGTAGTTGCATTACATCTTGCTTTAAGAGCAAAACTCTGAAAGGACAGCAAGTCTTCATAAAGGGAACATCTGAAGGGTCTTAGCTTCTTGACAATCTCATTCAGAATTTTATTTTGAAGAGTACTATTAAAGCAGTGAAATAATTTCTAGATGCCTAATCATGGTATGAAAAGTAACAGAATGATCTCGAACCTGAAGTGTCCATGTGGTTGGGAAAACAGGGAGTTGTAATAAGAAATCACATGTTCAGGGGCGCCTGGGTGGCTTAGTCGTTAAGCATCTGCCTTTGGCTCAGGGCATGATCCCAGCATTCTGGGATCGAGCCCCACATCAGGCTTCTCTGATGGGAGCCTGCTTCTTCCTCTCCCACTCCCCCTGCTTGTGTTCCCTCTCTCACTGGCTCTCTCTCTGTCAAATAAATAAATAAAATCTTAAAAAAAAAGAAATCACATGTTCAACTGTAGAGGACCAGGGAGAACAAGAGAGGTCTTGGGAGATGCCCATGTGGACAGATGACCTCAAGATGAGGCAGGTGCTTCTTTTTCTAGAAGATCTAGTTGTTACGCCAGCTTCTAAGAACTTCAAGACAGCCCTAGGAAATTGGGCAGGTCCCATTTGACCATTATCACATTTCTTCAGAGGCGTGGAACTTAAACATTAGCTCAAGTTGTATAAGAGATGATTATACTTTGAAACGGTTAGTTTTATGTGTCAACTTGACTGGTCTATGAGGTACTCAGATATTTGGTCAAACGTTATTCTGGGTGTTTCTGTGATGGTGTTTCTGGATGAGATTAACATTTAAATCAGTAGAGTGAGTAAAGAAGATTGTTCTCCCTAGTGTTGGTGGGTCTCCAATCAGTTGTAGTCTTGAACAGAAGAAAAAGTTCACCTTCCTCAGTGTAAGAGAGAATTTTTCCTGCCTTTGGATTAAAATGTCAACTTTATCTGGCTTTTGAGCCTATCGGCTTTCACATGGGAACTACATCATTAGCTTTCTTGGGTCTCCAGCTTGCCAACTTACTTGGCTGATTTGGGGACTTACACCTCCATAATCACATAAGCTAGTTCCTTATAATACATATCCCTTTACACACACACACACACACACACACACACACACACACACACATACACACACACACTCACCCTATTGGTTCTGTTTCTCTGGAGAACCTTGATCAATACATATTCTCTATACATCTGTTGTGGATTAAGTTTCTACCCCCTAATAATTTTCTAAAAATTTGGCCATAAGAGGAGCAGACAGGACAGCAGTTGAAGAGGAATATGGCATCAACAAAGGTTTATTTTGTTGTTTGGTCTGTTTTTCTTTACATAGAACCTACTAGACAATACTGACGAAGATGATATTTTAAGGATGAAGGAGTTGAATTACTCAATTGCTCTATATTCTACATGGAACATCTTCCAATAGTTTATCAGTTAGGAGTAATATATATGTTCATGTACCCTAATATATTATACAGAGGACACGTGCCTTGGATATAGGATCTTTGCTTTGTCAAATTCTTAAAAATTAGTAATATTTTTCTATTTGATAATAGAGATAATTTAGTGTGTGGATTTGACACCAAAAGCAAATTGTGAAGATGTAAAACAGTAGCTTATTTTCTCTAAATAATAAACTTTATATTTGTGCACATGTAATGCTAACAACCAATCCTTAAAAAACTGAAATTCAAAATTTAATAAATACCTTCTTCACTTTTTTTTTTAAATTAACTCGAAGGTTCCCCAACAGTGTACCATACATTTTCCAGGGGCACTGAGAGATATTTAAAACTTTCTGGTAAACTTAGCAATGTTTTTCAAACATCAAGAAAACCATTAACTTCAAGTAGTTTCAGCATTTGATGGCTAACTTCTCTCTGATGATGTTGTATCTTTATGAAGCTGGTTTTTAAGCAGTTGTGATGAAAAGCAGGTATGGCATGACAATCAATGTGGAATAAGGAATGAGGATTTGAGATGTTATGGAGTAACAAACATGTGCCACGTTGTTAGGACATCAACATGTATTAATATGTTTGGACCTAACTATTCAATAAATTAAATTGTCAGCTATTTCTTTTGGTTTAATGGGGCCAAGAAAAATTACTGATACTCTAAATTACAGAGGACTTTGATCAGTCCATTGATTCAATAAACACTATTTGAATCCTGTGGGACAGGTGCTGTTCCATGTTCTGGTATATCGTAGTGCATAAAACAAGCATGGCTGCTGACTTCATGGATTTTCCTGTCCAGAGCAGACTGTTGCCAAGTTGCTAATCTATAACAAGGAAGGAAAAACGTATGAGTTACACTGAATAGAGTGAATCTACTACTATGTATATGCCTTGTTACCACCTGCAGTCCATTTTCATTCATAGATTTTTTTTTTTTTTTTTTTAATTTCATGTGTTCTATGTCAGGGTTGTTCCTGGGTAACACTGGAAGACGGGTGGAGTCTCTGGCATCCTTCAACATTCTTTTTGGTGTCCTTCAACCACTCATGTTAAAATTGCTCTTCAGGTCCCTAGACTATTGCTGGCTTTTGTGGCAGCACAACGTTCTTTATTTTATCCTTTCTTCTAGGATTACTTTATTGGAAATGACCTATGTTGCAGCCTACACCTCCTAATTTCACTCATCTATTAAAATATCCATTTTCTTAGTAAATTGCATTTTAATAGAATAATTCAAAGGAATAAATGAAGTTATTTTGGTAAAAATCTGTGTATACACACTCGCATATTGAGTGTCAACTCAGGAGAGTATATTATGGTAAATTCTTGGGAAAGTCTTATAGTGTAACATAATATCTACTCATCTCATTGACAAGGGATCATCCATCTCCTTTTATATGTACAAAGTAGATATTTGATTATCACATTTTTTTTTATCATTTGTCCTCGGTAAGTCCCTTTGCATTCCTTCTATACCTTACCTGCTTTAGTTGCTTTGTATTATTACCTGAAACAAATCTCCCCCTTCATCTTCTCACTCTCCCTGTCTTTCATACATGTACACTTCCATAACATTTCCCTACTCCAAGTATTTCTCCAGGTTAGAATACCTGGAAATATATGCTCTTCTAACTCATATCCTTAAATCCTTTAAGGTCAATAGTCTCTAATAAATTTAACCTGTAACAATCACACTGCTTCTCTCAGATCTTATTCCTGTTATCTGTATCACCCACACTTCTGCATATGGATTTACTCTCTAATTCTTTATTCTGTAATTTAACATTTTTGTCTCTTCTGCATTGCTAACCAGATTGTAGACTCCTTTTAAGTTATAGCCATCTCTGTTACTTCTTGAAGTAATTTTGTTCTGGGATAGAAAAATATTTTAGCCTTTTTTCCCTAGAAAAATTAAGCCTGAGTAATTATTCATATGCCTACACTTTCTTGAAAGATATAATTCCAAACAATGGTGAGGGAAAAAGGGATATGAAGCAGAGAAGAAGGAAAAGCAAAAATAAGATGGGACTTGCCAGAACTGGTTACAGCTTCACCAGAAAACAGAATTGGCCATGTGGAAGGTCTTTGAAGAAGCTGTATGAATCACTGCCTTGAAGGGCAAGAACATGATATGATGGATCCTCCCTATATTCTGTCTCTCATCTGCTAAAGTTTACCCCAAGGAACACCTGCTCCTTGAACTTGCAGTCTGTGTTTCCCAGCCCTTTGGGTCACTTTTGCAAAGCTTTGCCTTGTGCCACACCTGGCCTGGGCAAAAAATCTGTTGTTTGTTATTTTTATAAGGAAAAATCATGCTCAATATTTGAAAAAAAAAACGTATTTTAAAATTTCATATTACCTTATGTTGATTAATAAAACAATGATAGGGTTATTGATTTATTTATTTAATGAATAACTTACTACATGCCCAAATATATCAAACATTTGTTTTAGGTGACACTGTTAATGGAGTGAACTAATAAGCAAATTACCTCTTACCATGTAATCCACATGTTAGTATAGAGAGATGAACACATAATAAAATAGCTAAGTAAATTATGTGATATTTTTGGTGGTGATAACTCTATGAGCATGAAGCAGTGAATTAGATAATGTGCTGAATGAGAGTCTATGGGATTTAAAATAGGCAGGTTTGGGGATCCCTCTTTTAAAAGATGACATTTGAGCAGAGATTCAGAAGAGGTGAATGAGCAACAATTTAAAGGAGGGTTAAGTGTTCAAGGCAGATTAAAAAGCAAGAGCAGAGTTCCTGATATGGGAATATTCTTGTGCTCAAGAAGCAGAAAGGAGGTCGTTGTGGCTAAAGCAAAGTGTGTTAGTAAAAGAGAGTATCAGGAAATAAAGTCAGAGAGATAATGGGACCCAGAAAATGTTAGGCCTTCAAAGCTATGCAAGAACTTTGGCTTTTATTTTAATGGATATGAGAAGGCATTATAGAGTTTTGAGCACAGGAGAGACTTGATTTGACCTATTTTAACAAGATCTTCGTGACCACTTCATTAAAACTAGTTAGCAGTAGCCTGTTGCTGTCATGGTGGCTTGCCTCAGACAAGTTGGTGTGGAGTTACGTATTGTTAAGATCTAAAATTTTATGTGCTAGCTGGACATTTATCAGCCTCCAGACCAGCTGTACCTCACCTTAACTTAATGAGTTTCACTTTCCTGCCAGCCCACAGAATTTTTCCAACAAGCCAATCATCTATGGGAACCAGGGGTCACCTCCTTCTCTCGTTACCAAAAAGCCTGCCTCCCAGAGCCCCTGCCGGTTTACTCTGCAGAACAAAGTGGTAAATTTTAATTATATGTGAAAGTAAATCAATAAAATTTGTGTGTAGATTGCGTATGGATTGCAAAAGAAAGAGGATTTAAGAATAGCTCCATGGGAGAAAGAAAAGACAAGAAAAATCTGTGTTTTTTAACCTAAGCTACTGGAATAATACAGTTGCTGTTAACTGACATTGGGAAGACTGTGAGAGGAACATATTGGGGTGGGTGGATCAGGAGTTTAGTTCTGGATATATTTTGTTTGAGGTGTTGTATCATTTTGGGATTGGCCATGCAAATGAAATACTTTATGTATTTTTGGAATGAAGCCATAAGAATACATGAGATAAAAAGAGACTGCATGTGGGTAGAGAAGAGGTCTGCGGTGGCCGCGGAAATGAGCTGCCCAGATCCCCCTCCAGTGGCTGGGAGCACTGTTAGCACATAGCCTCCATCTGAGAACTGCTTCAGGGTTTGCTTCAGAACCCCTTGCTGGGCTGTCCGCATCCAATGACTGATGGAGACAGCGCTATAAAACCTAGACCATTTCAGCCCAATTAAGGGCAGTTCTGGCTCTGCTCCCAGTAGAGTCCACTGAGGTAGCCACAAGTCTGCACCTTAGCTAACTTCTCCCACTACCCAGTCCTGCTACCTCTCTCTTGCACAGGTGTCCTTCCTTAATATATGCACTGCAGGCCACACTCTGTCTCAGTGTCTTTTCTCAGAGAACTGAAGCTAGAAAATGGTCCAAAAATTGAACATTAAAGCCCTCCAGTAGTACTTACAGGTTAGAGATTCAAGGGCAAACCAGAAAAGAAGACATCCAGGGAAGTGAGAGAAAATCTGAAATGTGTACTACCTTATAACCTAAAAGACGATGGTCATTCAAAATATGGGGACAAATCACCTGTATCAAAAGTTGCAGATAGAATGTGATCAGGAACCAGAAATTATCACTGGATTCAGCATCCATCAGTGATGACTTCCAGAGCAGTTTCAGTGGGAGAGCAGGTCCAAAGATTGAAGTGGTCTAAGCAGAATGTGAGGAGTTCAGAAAGATTTGGTTAGGGGTTTTTTGGTTTCTTTTAGAGGGAAAAAGAGTAGTTTTGCATGTTGATTAGGAGGAAGTAATGGAGAAAGTGAAAATGATGCAGGAGAGACTAGGAAATGCAATCTAGTGCAGAAGTGGAGGGGTTAGATTGAATTTCCAAAATAGATCATTAAAATAAAGGAAGCAAGTCAGCATAGAAGTGAATAGATGCTAGTCTATAGAGGCAGTGTTGAAAACATATAAATTTTATTAAACATAATTCCTATGGCATAGCCAAAGGGGTGGTGGCTTTTCAATCTCCTTTCTTTTATAGCTTCCAACTCCTTCTCTGATTACATCATGAAAGATCATTTCAAAGTTCATTAAAATTTTCACCTCTCACCTCCCTTATTTAAACACTTAGATATGTGACCATGATATATTTTGTATCTGAATACTTTTTTGTTAAGATATATTTTCTATTCTGCCATGTCCCTTACCTACCTTTTCTTCTCTATCCTCAGTTCCTTATTATATAATTATATCAACAACTTGCAAAGGAGCAGGTATAATTAGAGTATAATCTTGCTCCTCTTTATTCCCAGCCTCCCCTGTTCGTAGCCAGCACTCAATAAATATTAATTGATCAGTTTTTGAAACATTCTTCCTTCACTGTTACTTCCTTCCACTCTTTGGAAACTTCCTCAATTCCTTCAATTCTGCTTAAATTTTACCTTTGATAATGGCTACAGTGACCACCCACTCATTCCCCGTACATTTCCCCCTTATTTCCTCCCTAATCCTCCAGATACTTCTTTTCCTGCTTGTATCACTTTCTTATGTACTATATATTTTGCTTATTTATCATGTTTATTAGACCCTATCTCCCCACCATGATGCAAGCCTCACAAAGGCAGGGTCCTGTCCTTTGTTCATTGATGATTCCTTCAAGCCTAAAGCAGTGCTAGGTGCAGTGTAGGTGCTTAATAAAAAAATAGATGAATGCATTTATAATTCCTATACACTTATTTCTGCAAAACCATTGTCAGCTTTTCCAGATTTACTTAGGAAACTAGATAAGCTCATCCTTTTCTGTAATATTTTAGGCACTCAGTGCATGTTTAATATTACTTTAAAATAAAAAGCCATGATCTTCAACATTTATTTAATTCGAGAAATTACACAAATAAAGAAGTACTTATTGATCAAATGATGCTTTGTGTTCTGTGGCATATAATGTTGTACAATACTTGCTCCCTGCTACCTCAGTTCATAGTCAGCTACTAACAAATGACAATGAAAAAAAGAACATTTCATATCTAGTGACAGTGTTGATGAGTTGGTAGTGACTACATAGAGAACTGTGCTGAGGGCACTTGGGTGGCTCAGTTGGTTAAGCCTTTGGCTCAGGTCATGATCTTGGGGTCCTGGGATCGAGTCCTGTGTCAGGTTTCCTGCTCAACAGGGAGTCTGCTTTTCCCTCTCCCTCTTCCCCTCCTCATGACTCTCTCTCTCTCTCCCTCAAATAAATAAAACCTTTAAAAAACAAACAAACAAACTGTGCTGAGCTATCTGTCAATTAACTCTGCTGTGTAGTCTCTTGTGAGTGGGTTGTGGTATCATGGATGCCATGTGAGTACTAGCTCCATACTAAACTGTCAGTTATATGAAGTTAGGGATTACCTTTATTTTGTGCCCAATTCCATTCTCTGAAACTAGCATATAAGGAGTGCTGAATAATTATGTCAAATAAATGAATAAATATCACTGATAATGCAATAAATTTGTGTAACAGGATTTTAGGATAAAACCTTCCTTTTTTCACTGAGGAGCTGGTATTATAGATATACTAAAGCATGAATAAGACAAATCTCCAAATGCAGAATTTGCAGAGGAAAGACCTAAAAATATAACATGACTCTTCAACTCTCTCACTCATTTCAACAGGTAGAAATAAGTGAGGATGGGGAATGAGAGGAAAATGATATTTCACGAGAGGCCTATCTCTTAAATATGTGATGTGAATACCCATGCCATGTGTTTGTAGGGATGGGGGTGTCTATCTCTTTGGGCAGAAATATGGGGTGGGGCGTCCCATGAGAACACTTGGAGAGAGTGGAAAAGTCAGGAAAATGGTGAATCAAAAGATCCCTCAACTTGAATCACTAGTCATCCACTCCACAAAGACTTACACCATTGAAATCCCTGGTTGTTTCATGGCATTTAGATGGAGGGCTACAGCTGTCTCTATCTATTGACATATGTCTGATCCTTGAAACACTCATGAATATTTTGTTTCTATAAAATTAGGGCATGTACATGGTCCCCATTCAGTATCACTTCCCTGACTCTGTGAATAAATCAATAAATCAACTATCTCATGGCCTCCATATTACTCAAGTAGAATTCAGGTCTTTTGTGTAAGTAGCTTTAATAAAGGTGAAAGAATGACCTGTCTCTACATTAGAGTATCATTAGGATTTAAAATGTTATTTTACCTTTTGAATGTGTAATTGATGAAATGTGTCTAGATAATTTTGCATTGATTTAGCATTCCAGTAATCATAGGCATTATTTTGCCTGTTACTCTAAGAACACTTATGCAGAGATAGTGCTCTTCTCTTAAGTTAATCAGCGTTAACAAAGGTGAAGTAGGCATCGCTGTCTGCCAGTGAATTGAGCATTAATCATTGACTGGGGGATTTTAGACATTCTAACAAGTTGAATATAGCTTAGATCTTCAGTGCAATAAGGAGCTTACAGAACTGTAGGATTATGATCTCTGTATCATTTGCCCTCAGACAATATATGATATAGAAGATTGAACAGTAATTAATCCAAAATTTAGTTTAAATTATTTTTTACCAAATTTTTAATGTAAAATCATTTTCTTATAGCATGACTCTCATTTTAAAATTAAGGAAAAATTTGATTAATTGAAGCTGTGGCTATGTTAATCAAAGTTTTACTATATCTTCTTTCAAATTCACCTTTGATGTTAATTAGAAATTTAATCTTTAATTCTCATGCCTTTGTGACTATAACTATCCTCTTTACATATTGATGTACTTTCAATTTTTAAGATATATCATTAAAAGATTATAAGCTGCAAAACATTATTCCTGACATGGGAAAATCTTAATGAAGGAGGAAAACTTCAAGTAATATCGTATAGTTATTAGTTAATAAATTGATTATAAGCCAATCTTAAAATAATAAAAGCTATTCTATATTTTATTTTTGTTAAATTTTTATTCTTAATTATCTTATATCTCAATTCATCATAATAATTTTACGTTTTGGAAATGTACTCAGTTTTTTTTTTCCCTAAATATCATTTTTGGTACATCTTTGAAAAGGCTCATTTGAACTTCAAATACCAAACTTTGGCCATCAATTGATTAAAGAGAATACAGACTATGAAGTAAGTTAAATTATTCCATCCCTTTATCCCCTATTCATCCATGCACTACTTGAGATTTAGTTCTTCATAATGAGTCTCTGGAAGGATAAATTCCTGACACATGGCCTTTGTCTAACTGATGGCATATTTTCTACTACAGTAAACAACCTATTTGGCCCATTTACTCCCACAGAAAAGATTACATTATCCAGTGGCTTTGGCATAACTTAGTGAATTTCCTAGGTGACCAGATAAAAAGCTTTTCTATGTGCAAGGCAAAATACACTGAAATGCCAGGCAGTGCCTCATGTAAGCTACAAAATTGTTTAGATTCCAAGTCAGAAAGCAAGCCATGGCATTTTCGTTCTGATTGGCCGCTAACTGATGTCCAACTTCGTGTTCAACTTCTCTGAGTCTGTCTTATCTAAGCAATGACTTTAGAAGTTCATTCCACCTATTTGGTAGGATTGCTATAAGCGTTTTTAAACTTTCTCATTTTTTGAAATTTGATGTATGTTTTCCTTTGTTAATGATTTCACTGACTGATTTTTACAGAGAAAACCTTTACCATAAACCATCCTAGTCAGTGTGGGGGTTGCTCTGTATCAAAAGAGATTGGCTGGGTTTTTTTTGTTTTTGTTTTTCTTGGTAGGAACAGAGAATCAAAAATTACCAATGAATAAAACAGAGCAAAATTGTAATGCTCAACTCAGACGGTTTAAAACATGCTGCTTCTATATTTTTTAGCTATCTGGATTTCACCCTGTATTTATAATTGAATTTATGCTTACTTTGAGCCAAAATGAAACTGTGACTCCACTTACTGGTTAAGAGGTTGATCAGCCCTGCAAGAACTAAGTATATGAGAAAATGAAGGTCAGTGTAGCACTCACTACATGAAGAAATAAAATAAAGGTGGAAAATACAAGCTAGGTAAAAAAATAAATGAAGGGAAGGAAATTTGATTTCTGTTATTTTTCTGACTCATTTTTAGAAGTTGGGGAGATGTAGGGGCGCCTGGGTGGCTCGGTCATTAAGCATCTGCCTTTGGCTCAGGGCGTGATCCTGGGGTCTTGGGATCGAGCCCCATATAGGACTCCTCCGCTGGGAGCCTACTTCTTCCTCTCCCACTCCTCCTGCTTGTGTTCCCCCTCTCAGCTATCTCTCTCTCTGTCCAATAAAGAAATAAAAGCTTTAAAAAAAAGAAAAAAAAAGAAGTTGGAGAGATGTAGAATAAGGACAGATAGGATCACCTTAAAATATCTCAATAAAAAGCGCTTAGGGTCACTAAGACAATTTCATAATGAGTCGAGTAGGTGTCATAAAATGAACTTTGCCAGCAGAACTTAGCTCAGAAGCTCAGAGATTCTGAATATGTCAAAAACAACTTTATGCCTCTAGTACTGTTTTTCCATAAAAATGACAGATCTTTGTTTAACAGCATAACAAAATTTCTCCTGAACAATGTAAAATATTGATTTATTGTACTGTTCTTTCTGTGAAGAGAGTACAGTAGTATAAAATACAGGAATAAAAAGGTAGGGTTTTTAAATAATCCTTAAATTAGCAGCATATGATATATGTGTCAAAGAAGAGATGATAAAAGGTTAAAAAAGAAATAGAAAATTTTAATAAAAACTGTCTTGTTAATATCACAAAGATCAGGTATGATGCTAATAATCAAACTAATTATCAGGTTAACCAATACCTGCAATTTCAGGAAATTTCTTAAAAGAAAAATGTTATGCCTTTGACACCATTTGTGAAAATAGCTTCAGGAAGCAATAGTCATTTCAAAAACTAAAATGCAATATTAAGATTTTAATTCCACTATTTAAAAAAAGGAGATCCTACTAAAATATGCACAGGGAAGGAATGGATGAAAAGAATTACTCTTCTCTTAAATCATCTGGTTACTGGGAAAAATCATCAAATCAGATTTAAATATTAACTTTAAAGTCACAAACACCAAACCAATATTCCTTCTAGGTGGTCGTCACTCATCCAATATCTGAACATTTTCATAGATTCCGTATCCAAGACTGTTCATTTGATCTTGAAATGAATCTGAATGTTAGTGAGCTAAATTGCTGGTGAAATTTTATCTGAAAAATATGAATGCACTCAAGTAGCCTAATCACAATTCACTGGTATAGGCAGATTCATATAAATAGTTCAACATGTGAGTACATATAGACATTAGTTATCCTGAGAAATGATCTAGGTCATAGAGGATCAAGAAGAAAAGCTTGAATTTTCAATTTCATTTGATTCACAGATTATTGTCATTTTGAAAGTACTCAAGGTTTTGAGCAAAACAAGGTTTAGCACCACCCTAGTGCCAGCGCTCCAGCTGTAGCTGCATACTGGACAGATTGGGGGTGTGTCAGCTGTGCTTCATGTTCAGCTGTTCACCAAAGCCCCACTGCCAAGATGAAGGGTCGTCACATACACATGGCATCTCTGCACCATTTGCTAATATACCGAGGCAATGAGCAGTACATGTTTGTATCCAAGGTTAGGATAAATATAAAAAATACGTTTTACTCTTCCAAATGAAATTTATATGACCTACATTAAATTTTATTATCAAAATTTTAATTCAAGGACTAAAAGAATATATATCTCCATACAACTCTAATGAAATTGGACACTATACTTGCTTCATTTCTTTTACATAGGAATTGACATTTACTATTTATTTTCCTTTATGTCTTCTACATGACGTTGGCTCAATAATTAATGAGCTAGTCTTATTCAGAAAAAAGAAATAGAGTGTGGATACCTTTAGATTTAAGCCATTCCTTTTTGCCTATCACTTTATTCCTATTCTAAAATAATCAATTTTAATTTTTAGGCTCATGTAATATAACATCTTCAGAAGACAAACTTGAAATAACCTATCCTAAGTATATTCTAAGCATCCACTGGGAAATTTATTATAGCAATAGAAACTGGGCAGTATATAGAAGTATTTGTCCCATTCCTGAAAATAACTCTGTGGAATAGTAACTGCACCAGCCCTCTCCCAGCAAATTGTTATAACCCCAGTTTCAGATTTCTGGAATATACTGTCTCTACTGACAAACTCTTTCCTGAATTCGAGTTCAGTGAAGGCATCGTACCAAATTTTAATGTCCTGGTAGAAAGCTACTCACTTGACCTTCAGGGAATATTTTTAAAAAATATGTAAGTCTGGGGGCGCCTGGGTGGCACAGCGGTTAAGCGTCTGCCTTCAGCTCAGGGCGTGATCCTGGCGTTGTGGGATCGAGCCCCACATCAGGCTCCTCTGCTATGAGCCTGCTTCTTCCTCTCCCACTCTCCCTGCTTGTGTTCCCTCTCTCGCTGGCTGTCTCTATCTCTGTCAAATAAATAAATAAAATCTTAAAAAATATATATATGTAAGTCAACCATCATAAGTAATTTTTTTTTTTTTTTTTAGTATTTCCATGTCTTCCATAATATACCTATTAGAATTTTGCAGGCTAAGATAAGACTGTGCCCAGTTGAACTTAGAAAACAAGGAAATAAAAACTGTTTGTAATATTTCTATTAAATATATAAGTGAAAGAATGGCCTTTGAAATACAGCTTTTTATAAAATGAAAGAAATCCTATTTTTCTATTATTAAAGTAACATTAAAAGAATGTTCCATGGTAACAAAAATGATTGTTCCATCAGAAACTCATAATATTATCTAAGCAGAAAGGGCCATATAAATATGTCATTAAATACGAAGCTTATGTTCCACATTTAGAAAATAAAAAGTTTCACAATTTTGTTTATTTCATAAATGAAGACGAGATAGAAGATAGTGACTAAGTAACTTTGTTAAATTTTCTTGACTGGGGATTATTTCAAGTTGTAATTTAACTCATGAAATGGCTCATATTAAAGTAACTGGAGTTTTGTTGATTAATGTGCTACTATTTGTATGGTATGATGAAAAATTATAATAGGGAGAGATATTGTTATAAGAACTCAGCAAATCTAATCCAGTCATAAACATTAGATGAAACGATAGAATTGATCTAATAATGAATTATTTTACAAAAGAATTGTATCTGTGTCTTTCAGATAAACCAATTAAGAGTTTTTATATAACTGTAATAAAAATGCTGCTGCACTAGTTTTTTACAAAGGATAACTTGCATTTGCTACCATGGCAAAAAGTCTCCAACGCTATTTTCTATCAGTCTATGACCCACTGGTTTCTGTTCCATCCAGGTTTTCTTGGTTGTGACTGACATGTAATTGAGTGTTTGACTATTGGTTCACATACTGGGTTTGGTGATATGTGTGTGATCCTTTGGGTATTCTTGAGATAAAATGTTATTTTTCTGTGCTCTGATTCATTGTTTTTAGAGTAGAACACCTGCAGTGGGGGGGCAGTCAGGACATCCATGGGTTTTGGAAACTAAATTACATGGCAACATTAGTTTCTGTGCAAGTTTATTATTTAATAGTTAAGGTCTGTGTAGATGGCTACAATTTCTATTCTTATACCTTATGGGCCGTCTTATATTTATATGCTACTGCTACTTGTGATAGTTCAGAGAAGTGCTTTTGAACTTGAGAGTAAGTGAAAATAAAGAAGAATATTGTTATAGTTTAGATTGAAATGAAATATTGACTCAAGTAATTCCTTTCAAACCTTTGCTTTAGGCCAAGAGAAAGGTAAGGTTTGCTATTAAAACCCAAATGATTAGAAGATATGTATACCACTTATTCTGGGTGTGCGTGTGTGTGTTTGTGTATGTGTGCACATGCATGTGTGCATGCTTGTGTAAACTGTATGCTTAAACATTCAGGGCTGCTCTTGCTCAGTCATTAAAGGAGGATATATTTTATCGCCATCTCATTGGTGGGATGTCAAGATGAATCAGACAAAACTCTTTTTCCTTCTTCCATAATACTCACCCATTACATTTTTAAGTATGGGAATTTACAATTTATTATAGACATTTCTGATCTTAATAAAGTAGTGAGTCTCTTATTTCAGACACATATTCTGGGATCCATCTTTTTGGAAGAAATTATATAAATAAAAAAGCTAGTGATTGGATTGTTTTATCTTTTGGATGAGCTGTGCTTTATTAATCTTGAATTGTATTGCTGAAATCCCATTTCACTTTTATGTTTTCCTGGGTTATGCCATTGTTTTAGAGAGTTGAGCAAATCTATATAGCTGGAGTTCATTCATATCAGTGGTTCAGTATTGCTCTTTTTTATTTTTTCTTGGCAATTTTCTCCTTTTTTGATATATAGTATACATTTTGCTTTGGCTTGAAACTATTTGTGGAGGTATACTTTTCCTTCTCCCATCAAATAGTTGGGTAAAAATTACTATTATTCCATTCTCCTGTAAAAATCACCTGCTATTTATTTCGCATTCCCTGTTTATCTGTTAACTTCTTTGCTTGTGGTTGATGACTAACAAAAAGCAAAAGGGGAAGTGACATCACCAAGATAGTGACATGGGTCGTTCCTGACTTTGCTCCCTATCACAAGAATAACAAATATCAACTGTTCAATAGCAAGATATCACTGAGAGAACCCTAGAACACAGGGGTGAGGCTGAAGCACCCCTTGCACTTAGAGACCTAGACAAACTGCATTAGAAGGGTAAGAGAAGGGGCTATATGTTGACTGCTTTGCCCCTCCCCCAAGACAGTGCTGCACCATCTGGAGAAGTCTCTTCTGAGCCTCTGGTTCCTTCAGTGGCAAAACAGAACCCAGCAGGGACACGCTGACCTGCCCAGCTTTGTAGGTTGCTTTGTGGGAGCCCCTACTTTGATCTCACATCACAGGGATTACAGGAGAATCTGCAGGGCTCAAACACTGGGAATCTGACTGTGATAGAATAGAGGAAAGGGGCTTACAATACCAGCACACAAATCTTGGCAGATTGAGCTCTTAACTGCTGTGCCCAAGTGGTAACCCCAACCAGCAGCTTTGCTCATCTGCAGAACCAAAGTGGAGGTACACAATGACCAGGGAACTTGGCAGGGTGGAGAACTGCCTGGTTCAGATCCTCAGACAAAAACTTTTGTTGGCCGTAGAGCCTGATTTTCCCACCCCTAGCTATGTTGCCCAGTCACATCTGAGAGAACCCATCTGAGAAAAGGGTTGGAGACAACTCCTGGACCCAGTGCAGTGTAGTGTTACTTCAGCTGAGAAATGGATGGGCAGAGCTGATTGCCTCCAGAGCAAAGACAGTACCAGGGATGGAACATTCCCATGCTACACGGCCTGGGGGATTGATTAATTCATAGCCAAGGCTTAAAGTAACTCTTGGACCCTCTCAGTCACAGAACCTGTTTGGGAAATTGAGAGTAGCCTGGAGCAGCCACTTCTCTTCCTGCCCAGGCAAGGAACTGAATCACAGCCCCACCTGCTATGGAGAGTATCTTCTGGCCCCGTCAGACCAGAAAACCTGGAGACAACTTCTAGAAGTTGTGTAGCCCAGTGGCACTCTAACCAAGAGGCAGTTAGGTAGAGCTTATAGTTTGCAGAATAAAGCCACTGCCCCTGTCAGGTCAAGGAACTTGAGTTGGTGGTGTGAGTTGGCTTGAATTAAGACAACAAAGAGCTTTGCCACTTAGAACATCTTCTCCCACTGTACCAGGAGAGGAAATCTAATTCATAGTTCTGCTTATTACTGAATACAGCCTTCAGTCTGTCTAACCAGGGAACATAACCAGAGCACACAGGAAGCTGCATGGCCCATTTAATAGCCTTAGGCACAGTGGCACTTGAATAAAGGGCACAGCCCATGGCTTCCCCGTCTGCAAATCAAAACCAATAGTGTCATCTGACCAGTAAATTTACTGTGCCCTCTGGCCTGATTTGGGTCCCCAAACAAGAGCTCTACAGGCCCTGAGTCCTTTCCTGCTGTCCTGCCAGGGCAGGGAAGCTAATTTTTTGCCCCATTTATTACTGAGTATAGTACCCAGTCCTGACCATCTATTAATACAGGCAACTGCACAACCCATCCTACAGCCTCGTTTAGGCAGGGAATCAAGCCAGCAGTCTTATCTATCTGTTCTCAGCCAGTGGCACACACACACCCCTGTCCTTGTCCTCAGAGTTCTAACAGTTGCCTCACCCCAAAATAGACCACAATAGGCCCTATCTGCTCAAGAAACCCTGGTTTCTGACTGGTGAAGAGTCTCTCCCAAAGCAAACCTGTAAAGTTTGAGAAAGGAACCTAATGACTCAAATGCATAGATAGAAACATAAGGAATCAAGGTCAGGTAAATATGACACCTCCAAAGGAAACTAATAAAACTCCAAAAGCTAACCCTAAAGAAATGGAGATCTCTGAACTGTTGAAGAATTCAGAAGTTTCTTGAAGAAACTTAATGAACTACAAGAAAACCCAGACAGGCAACTAAACAAAATTAGGAAAATAATACGTGAACAGGATGAGAAGATTGATAAGGAAATAGCAACCATCAAAAATTAAAACAAGCAAAACCAGAAATCCTAGAGTTAAAAATGTAACTGAACTGAAGAAGTCAGTGGAGAGTTTCAAAAATAGAATCAAGCATGAATAAGATGGAATCAGCAATATGGAAAATTGGGCATTAGAAATTAGAGGAGCAAAAAGAAAAAAAAAAGAATGAAAAAGAGTAAGGAAAGCCTACAGGAATTGTGGGACACAATGAAAAGAAACAATATTTGCATTGTGGGAATTTCAGAAGGAAATGAGAAAAAAAAGAAGGGACAGAAAATATACTAAAGGTAATAATGGCTGAAAACTTTCCAAACCTGGGGAAAGAAAGGGACGTCCAGATCCATGAGGTCTAAAGGATCCCAAATAGGTTGAACCAAAATAAGGCTACACTGAAATACAATATAGTTAAATTGTCAAAAGTCAAAATCAAAGAAAGAAGCTTAAGAGAAGCAAAAGAAAAGACAGAAATTACATAGAAAGATACCCTCATAAGGCTTTTGGTGGATTACTCAACAAAAACTTTTCAGGCCAGGAGAGAATGGGATAACATATTCAAAACATTGAAAAATAAGTATCAACCAAGTGTTCTATACCAGGTAGAGTTGTCCTTCAGGGGGGGGGAAAAAAAAGAGGGATAAAGAATTTGCTAAACAAACAGAAGCTGAGGAAATTCTTTACCATTAGATCTGCCTTACAAGAATAATAAAGGTATTTCTTAAAGTAGAAGTAAAAGAATGCTAATTAACATTATAAAAAACATAAAAAGCTAGTATGTCTCTAGTAATGATAAATATATTGTCATAGTTAGATTCTGCAGTATGGCAATAATGGTGCATAATTCATTTACAATCCTAGTGTAAAAGTTAAAAAAAATAGTAAAAATAACCATAAACACAATACTTTGTTATTGTTAACATAATATGAAAGATATGTAAATTGTAACAGCAATAACATAAACTGTGAGGGAGAGGAAAGTAAAAAAATATAAATTTTATGAATTCTATTGAAAGTAAGTTGTTATTAGTTTAAAATAAGGTGTTATAAATTTAAGATATTTTATGTAAGCCTCATGGCAAACACAAGGGAAAATCCTTAATTACACAAAAGAACACAATAAGAAGTTAAAGCATACTGATACCCAAAGACATCAAAACACATAAAAAGGAAGCAGGATGGGGCGCCTGGGTGGTGTAGTCGGTTGGGCATCTGACCTGGTTTTGGCTCAGGTTGTGATTTCAGGGGGAGTGAGCCCTGAGTTGGGCTCCAATTTCAGGGTGGAGTCCGTGTGTGATTCTCTCTCTCTCTCTCTCTCTCTCCCTCTGCCCCTCCCACTTGTGCCATCAATCTCTGTCTCTTTTTCTCTCTCTCTCAAATAAATAAATCTTAAAAATAAAAAGGTAGCAGGATAATAAACAAAGAACAAAGATTCTACAAAATAACCAAGTGAACAACAAAATGGCAATAGTAAGTACCTACCAATGGTTACTTTTAATGTAAACAGATTAAATTCTGTAATCAAAAGTCATAGAATGGATGAAGGATTAAAACAAACAAACAAACAAACAAACAAAAAAACAAAAAACCTAGAAAACCAAGATCCAACAATATACTACCTACAAGAGATTCACTTTAGGCTTTTAAAGATAGACACAGGGGCATCTGGGTGGTGCAGTTTGTTAAGCATCTGACTCTTAGTTTCAGCTCAGGTCATGATCTCAGGGTCCTGAGACTGAGCCCTGCCTTGGGCTCCACACTCAGTGCTCAGCGGAGAGTCCGCTTGAGATTCTCTTCCTTTGCCCCCCCCCCCAGTGTACTTTCTCTCTCAAATAAATAAATAAATCTTTAATGAATTACTTATAAAAATAATAAAGATAAGCACAGAATGTGGGTAAAGACATGGAAAAAGACATTTCAAACAATTTGTAACAATAGTTTAAAAAAAACGGGTAGGTATACTTATGTCAGACAAAATAGACCTTCAAGTAAAAATGTTTAAAAAGAGACAAAGCAGGGGGTCAATACATCAAGATGATATAACAGTCGTAAGTAGCATGTGCGCAACATTGGAGCACCTAAATACATAAAGGAAAAAACTAACAGAGCTGAAGGAGAAATAAACGTTAATATAATAATACTTGGAGACTTTAATCTCCCACTCTCAAGAATGGACAGATCATTCAGATGAAGAATCAATAAGGGAACAGCAGATTTGAACAGTGGTATGGACCAAATGAGCCAAACCAACTTATACTGAACATTCTATCCAACAACAGCAGAATATACATTCTTCTCAAGGCACGTAGAACATTTTGTAGGATAGACCATATTTTAGTCCACAAAACAAGTGTGAACAAATTCAAAAAGATTGAAATAATATCAAATATCTTCTCTGACCATAGTGGCATAAAACCAGAAATTAGTAACAAGAGAAAAAGTGGAAAATTTATAAACACATAGAAGTTAAATAATACTCTCCCAACCAACCAGTGAATCAAAGAAGAAATTAAAGGAGAAAAAAAGGTTTCTATAGACAACATAGAATAGGAACATAACATAGTGGAACTCGTGAAACAGCAAAAACATTTATAAGAGGGAAGTTCATAACAATAAACACCTATCTTAAGAAGCAATAAAGATCTCAAACAACTTAACTCTACACCTTCAGGAAGTAGAAGAAGAAGAAAAAACAGAGCTCAGAGTAAGCAAAAGAAAAGAATAATAAAGGCTAGAGCAGAAATAAATGAAATAGAAAAACAATGGAAAGAATTAACCAAACTAAGAGTTGGTTCTTTGAAAAGATAAACAAAATAAACAAACTCTTAGCTGGCGTAACAAAGTAAAAAAATAATAAAGGACACAAATCAACAAAATTATAAATAAAAAGGAGACATTAAAACTGATAGCACAGAAATTTGAA
Source organism: Ursus maritimus (assembly GCF_017311325.1). NCBI lineage: Eukaryota > Metazoa > Chordata > Mammalia > Carnivora > Ursidae > Ursus > Ursus maritimus. The sequence goes on from NW_024423343.1 coordinate 39,157,320, forward strand.
GGATCATAGAAGGCACTATGAACAACTATATGCTAACGAATTGGACAACCTAGCAGAAATGTAGTAATTCTTAGAAATGTACAATTTACCTAGACTGAATCAGGAAGAAATAGAAAATCTGAATAGAATAATTACTAGTAAGGAGATTGATCAGTAATCAAAAATCTCCCAACAGAGAAAAGCTCAAAACAAGATGGCTTCACTGATAATTTTTAATAAATATTTAAAGAATTAACAGCAACCCTTCTCATATTCTTCAAAAAAAAAAAAAAAAAGAAAAAGAAAAATGAAAAGGAGCAAACACTATCAATCTCATTCTATAAGCCCAGCATTATCCTGATACCAAAAGTAGAAAAGAACAGTACTAAAGAAAATGAAACTATAGGTCAGTATCTCTGGAGAATATAGATATTAAAATTCTCAATAAAATACCAGCAAAACCAAATTCAGCAGCACATTAAAAGGATCACACAACATGATCAAGTGGATTTATCCCTGAAATGCAACATATGTAAATCAGTGTGATAAATCACATTAATAGAATAAAAGAATCATATGACAGTCTCAAAAATTGCAGAAAAAAACATTAAAAAGCATAAAAAAATTAATATCCTTTTATGATAAAAACTTTCAAGAGATTAGTCATAGAAAGAACATATCTCAGTTGTGCCCAAATCTCAACCTGAAATTGGAGAGATGTGTTTGCCAATTTGGGCAAGTCATGTAACCCCTCTGTTATTTATTAGTGATATTTATCAAATGAATGAGATTGACCAGGCATTCTCTAATCCTGCTACCATAATCCTATTTCTCTCATGTAGCGTGTGTTTATATGGATGTCCAGGACACAGAATGGAACAGATGTCTTCAAATAACTTTGACTTTTTCCTTTTATTCATTCTTACATACTACTTCTTGACATATATCTAATACTCAGAATCTACCAATTTGGAAGGGAGAATGGGCTTCATGATTCATATCCATTCATCAGTCAATGAGATACTTGCCCTCTGCTCAATTCAATATTCTTCATATAAAGTCCATAGTGTTATTTTCCTGTTCCTTTTTTCAAGTTCTGTCTTCCTCCTAAAATACCTTCTTCCTATATTAATAAGCACCGTCCTATATGACATCCTTCAAAACAAGTCAAGGATTTTAACTTAGCAAGATTTTTTAGCTTATATAATTATGAATAACTCTTAGAAATCATGTGTTATTTACAATTTTTAGACCATTTATAATTTCATTCTAATTAATCTACATTAAAGAAGAATCACTGCATTTCATAGCATAGCCAGAGGATGACTGAATGCATCCTAATAAAATATTGAAATGCTGTGGTAATACAAAAGCTTTCATTGTACCCATGCTATAATTACAGTTCCTTTAGATTTAATCTAATGCAATCATAATAATTAGATGTTATTGACTAAATTTGTTATTTGCAATAGATATAAATGCAATGACCAATTTTACTACACATTTTAACACACTTGTTTCAATGTGAGATCTATAGCAAATAAAAACAAAATATAATTTACCTGTTAGGTTTATATTTGAGATTCATTTTAAAATTATTTCCTCATTAAACTAAGTAAATTGAGAGTTTGTTAGGTATTTGGATATAAATATGGTCAGAATTTCATTCTTCACATTATTAAAAAACATAAAATTTTATGCATTTCTGGGCATATATAGTATGATTTTAATTTCTCTCTCTCTCTTTTCTTTTCTTTTCTTTCTTTTTTTTTAGAGAGAGAGAGAGCATGTGTGCAGGCAGAGAGGGGCAAGCAGAGGGAGAGGGAGAGAGAAAATCTTAGACAGGCTCCATGCCCAGCATGGGGCCCCAACGTGGGGCTCCATCTCATGACCCTGAGGTCATGACCTGAACCAAAACCAAGAGTTAGCCATCTAGGCGCCCGTATGATATGATTTTAAAAAGCAGAAGAAATATCCTAAAAAATCCAAGGTAGAGGGGAGAGAGAAGGAAGGGAAGAAAAGAGGGTGGGTTGGGGAAGGGAGGGAGGAAGGGAAAAAGAAAGGAAGGAAGGAAGGAAAGGGAAGGGAAGGGAAGGGAAGGGGAAGGAAGGAAGGAAGGAAGGAAGGAAGGAAGGAAGGAAGGAAGGAAGGAAGGAAGGAAAACTTAAAGGGGAAGAAAAGTAGAAAAAGAAGGCAGAAAAGAAAAAAAAACTGAACAAATGAAGGAGGAAAGGAAGAAAGAATGCTCTGTTCTAGGTTCTTTCATGAAAGTTATTGTATTTAATTGTGCAAAGTAAACCTGATTGCTTTATTTTTACATTTGGGAAACAGAGTAATTTAAGAGGGGCAATCAGGATTACAATTCTAATCCACTGTGGAGTTGGGATTATTTATCTCTCCAATATAAAGTTTAGTAAATACTATTTTTCTTCAGTGTGTTCCCTAGTGAGAAAAAGATCAAAATGCCAGAGTAAAATGTGGACTAAATCACCTAACCTGCAGGTCAAGACTGAACAAATCTTAATTAAACTCAATCTTAGCAAGATGAGTTTGAAAGTTTTCATACAGACTTGAGATTGTGTTAGAAGCAAAGTCTGTTTGGTGTCAGTGCCTTAAATCTTGTTTCCTACTAGGTCTTCTCTGACCTCAGTCTCTGTCTAGCTCCAAGACCATAGTGTCATAGTTGTAGTGATAAAGAAGCTGGGCTCAGGATACTCATATTCCTTTTCTTTTTCTCTTTTAGTGGGGAGGGGCTTATGCTACAATACTAAGAGAAGAAGGGTTACAGTATAGACATGATGTAGAGCTATATTTATCTCCCCACTTAATATTTTCAAAACTATAGTGCTTATCTGAATGACCACTGAACATGTGCAGTGGAGACCCAAAAAGTTCAAAGGTTTTTTTTTTTTTTTTTTTTTTTTTTAAGGTTTTATTTATTTATTTGAGAGAGAGAGAGATAATGAGAGAGCACAAGCAGGGCAGAAGGGGAGAAGCAGGCTCCCCACTGAGCAGGGAGCCCGATGTGGGGCTCAATCCCGGGACACTGAGCCACCCAGGCGCCCCAAGTTTGAAGCTTTTAATGACTCTTAAAATCAAGCAAAAGGAAACAAGCCTCATTTGGAGGAGCATAATACATTGACAGAAAGAGTAGTTGGCATTTGTGAATAGATTTCCTGAGGGGAGTTACTTCACCGAAGAGAGAAAAGTGGAGGGTACTCTTGCCTTTATCTCAAATGTAGATAAAATAGGTTCCAACAGGATCACTTGGAGAGTCTGAGATGTTCTCTGCTTTGGAGACATCTTGAGAATAATAAGGAGAGTGGAGAGGCCTGGCAAATCACAGTCTCTTGTCCCAAAGTAGGTTGCCAGCCAACTATTGACCATTGCTGGGACGAAGTAAGTGACTTTCCACTGGATAAACATTGCTTGCTATCTTGGACTGGGCCATTTTAAGTGCTGATTTACTCTTTACTGTCTATCTCAGAGAGGCCATGGGCCTGTGTATTGTTTAAGAGTTCACATAAATAATCCTGGAGCTTTAAGAACTTTAGTAGCAGGGGAAAAGCTTTCTCTATTGAATGAATTATAAATGGACAGTAGAGTTAAAATAAAACTGGATTTTGATGAGATCCCACACATGATGTTTATTCCTAACAACAGGTACACTAATATTCCTAAAGACATTATTTTTATTTGTAAAATGCCATGCCATTATATGAATGATGAATGATTCAGATAACTCAACGTATCTGTATTTTACTGTATTTATGTATTTATGATTTCAATATTGAGGTAGATGACAGTGGTTTGCCTGGCATGTTATAGACATTGTCTAAATTGGCAGTGTATCCCTGGTCACCACTACATAATGGCTAAGTGCTTGCCTCCTTCCAGTTTTATCATTGTTAGACTTTTTTTTTTTTTTTTTTAAACTTTCATGTCTCCTGTGGATACCTGATCAAGATAGCTTGACTTTGCCTTCATTGTAACATAGGCTAGGGCCCCCTTGCTTTTTAGGTGTCATATTTCTCTCCTCCCCTTTGAATGTACCTATTCCTCATTAATTTAAAATTGCTCTACCTTTTATATTCAGTATTAAAAATTAACCTGAAATACTAGGAGATTAGTCAGCCTATAAGGAGATATTTAAAAGGCAGGCATGAGTTCTTCCAAATAATTTCCAAAGGAAGGAAGCCTAGGTCCTCAAGTAGTTACACCACACTAAAGAGTTATAAATGGTTATACCTTCTTTACCTTGTAATATATATGATAAATGTTTAAATATTTTATGTATGCACACAGACACACACATATATATGTACATTTCAGAAATTTCCAGATGCTCTGCTATCTACTCAAAATGCTGATTACTGGAAAAAGTATTGATAAGAATAGATCTCTTATGTAACATTTATTGTAATCTTTTGCGAGATGCAGAGTATTATGCCAGATAGTGTTTTGGACTTTAACAATAAAATATTTTCTTATTTTAAGCATTTAAAGTGAATAAAACATTGCCTTAAAAATCCAGATTCTGGGGGCGCCTGGATGGCTTAGTCAGTTAAGCGTCTGCCTACAGCTCAGGTCATGATCTCAGAGTCCTGGGATCGAGCCCATCAGGCTACCTGCTCAGTGGGGAGTCTGCTTCTCCCTCTGCCCCTCCCCCTGCTCGTGCTTGCTCTCTCTCAAGTAAATAAATAAAATATTTTAAAAAAATCCAGATTCTGTCTAATTCACGATTTTTGAAATAATTTTCCATAGAATTGAGAAACATCTTTTAGAAAATGTAAGCAAAAAGTCCTATTATGCAATGGAAGTATATCCACACAGAAGTGATTTGCTCAACATATTTTTAAAAACTCTCCGTACAAATAGCCAACTTTTTATCTTCACAGAAATGTTAAAATACATAATTGTAAATTCTCTTACTGTGTACGTAGGAAGTTTACTAAACAAGAATAAGAACATATTTTCCTGAACTTGTGTCCCATGTGACTGTCATATAAATTGTGGTTAAACACACACACACACACACACACACACACACACACACACAAACCCAACTCAGTGGAGTATTTTTTTTTTTTTTAAGATTTTATTTATTTATTTGACAGAGATAGAAACAGCCAGTGAGAGAGGGAACACAAGCAGGGGGAGTGGGAGAGGAAGAAGCAGGCTCCCTGCGGAGGAGCCTGATGTGGGGCTCGATCCCAGAACTCCGGGATCACGCCCTGAGCCGAAGGCAGATGATTAACCGCTGTGCCACCCAGGCGCCCCCAGTGGAGTATTTTGTAAACATTACTGTAACTACCTAAGTGCATTTCAAATGAAAATGAGAATGAATATTCCTTTAAAAAAAGCTATCCTAATATTTACAGTGCTTTGTAATACCTGAATTATTAATTCTTTTAATTTCTTTTTTGTGGTGAACGAGGTGCTCGAGAACATACAAACAAATCTGTATATTTCTTAATTTGTTTTTATAGAAGACTAAAAAAATGCATATTTAGTAGGAAGAGCAAGTTAGTATATAAAATTAAATTACAGAAACTGGGAAACTGAATTGCAGGATTGTTTTTCCGGACATTTCATTTTTATTTTCCTCCTTTGTTTCCCACATCCTGTAATATACACTGGGCCTTCAGTCAATGAGGCTTAGAAGGGATTTCTTAGATGAAAAAGAGATCTACGCATTAGCTTTAATTTTATCTCTAGTGCTCACTGATCCACAGAACAAATATTAACTCCTCTGGAGATGCCAAGCATATGAAAAGAAAGCCCTCCTAAATTATAGTATGTACTCACACAATTTTTAATAAGACTGTGTGAAAAATTAGAAACACGTCACATTACAGAATGATAGGCATATTTAGACTAGTTTTCCTAGGAGAATCTCTTGTTTTAAAGTTGTTGTGGATGTTCAGATTTTAGTTACTGCTCCCAAAATTCACATGCAAAGTTTAAATTTGACCCAAACATCACATATGCAGAAACAGCATGTATTTTGCACAGATATTTCTGCAATTATTATTTTCTGGCGTCAAACAACAAAAAATGTAAAAAATAAACTCTTTTGGCCTACTGCCTCCATAGGATGAAAATATTTTGTGCAAATATTCACACACACAGAGATTATAAGAATGTATTTTTGTATTTGATTTCAGCCAAAATTTGTATTACTTTATTAAAATTGATATAAGCACTAGATCAGTATTGACCTTTCTGAGTGTTGACAGTCTTACTGCTTGACTTTTCATGCACCAGACCTCTGGAAAAAACAAACAAACAAACAAACGTATTGAGTAGAATGACATAAAGGTGGGGTTAAAAGCTGTATTTATTTAGTGTCAGAATTTTTGAGGTGATCAGCTATTTTGTATTCATTTTAAAATATAACAGGTGTCAGGCATTTTAATAATTGATGTCATTAATCCATTACATCATAATATTTGTTAAGTACCTATTCCAACTGAGCCAACCCTACAGGTGTAAAAGTGGGCACAACACATAGTCTCAGCTTCATGTTGTTGATAGCAGGTTTATACTCAGTGGTTATAATCCAGTTTGATACCTTTTGCCATAAGGAGAGCAGAAGATGCTATATAGACATATTGACATATAGAGCAAGCATCTGCAAGTCTCTCTGAAATGTCCATTTTTACTTTGAATGTTTCGACTGATTTAGACATTTCTGCTTTGGGTATATTCATCACATCTGTGCCTTCCTCTCTTGTAGTCTCTAGAGATTCTCAAAAATACATTGAATTTTGTGGAATATTGGTTATAATTCCTGATGCTTATTTAGCATTATAAATTTTTTTCTAAAAACTGTCTATACTTAAGTGTCTATACTAAGGCGGTTCACTAACATCAATTAGCAGGTTGATATGAAGTTAGGGGAAAAAAAAGGATTATGTGTATTTCTTGCTAACAAGAAAGCACAATCTGATAGGTTCAATAAGAACTAAGACCCCCTGAAGAGGAAGTAAAGATGCCAGATCTCTAAACAGTTTGAGTAAATATGAATTTTAGGAATATGAATTTGGAGTTGGAATATACTATTTGGTCATTGGCTGTGCCAGTCTGTAAATTTTAACATCTAATTTAGATTTTAGAAGAATGTTATTACAATTGTTTCAATAAGTTTTATTTAAAATTTCTGTCTGTCATGATTTTAAAGCATTTTGTAAAAATTGTCAAAGACAGGAAAATGAGTAATACGATTGTATAATAAGACCTAACATTTCCTGATTATTTCTGTCATGTGCTGGGCACTGCGTCAAGTGCTCTAGATCACTAATTCATCTAATTCTCATGACAGTCCTGCAAAGAAGGACATTTAGAATTATATTCTCATTTTACGAATGAGGAAACTGAGGCAAAGCATGATTAGATATCCTTTACAACGTCACCTAGCTAGTAAGTGCTGGAGCTAAATTAAACCCAGGTCGTCTGGCTTCACAGGCTGTACCTCCTAACCAAACTACCTCTAATTTGTCTCATAAGAGTTTTTCAATTTTCTCAGTTTATTACTTTATGTTACAATACAGTCTTCTTTTTGCTACATTTAACATTACATTAGTCCATTAAAAAATTGCAAGCCTGGTACAAATATCAATAAATAAGTGAACAAAATACCAAACCAACCTGCAGATAAAAAAGTATTAAAGGAAATGCAAATACCTAAATTCAGTGTACCGAATATACCTACTCAGTATTCTATTTTACCTTACCTTTGTAGAATTTGCTTTTTTTAGGATTTATTTTTAGAGGGAGAGACAACATGTGTGCGCACATGTGCGACAGTGGTTGGAGGGGCAGAGGGAGAGGGAGAGAGAGAATCTCAAGCAGACTCCCCGCTGAGCACTGGGGATGGAGTCAAGGTGGGCCCAACTCGAGGCTTGAGGACCCTGAGATCATGACCTGAGCTGAAACCAAGAGTCAGATGCTTAACTGACTGAGCCACCCAGGCGTCCCATGTAGAATTTAAAAACCAATTTAGCAAAGGATTTGTTGTTGAGAGCATTAATTGTGGTAAGCAGTATACTGCTTTTCTGAGTCAACATGGTGCCTATGTTGAAAAATCTTACATAACGTAGGATCTCACTACCTGGACTGATATATGCATTTATTTATTAGTAGGAATCTGTTTCTCAACAAACTGTTATAAGCCAGTTAATTCTAATCATAATTCAATTTAATGATTTTTATTAAATTTCTTATTTTTCCATTTCTGGTTAATCTACAGCTATCACCCATGGTTATTCACATCATTCAAAATTGTGCTGTGTGTTCCATGTAGTTTACACACTAATCATTACTATTTTTATTGTTCCTTAACCTACAATATGGCAGACTTAGAGTAGTATGCTTTCCTTTTACTAAATATGTCCTTACTATTTGAGTTGTGCAAGTATAAGCCCATTTTTCATAATTTCTAGGATTTATGTATCATCGTTCCACTTTTTAAATTGACCGTTGATTGTTAAGACATGTCAATGAGTTAATACTACTGCACTGAAACTGTACGTTGTAAGACCCATTGTTCATGTGTAATGTATCTCACTACTAAAGACTCAGTTTGCTACACACAATCCTGAATATTGGCTAGGCACTCCCTCTGTAATTAAGCTGTGGAAATTTTAGGGATTTTCCAGTAAAGAGCATTGGGCAAACAATGAACAATTATGTAGAAAATTCATCTTCTAATTTCTGGTCTATAAAATTAATTTTTAAATAGATTTTGTCTCAAAAACACTGGGTGAAAATGATAAACACACAAAACATTTGGAACAAGATATAAAGAAATAGAGATTCCTGGGACTTTCAGATTTAGTAATATGAAAATGCACATTTAACTTTTTTCTATTTCCTATGTTTTAAGCCTATCACCAGGTCATTTAATCACTCTT
>NW_024423343.1:39166220-39208818 GCF_017311325.1 Ursus maritimus
CCAAAGAATGTGTATTTTAGTTCCTGTTCCTAATGCTTTTGTGTTGGTGACTATAAGCAGATAAAATTAATGAGTCACGCTTTCAGCTCTGCTCTTTCACATTGGTTAGGACTCTCTTCTTTTGCATGAACCGTGTTTAGTCCAGAAAAGTAACTAAAAATACAAATAGATATCTCTGCACATGGCTCTCCCATAGGTCTCTATTCATCTTTTCTATTGAAAATATCCTTCTATATACACATTATGTTTTATTACCACATCCATGTCTAGCTCCTGTAGTGTTGTTTTTTGTTTTTTGTTTTTTTTTTTTAAGATTTTGTTTATTCCTTTGAGAGAGAGACAGAGAAAGCACAAGCAGTGGGAGAGGCAGAGGGAGAGGGAGAAGCAGGCTCCCCACTGAGCTGGGAGCTTGATGTAGGGCTCAATCTCAGGACGTGGAGATCATGAGCTGAGCCGAAGGCAGATGCTTAACCATCTGAGTCACCCAGGCATCCCTAGCTTCTGTTTATGGCTCAGTTCAGTAGGGCAAGCAGTACTATTACCCATGGTACGAAATCTAGTAGAAACCTGTTGTGTGATCTAAATCTAAAATCCTACTTCTGGGGCACCTGGGTGCTCAGTCTATTAAGTGTCTGACTCTTGGTTTTGGCTCAGGTCATGCTCTCCTGGGTCCTGAAATGGAGCTCCATATAGGGCTTTGCACTCAGAGGGAAGTCTGCTTGAAGATTCTGTCCATCTGCCCCTCCCCCCCATGTGCATGTGTGCACACACACTCTCTCTCTCAGATAAATAAATCTTTAAAAAAAATGTTACTTTGTACTATTCTGTTTTTATACTATATATATGTTTAGGAATGACTACAATAGTATTATTGCAAATACTTCAAGGTATTATGGCCAAAGAATACAGATGAAATAATGAAAGCATAGTCATGATCACAGACTGATGTGAATTCGGTATTATTGCTGTTTAGAATTTCAGTTTGAATCAAATATTCAATGTCTGAAATATGATGTTGTAAAAAAAAAAAAAAAAAAAAAACCTAAGGCTTTAACTAGCTCTTTGGTAGGAAAAAGAAAATGAGGAAAGATTTTTAAAAGAAAAAAATCAGAAAGAAGAGAAAGAAAAATAAAAGAATGAGAAAAAGGAACAAAATGGTATATGTTAAGAATGCTAATGGATCATCAATTTTATTAATTATCAACTACAAGTCCCTTACAACAGTGTCTAATAATTACTGGAATTGAGATAACATACTGATTTTACTGGTTTTGTGTCTTTTCTAGTTAGTAAGGGTATCCACGAGTTGTGTTTTCATGTAGAATGAAAGCAGAAATTATTTATACATTTTCTTTCAAAATATTTTGAAATTGCTAATTATTTGGAAAACAGTATTTTAAGATTTAAGACTTAAGTAATTACTTCATTAAAAAAATAGATTCCCCCTATAGTGTTTTTTACAGGCCGGTTATTTATATTAAAGAAAATTTTCTTTGGAAAATGGAATTCTTTAAGATGTTTTGGAAAAGATTATATTTCTGTCATCTTAAAAAGTCATGTTAATCATTTGGTTAAGGATTAAATTTATCATATTGACTTAATTTTGCAAACAAAATGTTATTGATTATGTATTAATGAGGATGGATAGAATCTTTAATTGGGGCACATTGTGTCCTTTAATAGGATACTACTATTTTTCCTTTATGGTATATTTCATGTGTCAAATTGAACACAATTTTAAGAAAATAATTGTGAGGGATAAAGGAAGATAGGAGGGCTGGATGTTAAGGAGCTTGTTCCTGCCCCAGCAGATTCTCCTGATTGAGATGTAGAATTTGATTGCTACTCTTTTACAAAGGGCAAGATATAATTACTAACATTGATTATTATGTTCTCTTACAACCCTACCCCTCGCAGAAAGTAAGAGAACTGAAATAAATTTACCACAACTGATTTGACCCATATTCTTAAAGATGGTTATCATGAGAGTTTTTTGTTCCACTAGGGGGCAATTTCATATTAGACATTTGATATTTCTCACTCCCAATGGAGAAATTCTTAGATGTAAGCCTGGAATTATTGACAGGCAAAGTGAATTTTGAAAGAGTAAAATCTGATGTCTGACTTCAGAGTCAGCCTTAAATATATTTCAGTATTAGGCAGTCTTTTCGAGCCAAGAGCGATAGGAAAGGTAGCATCTGTTGAAATGTTCTAGGATGAGATTGCTTTTTAGAGGCAGGAGGGAGAAGATAATTTTGTCATGGAGAGAAGGGGACTTAATAAAGGCAAAGCCTTTTGAGGGTGGCTCTGTTTGTATTACTTTGAACCGTGCTTTAATTTTAGAAGCCAAAATACAGAATCGGAGAAAGGCCTAAGGGTGTTTTTATGGTAGCATATTTTCTTATATAAGTGATAACACTAGTTGATCTATTTGCTTGATTCTAATACATTTCTTTATAAAACTGTTTTTTCGAACAATAACAATACCTCAGTAAGCGCAATGCAGTTTTTCCAGAGGAAGAGAAAAAGTTTCACGATTTTAAGCACTGTTTTATTATGAATCAAGTTACTTTCAAAAACCCATGGAGTGCATTCAACCTGCTTCTGTTATTTGCTTTGCATTTAGTAACAGCAGGCCTGTGGAGTCTTTCTTACATTGAAACCCCAGCTTCTCAAACCACTGTTTATCTTGGCTAAGCCTTAAAAAGCAGCTCCCTCTTTAGGATCATAGAATTTCACCACTGTTATCAAAATCTTACCACCAATTGCCTAATCCTTTATTTTACAGTGACACAGCTTCACTTGTAGGGACTCAAGGGGTTTTCCTTTAAGAAAGAAGAAGAAGAAGAAGAAGAAGAAGAAGAAGAAGAAGAAGAAGAAGAAGAAGAAGAAGGGGAAAAAAAAAGCCAGATTCACATGCAAACATGAACACACATGCATAAATGTACACACATTCACACATATCACAAGGAAGGGAAGTTACATACTCATAAATTCTGTGTACTTTCACTTATAGCACAATAAAATATTTCCAGTCAATTTTCTTCATTTTTAGTGGTAAAACGAGTTGAATTGAGCTCATTTCAGTCAATTTACTTTAATATAATTCTTATTTTTTCTGTGATCTGTCAGTTTGTTTTTTCTTAACCTGAAAATAATTATTGTAAAACTAGTGTGATCTAACTGTTTGCACTAGTGCGTTTTTATTTTTGTAACTGAGCAAAATTGCCAGTAAAATGATTTTAACTTTCAGGTACTTATTTTTATTTAAATGCTATTAACAATAAAAAATAGCAATTGCTAGATTGTTTATTAATGTTTGATAGAGTGATAGATTAATAGACTACTTACTATGGGAAACGTATATAGAAGTACGATTAAATTGTTTTGTTGGGACGCCTGGGTGGCTCAGTCCATTAAGTGTCTGCTTCGGCTCAGGTCATGATCCTAGGGGCTGGCAGCCTGCTTCTCCCTTGCCTGCTGCTGTCTCTCTTTCGCTCTGACAAATAAATAAATAAAATCTTTAAAATAAATAAATAAATAGTTTTGTTTATTTGGATTGTTTTATAGAGAAAATTGTAATTGAAGCATTGTTTGTACTAGAATGTATATAAAACAAATAATAGTTTTTTTTGTGTGTGGGGAAAGCAACCTGGGAAAACTTTGATTGGAACTTTTTAATCAATTTATTGGGGAATGTCTGTTTTAGATTGTAGGGGGTCAGGGAATCTGTCAATTACTTTTGTTGGCAACAGAGTCATTAGTAAGTAGATCTGTATGACCTCATTTGGCTTCTCTGAACAAAGTGTCTACTTAAGCGTGTGAGAACAAGATATATGTAAAATCTTGACCATGAATGCAATATATGTCTATTATAAAAAAATTCAAAAATAAGTGAGAACACAAAAGAGGAAATGGATAGCCGTTATTTATTTTAGAAATGATATGCCATTGTGTAACAACTTCTTTTATGTGTGCAAATGACTATAAAAGAAACACTCTACCAAATTCTGATTACTTGGTGAAATTCTGATGATCTCCTCTAGGTTAAATTTTCGACATCACTACTTCAATTCGCTTTCAATTATAACTCAGTAGACCACAGTGTAATATTAGTAAAATATTAGTAAAAAGACATTGTGAGGATTAAATAAAAATAATATGTGTGAAAGAGCTTTATAAACAGAGGTGTTATTATTAAGCTCCTTGGAGTTTAAATCCATGACTAATTCCCCTGTAAGTGCCCAGAATCTAATGTGGGGGCTGGCATATAGTACAGATTACGAGTACACATCCTAACATACTGAGGATTTTAGTGGAGAGCTCTGATGATGTAAATAATAATGTTAAAAGCCTTATGGAGCCCAGAGTTTGGACTTTCAACAGAAAACCCTTACGTTTGTGCATTGACAAGTAGTGTGGAATTGAGTAGAAGCCTAAAAAAATGTGATAAATACTCAACATTTCCACTGGCATAGGTCAGAAGTCTAAAATCTGATTGAACATATGAAAGACATTTTTACTGTTTGGATATGGTTAAGAAATAGAGGTATAGAGGTTAATGATGATGATATTCTAAGAAAACAGACATGCACTAAAGGCTGCCAAGTATTGATCTGTTGGATATATCAAGGACACAGCCAACCTTGAAGAATTGGGCAGTGAAAGTATCTGTCCTTCTTATATTATTGTCCAGGGACCTCCTAAAATTCAGGCAGGGAAAATATAGTAGGGATGCTTTGCTTGGGTGATCATTTGTACTCATCAGATATTAGTAGATATGAAGCTTATTTTTAATAGGTGTTAAACATATGACAGTTAAACATATTCAAAAATCATATGAAAAAGCACTAATTTAGTGCCTTAGATAGGATTAAGTTGAATTTGGTTTGAGTTTAAAGAATTAGAAATAGTAATTGCAGTAAGATATCACATAAAGAAACGATACTACACATAGTGAGAGTTAACATCTACTATACAGAAATCACGTTAGCTAATTCCTTGGCCCTCTAGGAGATAATCACAATTTCACCACCTATGCTGATAATTAGAATTTGGTAGAGTGTTTCTCTCATAGTCATTTGCATTTTCGCTTAAAACAAGTCGAATGGTTTCCTCCCCCACCCCAACCCTGCACTCTCCCAATGCAAAAAGTAATTATAATTTACATGTTAGTTTGGGATTGGCCTCATAAACTTGGCTAATTCAATTCAGATTCCTTAAATCTGGGTCCAAAGTATTTATTTAGTTAGTTTTTTAAGACTATTTTTTATAGCAATTTTAGATTCACAACAAAATTGAGAGAAAAGTACAGAGATTTCCTCTATATTCCCTACCCCACACATGCACAGCTTCCCCCATTATCAAGATGCCCACCAGAGTGGCACATTTGCTACAGTTGATCAGCTTACACTGACACATCATAATCACCCAAAGGAAGTAGTTTACATTAGTGCTCACTCTGATGAGGGAACAGAAGGCAAGCTGAGGACAAAGCAATATCTGACACCCCACAACTCCTCCCCACTATAGGATATATGTGACCTCCGGGATTCCTGGCTGCCCTAAAGCTAAGGAAAGGAAAAACAAATAGTAACTTAGAGATCACAATCCTGCAGGACCCGAGTCTCCCTCAGTTTACAAATGTCTTAGCAATTTACAAGAACAAAGCATTTCCATCAATAACCTAACTTCTAGAAGGAAATGTAGCTATAATTAAATGTCCTTATAATCTACAGCCCATTGACAGGTACTCGCAGCAGGCAGAGTATAATGTTCCTCCAGGAAGCTCCCAACTATCTTACTGTTAATGCCTTGCTGGAGGGAAAAACAACCTTAACGTGACAATGGCAAGGCCTCTGGTATCCTGTGAGTCTTCTTTAACATATGAAAATCTTTTTGAAATCTCCCTTTTCCTTACCTCCCCCAACCCCATAGTATATAACCAGCCACCCCTCACAACCCCGGGCACCAGTTCTTTCTGCCCAGGGCTCCTGTCCCGCTGCTTTAATAAACCACCATTTTGCACCAAAGACGTCTCAAGAATTAAATTTTTTTGGTCATTGGTTCCAGACTGCACCCCACTGAACCTCACCTATATTCCAAAGCTATATCAGTTCTTCCCCCAAATATTTTTTTAAAAGATTTTATTTATCCAGACTGTACCCCACTGAACCTCACCTATATTCCAAAGCTACATCAGTTCTTCCCCCAAATATTTTTTTAAAAGATTTTATTTATCCAGACTGCACCCCACTGAACCTCACCTATATTTCAAAGCTACATCAGTTCTTCCCCCCAATATATTTTTTTTAAGATTTCATTTATTAGAGAGAGAGAGAGGGAGAGCAGAAGCAGGGGGAGAAGCGGGTTCCCCGCTGAGCAGGGAGCCTGTTGGGGCAGGATCAAGACCTGAGCTGAGGCAGAGGCTTAACTGACTGAGCCATCCAGGTGCCTCTTCCCTAAATAATTTTAAAGAATGATTTAGTTACAGTACTTGTATACAACAAATACCTTTTTTAATATAAGAGTTTTTAACAGTGAATAAAAGAAGACAGGAGACTAGTGTATGTGATAGTTATTTTTAGTTTCTAGTGATAGGGAATAATAGATTTATTTAATCTCGTTATTATCTAATTCAGTCAGAGGTATTTATAGTGTGTGTGACAACCATCCTACTACTTTTACCTTAGCTGCCACACAGTTTTAATTGGTTTTCATCTCTTGAAGATTTTTCCATTTTATCTTTTATTGTTGGGTTGAGAAATGGTTGCCTATGCTACTATGTATAGTATATACAGAGTAGTTCTATTGCCCTAAAAATCGTCTGTGCTCAGCCTATCCAAACCCTCCTCTCCACAACTCCTAGACCACTGATCTCTTTACTGTCTCCCTAGTTTTACCTTTTCCAGAATGTCATGTAGTTGGAATTTTAGATTGTATTCTTTCGCTTACTAATATGCATTTAAGTTTTCTACATGGCTTTCGTTGGCTTGGTAGCTCATTTTTTAGTGCTAATATTCCATTATTTGAATACAGCACAGTTTATTTATCCATTCACCTACTGAAGGACATCTTGATTGTTCCCAGGTTTTGGCAATTATGAATACAGCTGCTGTAAACATCCTTGTGCAGACTTTTGAGTGGATGTAAGTTTTCAGTTCCTTTAAGTAAATGCCAAGGAGCAGGGTTGCTGGATTTTATGGTAAGAGTATGCTTAGTTTTGTACAAAACCACCAGACTCTTCCTAAGTGGCTGTACTATTTTGCATTCCTACCAGGAGTGAGAGAGTGTTCCTATTGCTCCACATCCTCAGCAGCATTCTGTTTTGTCATTGTTCCAGATTTTGGCCATTTTTAATATGTCTATAGTGATATCTCATTGTTCTAATTTGCAATGTCCTGATCACCTATGGTGTTGGTCATCTTTTTGTATTCTTATTTGCCGTTTGTATATCTCTTTGGTGAGGTATCTGTCAAGATTTTTGGCCCAATTTTTAATTTATTCTTATTATTTTCTTATTGTTGAATTTTAAGAGATCTTTTTTTGTATTATGGATAACATTCATTTATCAGATTTTTCCTTTGCAGCTATTTTCTCCCAGTCTGTGGCTTCTCTTCCTTCATTCTCTTGAAAATGTCTTTAGTAGAGCAGAAATTTTTAATTTTAACAAAGTCTAGCTTATTAACTATTTCTTTAAAGAATTGGGTTTTGGTGTTGTATCTAAAAAGTTGTCATCATATCCAAGGTCATCTAATTTTTCTCCTATGTTATCTTCTAGGAGTTTTATAGTTTCACATTTCACATTTAAGTCTGTGATCCATTTTGAGATAATTTTGTGAAAGGTATAAGTTCTATGACTAGATTTGTTTTTGTTTTTGTTTTTTTTTTTTTTTTTTGAATGTGGATGTCTGTTCCACCACCATTTATTGGGAAGAGTATCTTTGCTTCATTGTATTGCCTTTACTTCTTTGTCAAAGATTAGTTGACTATATTAGGTGGGTCTATTTCTGCAATCTTATTCTGTTCCATTGATCTATTTGTCTGTTCTTTTACCAGGGCCACACTCTCTTGAATTCTGTAGCTTTATAGTAAGCCATGAAGTCAGGAAGTATTATTCTCCAACTCTGTTCTTATTCAGTGTTATGTTGGCTATTCTGGGTCTTTTGCTAATGTATTAATTTTATTAGTATATTATAGTACCTCTGTGACCTATGTGATTATAGTACCTATATTTTTATTTCATAGCCTTTGTTGTCTACAAAATAAATTGTCAATGCAGTATTATAAATAAAGCAAAAATAGTGTTTTTAAGAATCCTGCCAATAATTTTATTCTGAGAAAATTTGGACCAGACTTTTGTAAGCCCAGACATTGTTTCAAATTCAGCAAATGTCAAGTAAAAGGAAAGAATGTCCTTTTTTTGACTTTTATAACATACATGACTTAAAAAATGGGCAAGAAGGGTTTTTGATTTGAAATAAATTCAGGGCTGGCTCCGGTATGTCCTTGAATGTAAACACTGTTTTGGACTATGTACAGTGCTTTTTAAGAGGAACTGAAAGCCTCATTTAATATTTAATAAATATTATTGGAGAAGATATTATATGCTAAGATATGAATAGCAAAATATCAACATAATTGAGGAAGAGAGAAAATTTTTAAATAAAGGTAAAATTTACAATATGTCAGATGGTGACATAATAAATGATGAAGAAAATAAAGCCAAAAAAGAGAGAATGCAGGGTGGCAGTTAAATTTTGAAGTATATTAGTATAGGAAAGAGTTCAGCAAAAGCCTCCTAAAGACCCAAAGAATGTGAGAACATGGAACTGGGTGACATGACCAATGGACTGTGTGAAATATAGCAGAGGTCCAAAGCCTGAGATTGATGACACACTCCAACATTTTGAAGTTGGTGAGATGCTGTAAACCAGCAAAAGGCCTGAGAAGAAATGGCTAAAGATGTGGGAGGCAAACTGGGAGTACATTGTGTTCTGGGTGCCTTATGAAGGGAGTACATTGTGTTCTGGGTGCCTTATGAAGGAAGTTTTCATCTTTCCTCAAATATCTCATCCACTGACTATCAGATATACTGCTCTGCCCACCTAGGTAACCTCAGATTCTTCTACCAGAAATATTAGGAAAATATGTAACACTGAGTAGAAAAGAACAGATTTCACAAGGTTTCTATTGGATGTTTTTCTTTTTTATGATAAACTCAATCCCTTTTCCTGAAGTACTATCAACAATTATTTCACAAGTGACAGATTGACTTTTGGAGTACACTGTCAGAAGTAGCTGATATGATCAGAACAGTGGCTTTCATGAATCTTTACAGTCTTAAAACCTTTACTACCAGAAGGACTAGATTATCAGGGTTATATTCTTTACTCTCAAGTAGCTTTCAAAGAAATACAATAAAGTAATTGTAAACATGAGAAACTTTTGAACATAAGTATATATAGCTTCCTTGCCTTATGGCTCAATGAGGTATGTTGAACATGTATACACCCTCATTAATGATTACAAATGAACATATGAAGGCACTTTGCATAGTACTGAAGATATTCAGATAAAAGATACCTACAATGTTCTAGTTCTTCAATAAGAATATAAGTTTTAAACCAGGATGAAATACATGTTACAGAATGTTAAAAGACTGTAGTAATGTCAATGAAAGTTCACATGGATATGTACCAATGAGCTAG
This sequence comes from Ursus maritimus, assembly GCF_017311325.1. Taxonomy (NCBI): domain Eukaryota; kingdom Metazoa; phylum Chordata; class Mammalia; order Carnivora; family Ursidae; genus Ursus; species Ursus maritimus. The sequence continues at coordinate 39,175,931 of NW_024423343.1, forward strand.
CTGAGCGCTGAAGAGAAGTTCTACTTAGTCATGGAGGAGGGATCTTTATGTAAGAGGTAACACAAGGTGTCACAAGAAGTAAGCAAAGAAAGAAAGGACTAAGTCTTATGTATTAATATTCCTAATATTTCTAGTATTTCTTGCTGTATAAATGCTTATAGTTGAGAAAAAAGGAAAAAAATAAGCATTTAAAGACACTATTTAATAATTTGTAATATCTATGATTGGAATGACAATATGCCCCATTTTCATGGGAAAGTTCAAGTTTATGCCTGTTTTTTTCTGTGTATGTGTGTTTGTAAAGTTCTTAACTGTGTCCCTTTAACTTGTGGGAAAAGTAGATTATAAAATACCTTAGAATTCTTACAGACAAAATAAAATATGGAAAAGTACATCTAAATTTCAAAGGAATATAGATTTTGTTGTCTTTATCATGCATATTTTCTAAAATAAACATAAATCTCAAAAATATTTTTTGAAATAAAGTGCAAACTAAATGAAACACACAGTCCTGGATTGGATACTAAACCAGATATTTTTTTTCTTTTGTTATAAAGTGCACTAAATAAAGTGCAAACTAAATGAAACACACAAACCTGGATTAGATACTAAACCAGATACTTTGTTTCTTCTGTTATAAATTGCACTCTTTGGATAATCTATGAAACGTGAATCTCTTTAATTTAGATAATATCATTGTATCAGTGGTTATAGAATAGAATGTCCTTGATTTCAGGAAATAGACACTTTAGTATTTAGAGGTAGAGGAATATCATGTCTACAACTTACTTTCACACATTGGAGAAAAATTATAAATAGATCTATTACCTATCCTCTATCCATCTATCCATCTAGGGTAGGGGAAGGAGAGAGAAGGAGAGAGAGAGAGAGAGAGAGAATGATATGGTAAAATGTTAGCACATTTTTGAAATCTGGGATTTCTGTACTATTTTGGTAACTTTTTCCTAAGTCTGAATTATTTCAAAATTTTGACAAATTTTTAAAAATATAGCAATTTTTTTAAAAGAACAAGAAATATATAGACACATACATGGACACGTACACTGGATTGAATCTAGTATGTTCTTGAGTTTTTCAAAATTAAATGAGAAACAGAAACAAGTTCTGATTATAGGACTTAAGAGGTATTATAGTTCAGTGATAAAAAACAGACATAAAGTTGGAAGGTTTAAGTTGGGTTTCTGAATCATCACAAAAACCAGGCAGTCATAAGCACTTTGAATCTCATATTCTTCAAATTAAGATGCAAGAGCTGCCCTAAATAATTCATATGGATAGATTTATTCTATCTATTCTATGTATTAGAATTTCAAAATGGAATTATTTGATTTATTAAGTAAGAAATGCACCATCATTAGATCTAGTTAACAAAGTGTGTATATTTAACTGATGAATAGAGAATATTTATGCATGAGGTTGTTACAGATTAAATTCTAAGACTTTATGTTAGCTATGTTCTAAAAGATGATGAAGTGTGAATAACACTGTGCAGCCTTAAAATACCATTCATCACAGGGTTCTATAATGGGTAACTTTAAAACTTTATTTATATCATATTGTCATGTGTCTTTTATCATTATTATTATTAAGGATTTATTTATTTATTTTAGAGAGAGAGAGAGAGCATGTGAGTTGGGGGGAGGGGCAGAGGGACAGAGAAAGAATCCTCAAGCAGACTCCCCGCTAAGCATGGAGCCCCACACAGGGCTCAATCCCAGGACCCTGAGATCATGACCTGAGCCCAAATCAAGAGTTGGTCGCTCAACTGACTGAGCCACCCAGGGGCCCCTATTATTATTTCTAATGACAATTGCACAGTTTCAATTTTGTGTTAAATTATATTGAAGAAAGTAGATTATTAAGCTAATATGCTTGAATTTCTTTTAAGTGTTATATATACATGTATAATGTGTGTGTGTATTCTATTGTGACATTCTTTAAAATGTCTAAGCATGTCACTGGGAACTGGAAAACATTTTGAAGAGAGAATTTGCATGTTTCAGAAACAATAAAAACTATATTAACTTTAATGTGGTGAAAATATATATGATTTCTTAATATATTATGATTTTGGACTATACGATCCAGTAGAACTACTATAATAATTCTAATGCCATCATTTTCTCTTAGAAAATATTTTAATTAAATCCTATGTTACTAGGAAATGCTATAAATTTGGGAGAATTAGGTCATGTAAGAGAGTAGCATCTTAATGCACTATTATTTGCAACCAATTTAGGATGTGTCAAGAGTCATATGCTTCTCTGAAACTACTCTGTCATGTTGTGTTCTTTTTGTTTTATATTGTTTTAAATAATCACAAAGTACGTGATTCCATTATTCTAATCTCAAATGCACATTATGAGTAGTCTTGGAGAAAGCTAATTCTTGGATTATCAGGTGAAATAATAAAATAATTTATAATTTAGAAATAATAGGCAATTTCAAGAAATTTTATGACAACTTTATATTTTTAAAAGTTATGTACATAAGACTGTGTTGATAAGCTCTGTACTAGTCCAGTTTAATATGACAAATACAATGCATTCATCTTTATTCTTTTATGGATAACTTATGGCAAAGAAGATCAAATATCTCCTGCTTTGTCAAAAATTTAGAATTTTTAATTAAGTTGTATATTTTTTTTAGAATTCCAAGCTAGAATCTTGTGTTTGGAATATGAAATTTATAACTTTATCTAAAGATAATCTATCTGGTTAAATTTCTGCTTTACCAGCCATGACCTACCTTGGTGAAGTAAACTCGTTTAGTGGGAAATGATGGTTTGAGCAGAGAGCATTTTTGGTCCTGTGAAATATTTTCTGGCGTTTGATAAGAAATATCATATGAGGAGGAAAAATCTAAGAATATTGACTTTCTTAATTATTTATCATTAATTGGTCACCAGAATGGGCTCTAGAAATGTGAAAATGGTATCCATCTCAATTTTATTACCTGGTACACAGTAGATATGAAATAAATATTTGGAAGAAATATGAATGAATAAATAATTAAATGGATATATAAGGAAAATCATCCATAGGATGCTGTTGCAATGGTCATTATAAAATAATCTTAAAAACAGACTGGGCAGAGTAAAATTTATTCCAAATAGAAAAATGCTATCTTATTTCTACACACTAATAGAGAAATTTTTCATAAAATCTGAATATGTACTACTGACTTCAAACTTCTATTACCTCTGTTTTTTTCTTTTTTAAAAAATATTTATTTATTTATTTATTTATTTATTTATTACCTGTTTTTCTATTTACCACCCTAAAACATCTGCTCTCACTTTATGCTGCCTGCTTTTATCACTGCCATGCATCTCTTTAAGGGTTTTCTTTAAGGATTTGATCTTAAATGGAATTAGAAATTCTTATAAATTTACTTTTCCTTAAAATACAGTAATTTATCTTTAAGTTAGTTCATGGCTAATTTTTTTTAAATATAGGTTGCATTTTATCATATTTCAAAAAAATATCTGAAATCACTTTGGGCTTTCAAAAGTGACAAAAACATGCAGAAAGAAAAAGTTACATTGCTGTTATTACCAAACAAAACATTTTTGTCCTGATGTTTTTGTTCTGGATGATAGTGTAAATAAGTCTTAAATAAAAGAAAGAGGGAGAAAAAGAGAGGGAGGTTATTATTAAATGAAACTATGTGGTAGTTATAAATATTATGAAGAAAAGAAAAATGTTTAAAAGAACAGAAAGGTAGTTAAAATGGTTAAAATTTCATATAATATCAAGAAAGAAATTTTTAGGAGATGATAAATGAACAGTTACCTAAATGATGAAGAATAAACCATGAGCCAATGCAAAGGAAGAACTTTCCACATGGAAGGATGGCAAAGGTAATGACTCAAGTATGGGCAAAGTTGGTATGCCCAAAGGACAGGAAGCAAGTACCTAGGATTATAGTTCCCTACTTAAGGTAGGGAGTAGTAGGAGATTAATTCAGATGGTTCTGTGTTTCAAAATAGTTCCTTGTTCTAGAGACAAGGCCAAGAAGAATCCCTGGCATTGCGTAGAGTGGAGAAGGTTATAAATGTGAAGACTTAACATTTTTATTGGATGTTGTGGACCGATTTCCTCAATCTCTTTTCTACTTTTCCTAATTTTAGAAGCAGGAAAGGTAAAAATTATGTTTTCCAGACTGCCTTGAAGTGAGAATTTTGGATGCAGTTTGGGCTCCTCCAGTTGCTTACACTTAATATTGGGAAGGTAGACATAATGTGGAGACTATGTTTCTTCTCCTTTGCTAAAGGGAAGATCATAAAATCTGGTGTTCAGAAAGTTACATCATCCATACCTACCACACCAGAGACCCACCAGCTTTCTGAGGCTACGAGGCTGTTTGAATGGAGGTGTGATGACTGTAGCAGTATTTTTCTGACCTCCAGATGTCAGTACATTAATGTCTTTGAGTTTAAAAGACCTGACTTTTCCTGGAGTTCTCCAGTGGTTTTGTGGACACTTAATTCCTTGTATTAAAGTTCTGTCTGTTTTAAATTTCCAAGTCACCATTCTTAGTCTTTGAACTAAAGGAGATCATTGCAACTTATTTCATCTCAGATAGTGAGCAGAAAGAATGAAGAACTGATTCAGATACAATAATTCATAATGAAGCACCATTTTAAATACTCTAAAACGTACCAAGTACTTCCAGAGAACCATCTTTCATGACCTTATTGCCCATTCTCATATTATAACAAAACCTTCTTTCATTAATTCATGTTATACCCAGATTTTCTTAGGGAAGAGACACTGGATTACTCCCATTTCTATTTTGATTTTTAGTAAAGATAATTTAAAAATTACCAGTATAGTAAAACTGTTTTATTTTGGTCTACTTGGTTTATCTGGTACTTCCAGGACTTCACTGGTCCCTGCTGGTGCTAAGGATGAAGGAGTTTCCTTATGCTGGGCTGTCCCACTGTCTCAATGAGTGAGGGAAGTCTCGAGCCCAGTGGCACAGAGACTTCCTAATTAGGCTACTTATTAAGATGTACTCTCTCTTGCTTCCCAGCCACCCTGGCATCCATTGGTGGAGGAGGAAAGTCTTAGGGAATAAGAATGTTTGTCCTGTCCACTAACTGTTAGCTGGGTTCTCAAAAGATCTCCCATTGCTGCTAATACTGGGCTTACATAGTGCTTTTGGGAAGGTTCCTGTATGATGATTGCTGATTTTTTATGACTTAGGAATGGCCTAATTTAATTAAACTCTACATAAAAATAATTGTTTTGAATATTTAAAATACTCTAATTAGGGTATGACTCTCGCAACACAAAGAAATTTCTACATATTGAAAATTTCCCTGAGATTGTAGCCATGCTACTTGAATAAGAATAAATACATATGAATTGTTAGGAACCTTACTATTGTATATAGTTTTATGTATCTGTATTACAGATATATCAACACGATCTATATACACATACATAAAGCATATATTATGAAACATTTGTTTTATGAAAAAATTTAAAATATATTTCTATGGTGAAGATGCTATTCTTGGAGAGACAAATGTGATTTTCCTAAATGGTTTCATGTCCATGTATGAAGCTATTAAGATTTCTAATATTATTTCAGCCAACCTTTAATGCAAGCATTCAATATTTAATTTAAAAATTTAATTTTTATTATTCTTCTAATACCAGCACGCGCACGCGTGCGCACACACACACACACACACACACACATTTGAGCAACAGAATGACACTGAACTCCTTAAACATAGTGTGCTAGGACATACTTCCCGTTTTTGACCTGTAGATTAGTAGTACAATAGTATTGCATCATTTTTTAAGTTTCAATAGTTCTAAGCATTGTATTTATAAGTTCCAAATTTTAATTTCTACCCTAAAAAACCATGGATAGATAAGAAACATACCAGCAAATATTTGACATCTTATTATCTGTATGGTATTATTAGTAGGTTTGAAGGGGGATGCAAATAACTGAGAACACTACTTATAGGAACTTGTAATTAAATTGGGAGTAGTAAAACACTAACATCTTATGGAGGGTGTGAATCATAGATTCAGTTGTGCAGAACTGATACGTGTCTTTACTCTTTTTTTATTAGTTAATTCTAAATCAAAACCTGTCCAAGCTGTCATCTACAATTCAAATTCAGCCTTAGGACTTGATTCCTTCGTTTAGTCCACCGATGTTCTACGATTATTCTAGTGTCCTACATTGAGGAGGCCCCAGTCTTAATTCACTAGTTCTGAGTAGTACTGAAGCACCTGTTATCCCAGTCTTGAGGGTCCTTTTAGTTTCAGAAACTTTCTGTTTTTATGCTGTCTTTGAGGTCCATGTAGAAAAAAAAAAAACCCAAAAAATAACAAAACTCAGTATCTGCTTCATTGGAGCATAAAGTGGCTATTCTCTGATATTTTCCACTTCCTCAAGGTGTTGTCAGCTAATTGGACCCAAGGCCTCTGTTAAAAAGATCTGTAGTCTTTTCATCTTCTATTCAACCTGTCTTAATCCTTATCCTCCAAATCCTTACTTTTTTCTTCCCTCACCTGTGCCAACCCTTCTGGAGACTGAATGGTAGAAAAGATAGGGAAAGCTAATGATTTCAGCTGCTTTTCACCTCAGCTTGCTGGGTTCTCTGAGAAAAGAAAATGCAAAGCACCTGACTGTCTTTCTGGAAAGAAGTAAATAGAGGATTCTTTGAGTTATTCTATTAATATACTCTCCTCCCACAATGACTAAACAACTAGATAAAATCATGCTTGAACCAGACAATGAAAATTGCAGAGGACATGAACGGGGCTTGTGGTTGCATCAAGTTTGATCAGAGTAGGCACAACAGAGAGATGCGTTTTGAAAATATACAAATGATGTAAGGCTAATGATGGGAAGACAGCATGGATATGCCATTGAAAAGGAATAGTTTCGGGGCACCGGTGTGGCTCAGTCAGTTACGGGTCTTCCTTCAGCTCAGGTCATGACCCCAGGATCCTGGGATTGAGCTCTGCATCAGAGGGCTCTCTGCTCAGCAGAGAGCCTGCTTCTCCCTTTCCCTCCTCTGCCTACTTGTGCTCTCTCTCTGTCTCTTTCTGTCAAATAAATAAAATCTGTTAAAAAAAAATGAATGGTTTTATGTGGAATAAGTAAAATTAGTTAATAAAAAGTGCTTTTTTGTGTTTTCTAATTATAGGTTAGGCATATCAAAGTATAGGTTGGGGTTTATAATGTGTGATGAAATGGCAATGAGAACCATCAAAATTAAGTAATGGCACATTAGCTACAACAGAATAACTGTATTGATAAGTATAAAAAGGAAATGAAATAAGATGAGCTTCACATCTTTTAAATCAGTCAATATGTCACCATTACACTGTATGATATTGTAAGCACCCTGATTAGATGCTTGATGGCATGTTACATATGGCATCATTGACCATTCATAGTATGAATATTTAATAGCAGACAAGTAAAGATAATCACAGATAAAGAAAAAAAAAGGATCCATGTAACTTTTGAAAAATATCAATGGTTAGTGCTATAGGCTTAGGCAATCTTTAAAAGGTTAGAGGTCAATGCAAGAATAAACATGACTTGTATTACATGATATTACTTTGAATAAAGGGCTGAAAAAGTTGCATTATTTAAGTGAGAAAGTATATTTTTTAAATTTATATTATATCATGACAAAAATGTTTCTGTTACGTGCAACCTGAGCTGAGATACTAGCCTGTAAGTTAACACATAACACATGTCATGGCTCATGTACACAAAAGAAGCTGTAAAGAGTTTTCTGATGGGGAAAACAAAAAACAAAAAAATTCAAGAACAAACACCACAAAACAAATCCTTTTTTCTCATCCTAATTACTATATTAAATGTGATGTTAAATTTTTCCTTTTTATCTATTTTCTAGTTCTGGTGTATACACATCTTTATAAGGCAACCAAGAAGTATTTATCAGTTATGTACCATGTAATTATCATCGCACCACACATTTAATCTGCCAACTCTTGCTCAGTATGGAACAATTTAATTATATATCTTGGAAAATTACATTTTTTTTTCTAGATCATGTGTATTAGATTGTCCATTAGAGTGGTTACCAAACACGCTTTGGAGTCCAGGTACTTGGTCATTTACTATTATGAAAACCTGGAAAAGGATTTCGTCTCTTCAAAGCCTCTGTTTCTTCAACTCTAAGTGTTGGAAATAATAATACATAACTCAGTATTATGTAGATTAAAGGAGTTAAGTTAATCATAGTGCTGACTATAGATTCTAAACTGTTACTATATGTGGTGTAAAAACATGATGAGAAGATAAACAACTGTATAAGATGAAATAGTGGTATGAGAAAAAATTGTTGTAGTGTCCTGTTTGCTCAGGTATCTTCTTCTTCTTCTTCTTTTTTTTTTTTAAAGATTTTATTTATTTATTTGACAGAGATAGAGACAGCCAGTGAGAGAGGGAACACAAGCAAGGGGAGTGGGAGAGGAAGAAGCAGGCTCATAGTGGAGGAGCCTGATGTGGGGCTCGATCCCATAACGCCGGGATCACGCCCTGAGCTGAAGGCAGACGCTTAACCGCTGTGCCACCCAGGCGCCCCATCAGGTATCTTCAACTGGGATAACTCTTGTTCTTCAGATTGAACCCAGAGCGTTTACTCTCTTGGATTGAGATTATCTTTAGTAAAATGCATTACCATGAGTAACCAATTAAGCTCTTGTCTGAGTTTGTCAAATACATTTCAACCTGAAATTTAGCTTAACTAACCAATCTCACTTAACATTAACACTAACAAATCAAGTAAATAAGTATATGATGCAAAATGTGATTGGTGTTGTAAATTTATAAGTTTGATTCTATAAGGACATTGTTCTCAGTCTATTCCCTTGCTTACATTGGAGCAGTGGACCCAATCCAGGTTGCACACAGAATAATCTCAGCTTTAAAAAAAATACCAATGCCTGATCCTTACTTCAACATTTATAATTTAACTAGTCTGGAGTAAAGCTTTGACTTCAGAATTGTCTGAAATATTTTCAGGTGCATCTAATAAGAATGAAGTTTAAAAAAACTGAATTTGAATAAACTGTTGCTAGGCAAATGGTGCTAGATACTTTCTGTATAATAATATATTGGAGTGTTTTTTTGTGAATAGAAAATCAAATTATAAAACAAGTCCTTAAAGAGCAGAGGTGGGAAAATAGAATTAGACTATAAGCAATCTCTTATACTGTTTTGAAATAGTACAATAACAGTAGACTATGAGCAAGTAAAAATGAATGTTGCAATCTTTAGAACAATGCTTCTCGACTGGGTACTACTTTTCCCCCAGAGGGATATTTAACAATGCCTGGAGACATTTCTGGTGATTACAGTTGAGATGGAGTAATATTGGCATCATAAGTAGAAACCAGGTATGCTTCTAAACCTCCTATAATGCACAGGACTGCCTCTTCACAACAAAGAATAATCCAGCCCAAAATTTCAATAGTGCCGAAGTGGAGAAATCCTGTTCTAGAATAAGTACTGAAAACATCAATACCAGAGATAAAATTCAAATTAAATAATTATCAGTTTATCCAAAAAAGGGCAGTTGAGGAGGAACAGAAGGACAATAAACAAATAGGATAAATGAGGGAAAAAGAGAAAATTAGGAGACTCAGCCTTAACCCTATCAGTAAGTCTATGACATGTAAAGGGACTAAACATTACACTTAAAAGGCAGAGCCTGTCAGACTGGCTAAAAAATCAAGACCTAAGCTTATGTGATTTACAACAAACATAGCTTATGTATAAGACACAGATAGGTTAAAAGTAAGATGGTGAAAAATGATTAACTATGCAGACAGCATATGAAGGCCGGTGAAGTTATAGTAATATCAGACAAAGTATGTAGCTAAAGAGAAAAAAAAATGACATTTCATAATGGTTCGCTAGTTGACATTTCATAACTGGTTCAGTGTCTGCCTTTGACTCAGGTTATGATCCTAGGACCTGGGATTGAGTCCCACATTAGACTCCCTGCTCAGTGGGGAGTCTACATCTCCTTCTCCCTCTGCTCTTTCCCCTGCTTGTGCTCTCTCTCTTGCACGCTCTCACTCTCAAGTAAGTAAAGTCTTAAAAAAAAAAAAAAAGAAAGAAAAGAAAATAGAGGAATGAACAATTCCCAAATCATTTTATGGGTTAATATTTATTTGGCATCAAAACATGAAAAATACAACAAAAGGGTATTATATATTAAAATTCTGCACGAAAACAAATGTAAAAATTCTCAACAAAATGTTAGCAGATCAAATTCAGCAATACATGAAAAGAGATAAATCATCATGACCAAGTCAGGTGTATCACAGGAATGCAAGTTTGATTCAAGAGTTGAAATCAAACAATGTAAAATACCATATTAACAGAATAAAGATGAAAAACCATGCATTTCATTATGCAGCAAAAGAGACAAAATTTCATGTTTCTTCCCTTTAAAAACTCTTATCATATTAGGATTTAAAGAAAACTTCTTCTAGATGCCGAAGGTCTTCAAAACAAGTGAACATGAAATAAACAAATCTATAGCTAATGTATATGCATAGCCTAATAGAAAAACATAAAAATTTTTCTTGTAAGATAAAGCCTAAGCTAAGTATGTGTGCTGTCACCAATTTGATTCAACATTTTCTATAAGTATAATAAGGCAAGGGAAAAAAAAAAAGACAATCAATTTGAAAATAAAAAATTAAAACTAATTTTCCGGATAGCATAATTTTTTAATATGCTAAACTCTGTGATATTTGGGGAAAAGAAATCAGAACTACTAGTTGAATTTATCAAGACACATATTTAATATTAACATAAAAGTTGATTGTATTTCTATATATTAGCAATGAACAATGAGAAAAAAATTTAAACATTTTATGATATATAATAACACTAAAAAATGACATAATCTACCTTAGAATAAATCTAATAAAATATCAGCAAAATTTCTACATTTAAACTATAAAGTCTTTCTGAGGAAAAATTGAAAACCTGCATAAATAGAGATAAATGTCTTGTTTATGGATTGGAAGGTAATATTAAGATTCCCTCAAAATAGATTTATAAAACTTTCTGCATGTATATAAAAATAATTGATAACCTGATTTTAAAATTTACTTGGAAATTTATAGGGTGAGGAAAACAAAAGCAATTTTGAAAAAAAATAAAGTTGGGGATACTATACTGTATGATTTTAGGACTAAATCACAAAGCTACAGTATAAGAGAGAGACTCTTTTTAAGATTACTCAACTTTGAATATTTGAATGACTTGTAGGTCACTCGCAGGTGAAGTATATGATATAATAAGAAAAAGAGAAAGCAGACAAGCATTAGTTTTGAGAGACTTCCAGATGCAGATCCTCCAAGTACTTACACAAAGATACACTTGGTCTCAAGAATAAATCATCAAGATTTGTGTGATGACCTTCAGTAGAGCTCAAGGAGAAATTTCCAGTGAGGTCTTATATGTTCTGGTCACATAACCAAGCTGACTGTGTTTGCCAGTTGAAAGCCATTGAATGGATGTCACAAAGGGAGTTTAAGATTAAATACCACATCACTCATCATTGGTGAGTTGGTTAGCACACAAACCATATCTGGTTAGCACTCTCAACCATTTGACAAAACAGTCAATACCAGATACCCAAGTTTCCCTGACGATAATCAGAGTTCTAGTCAGGCAATAAAATAACTCTATCCTACATAGTGAGGTACTCGCTTAGGGATAGACAAACCAGTAGAATACACTAGAGTCAAGAAATAAACCCTCACATATATGATCATCTGATTTTCAACAAGCAGCCAAGAAAATATGATAGCATAAGGGAAGTCTTTTAGTTGAAATATTATACATGCACAGGAAATTGCAAAGATAGTACAGAAAGGACTTATATCTACCTCTCCCTTCTTAACCCTGTTCCCTCCATTGGTTACATTTAGAATACCTATAGTACAGTAAAAAAGCCATTAATTTGACATTCGTACAAAGTATGTGTACAGTTCTATGTAATTTTATCACATGTACATTTTTGGAATCACCACCACGGATACAGAAATATTCCATTACCACAAAGATCTCAGTGTTACTTATTTATAGTTACCCTTTCTTCTCCACCATCTCTAATCCCTGGCAACCACAAATCTGTTCTTCAGATCTATTAATTTTTTCATTTGGGAAATGTTATGTGAATTATATAGTATATTACCTTTTGGTATTGACTTTTTTTTACTCAGCCATAATCCCCTTGAGATCCACTCAACCTGTTATGTGTATCAATAGTTCATTTATTTTTATTGCCAAGTACAATTTCAAAGTATGCCTGAACCACAGTTTTTAAGATTTTATTTATTTATTTGACAGAGATAGAGACAGCCAGCGAGAGAGGGAACACAAGCAGGGGGAGTGGGAGAGGAAGAAGCAGGCTCATAGCGGAGGAGCCTGATGTGGGGCTCGATCCCATAACACCGGGATCACGCCCTGAGCCGAAGGCAGACGCTTAACCACTGTGCCACCCAGGCGCCCCTGTTTGTTTTTGTTTTTAATCATTCAACTATTGTAGGATGTTTTGGTTGTTTCTAGTTTTTTGCCATTACAAATAAAGCTGCCTTGAACAAACATGGACATGGTTTATATAAACATAGTTTTTATTTTCCTGAAAGAAATGCCTGGGAGGGTGATTGCTGTATTATATGATAAATACATGTTTAGTTTTTTTAAGAAACTGCCATGCCATTTTCCAGAGTGAAATGTACCATTCTACATGTCCAGAGTGAAATGTACCATTCTACATGTCCACAGACAATGTATGAAAGACCTCATTTCTCCACATACTCACCGTAACTTGGTATGTCACTATTTTTGTTTGTTTTAGCCATTCTCATAAGTATGTGGCGATAACCATTGTTATCTTACTTTGCACTTCTGTGGTGACTAGTGATATTGAGCAGCATTTCAGCAGCATATTTGCCATCTCTGTAACCTCTTTGGTAAAATATCTCTACTGTTTGCCCATCTATTAATTAAATTGTTTATTTTATTACTGTTAAGTTTTAAGACCTTTTTATATACTCCAGACATAAGGTTTTTGTCAGCTGTGAGATCTATAAGCCTTTTCTCCCTATTAACCATGTTGCTGGGACAATTGGGTTTTTATATGAAAAACAAAACAAAACAAAACTGATCTCTTTCATTCAACACATAAAAATAATTTGAGATAAATCATGGACCAAACTGTAAACACAGAGCTATGAAACTTCCAGATGAAAACATAAATAATATTTTTCTCCTTTGGGGTAATAGAAAACTTCTTGAACAAGTAAACTAGAATCATTAACAATAATAAATAAATTGGAGTTCAGGGGCGCCTGGGTGGCTTAGTCGTTAAGCATCTGCCTTCTGCTCAGGTCGTGATCCCAGGGTCCTGGGATCCAGCCCTGCATCAGGCTCCCTGCTCAGCGACCCTCTCCCACTCCCCCTGCTGGTGTTCCCTCTCTCGCTGTGTCTCTGTCAAATAAATAAATAAAATCTTAAATAAATAAATAAATAAATTGGAGTTCAACAAAATTGGAAAAATTCTGCTCAAGAAACATAATTAAGAAAATGAATATATAAACCATAACAGGGGAAAATTATTTGCAACACATATATGTGACAAAGGACTTTCATCAAGAGGACATCGAGAGATCCTACAAATTAGCAATGAAAAGACAGAGATTCCAGTTTTTAAAAATGGGCAAAAACTTGAACAGTTTTTCTTTACCGGTAAAACTATTTTCTTTAAAAAACACTCACCTTCCTTAAAAAAAGAAGATACGTGGTCAATAATCATACATAAAGATCCCCAGAGAAATGCAAATTAAAATTACAGTCATTTCACACTGACTGGAATGGCTAATATAAAAAAAAAACCCTCAAAACATTAAATATTTGTGGAGATATGGAGCAACTGGCACTCTCAGACATTGCTGGTGGAAACTTAAAATAGTTTAATCACTTTGGAAAACTGTATTGCACTTTTTAAATAAAATGAAACATATGTCGACAATATGAGCAAGTAATTCCATTCCTAGGTATTTAGCCAAGGGAATTGAAAACATAAGTCCACAAAAGAATTTGCTCAATAGTTTTCTTAGAGTCAAATTTGTGGCAGCCAACAAGAATTGGGTAAAATGTGTCATCAGTAGAGGGATGCATAAAAGCATGTTGGTGTATATTCCTACAATAGAATACTAATACACAGCAAGAAAAGATTAAACTATTAATATGAAACATTTTAACAGAAGAATCCAGATACAATGTGTATGTACTGTATGATTCCGTTTATACATAAATTCTAGCAAGAGAAAAAACTAATCTAAAGTGTTAGGTATCAGAAAGTTGATATGGGAAGAAGCACTTGTAGTTGGAGACGTGAAACTTAATGGTATGATAGAAATGAATGATCTATATCTTGTTTTGCCTAGTGGCTACGCACATGTATACATCTGCTCAAATTTGTTTGGCTGGATATTTAAACTCTGTCCATTTTGTTGTATATTAACTATACCTTAATTTTAAAAAGGCTAAGTCAGAATAGGCAAAGAAACAAAACAACTCAAAGTAGAAGGAATGCAAATGGCCACTAAGCATATGAAAATATGTTCCACCTCACTAGCAATCAAGTGTTCTCAATTAAAGCAACACTATGAAATAATTTTTCATCTATCAGATTCATAAGAATAAAGAATGAATCATAATTTCTAGTTTTAGCAACTGTAGATGAAAAGAGGCACTCATTTATCTCCAGGGAGAATGTCACTTGGTACAAACTCTGAAGAGAAATTTGTTTCTAAAACTTTACGGTGTCTCCACCTCTGCATATAAAAAAGCATATGCAAAAAAAGATTTGTAGCTTGTTCATCTGTAAAAAGGAGATTGATAGGACTTGCTCTACCTTACTGTAAAACATTTTTGTATGTAGGAAAATAATACTGTTTAGCATAGAATGGCTGACCCTTATGTTGTGGGGAAATGGGAGAGGCCTAGGAGATTAAATAAATAAGACAGAAGGAATGTTGCATGGGCCTAAGATGTAAATGTGCTGTGAGTAGAGGAATAGGATTAACTCAAGCCTTTGCACCTGAGTCTAAAAGAAACAACAGCAGGTGTATAAGACAATGGGATTGAAAGATCTTTGAAATTTCAAGTACTTTACTTGGTAAAGTGCCACTTAAAATACACACTTACTATCATTGCCAATTCTCTTCTGCACTTTTTGCTCTATTACCCTCTATTACTACTGCCTCACACTAAACTCCCACTCATCCTTCAAAACTTAAGGTAATGCTTAGGAAACAATGGGATAAATGATGTGATGATTCCCAATTCCTCAGAATTAACAGATTAGGACTTCAAAATTCTCAGCCTAAGCATAGGTTAGTACCTGGAGATATATACATAAAAATATATTACAAACAAACTCTTCTCTCTTCTCATCCTAGACTAATTAAAACAGAATGTCTGCTAGAGCCCAGACATTGATAGGTTTTAAAAGCTCATGAGTTGATTCAAAGTGCAAGAATCTGGGTTAGATAGAGTTGCAGGATTAGGGATTTTACTCACTGCAGAGGGTATAGAAACTGTGCTTATTCGAGTTCCTCTTAGAAATATAATGTAATTTGCAAATATTGCATGGTCAGAGGTCAGCTATTATACCTTCTACATTCTTTTGCAGGTAGGATTATAGTTTTAGGCTAAAAATTTTCTCCATTGACTTGTTTTTATCACAGTTGGTTTGTTAACTGGATACAGGGTCTGGATTCCTTTGCTGTGAAATATAATTCTGTTATCAGCAAAACCACATTCTGCCCAAGGTGGTTTCTCCAGTGGCTTTAATCTCCCTTTTCAAATCCCAGGAAATAAAGAGCCTTCCAAACTAAAGAGTGAGTCATCATTTGGACTAAAAGAGACCTTTAGTTTAGATTTCAGATATTCTAACCCACTGTAAGAGTTTGATAAAAAATGAATCAGAGCTTTTAATTAATTGTGTACAGAAAACTGACAAAATTCTATTGGGAGACATTCCTAATAATCCATGCACATAATAAGATGGGAATTGTTTATAAATATAAATTAATTGAAAGGTTTACAACCCTGAAACAAGACGATGAAAAATCAAACCACGGTTGGCAACCTCACAACTAAATTCTCAATTAGTAAATGACTTATTTGAGAATTCTGTTTAATCTTTGTTTTCCAATATGTTTCTGGAAGCAAAGAGAAAAGAAAAAATCTCAGCCAGAATAGGAAACTCAGAGAGACTATATTACATACATATATTTTCAATAACTTGATTGGTTTCAAGATACTTGAATGCAAACATAATCTCCTGTGTGTGTGTGTGTGTGTGTGTGTGTGTGTGTATGTGTTTTCTCTCTCTCTCCCTTTCTCTATGTATATGTATAATGTGTATATGTATATATGTATATATATGCAATATAAGTTTGACAGAGATTGTGGTTTCCAACTGCAAAAAATTTTAAAAATCAAATCGTGGACTTTGAGGGAAAACCCTTTTTCCTTTTTTTAAAATTTTTATAAAGATTTTATTTATTTATTTTGAGAGAGAGAGAGCACAAGCAGAGAGGAGGGGCCGAGGGAGAAGGAGAAGCAGACTCTCTGCTGGGCAGGGATCCTGATATGGGACTTGATCCCAGGACCTTGGGATCATGACCCAAACCGAAGGCAGATGCTCAACGGACTGAGACACCCAGGCACCTTGGAAAATTCTTATTTCTGAAAAAGAAATTGATATTGTGTGATGTTTGCCTATTTTTACAGTTGACATTTTATATTGACTATTTTATAAAACCAGCATCAAACTTTTATTTAATGGTGAGTCTAGATACCTGCTCTAATATGTGGCTGTACACAATTTAGTTGCTCATAAAATTATCCCCCACTCTTATGTTACGAGCAGATTCATATGCTTAGTTATCCAACTATAAACAAATAAGTTTGCATCAAAAGTTATTTGACTCTTTAAAATTACTTCTGATATTTCATTTTATCTTCTCCAAAATTATATCAAGAAAGAACTCATTTCATCAGTGAAAATGTCAATGCATATCTTGTACTTGGTGATACCCTGAATGCCTACATTTCTGTCTTCCATACTTGATTATCGCTTTCTTGAGGGCAAGGAATGTGGCTTTTTCTTACTCTAGCACATCATTTAGCATAGTCCCTAGATAATACTATGTGGCTTATAAATTACATTTTTTAAGATAAACTGAATTAGATCTCATTGTATCTAAAAATACTACCAAATCTGATAAAATCATTTCATTTATTCACTATTCATATTTATGAAAACTCTTGTCTTAATGACACTGATTCAAAGGATGATTCTTCTCCAAACTAAATTTACTCACTTGAGCTGTAGAAAATGATCCCCTCTTCTGCAAGCCATTTGGTCTGGGGTGCTCATATATTTTTCACCACCAATGTGCTAACATAAGATGTGCAGTTACTAAGGCAAAAAACCCTATTTGGTAAGAAAAGCTGAACAGTGTTACAAACATCTAACCCTCACTGTTTCCATTGTCATTATGCTTAGGCATGAATGCAGTTACAATTACATAGGTACTGATAGCAATGTTCTACCCAGCATCAGTTGATCAGCTCAAATTTAGTGGCATTAGTATCTTAACAGCTGAAGAAACCTAGATGATATGTTTTATAAGGCAAATGTTTGCATTTACTTCATCCAAAGAGTTCTTGGAACAATCTTGCAGAACCACAAAAGCATTTTAGATACACGATGGCACAGAAATAAAAAATTGGCAGGGGCGCCTGGGTGGCACAGTGGTTAAGCGTCTGCCTTCGGCTCAGGGAGTGATCCCGGCATTATGGGATCGAGCCCCACATCAGGCTCTTCCACTATGAGCCTGCTTCTTCCTCTCCCACTCCCCTTGCTTGTGTTCCCTCTCTCGCTGGCTGTCTCTATCTCTGTCAAATAAATAAATAAAATCTTAAAAAAAAAGGCAAAAACAGAGTTTTCAATTAATTCTGACAAAGGAAATAGCCATTCATGCAGAATATGTTAATATTCCATGATTAACAATCTTTTTTATGAATCATACATGATAATACATTGACTATAAAGTACATAAAATGTTTCTAAATTTTAAGTCACTTTTGATAAATGAGATTAATAGATATAAATTTGACCTCTTTTTCTTCTTGATACTGTGTACTCTCCACATTATTTCTATTCTTTTGTAATTCTCTGCATACTATATAAGATAATATCCCACATGCATATACAGAATTAATTTTTGCTTGGGAATGGTGTCCAGAGCCAACTTATATCCAAATATTGAAAGTGGTGATGTCTTAAGTTCTTTTTAAGTTTAATTAGAGGGTGTAAGCACTACATTTATAGCCAAAGAGAACTAAAAACCTAATTTTCCATAGAAAAATGGATCCAATATTGGTTAAATTGTTTTCTTCCATCACTAACTATACAGAATGTGTCTATTCCCAGCCCCACATTCATACATAAAAGATAAAAGTGTAGTTGTTAAAAGACTGGTACAAGTTGGGTCAATATTTCTTATTGAGCAATAACTTTGAAGTATTTCACAACAGAGCTTTAAAATCTCTTTTAAAAAAACATATCATTGACAGGGCGCCATTAAATCTTTAAAATAAGAGACAGTGATGAGATTTTCTAAGGAATAGTATTTTCTATTTTAGTTTCAGAGCTAAGGTTATTCATTTTCCCCAAAACAAGATGGTTATTTCCAAGTAAATAATGTATCTTGAATGGCACAGTATGGTGTAGTGTTTAGTTTTGGCTGCTTTTATAAGATTGGGTTTGAAGCTTCAGTCATACAATTACGAGCTACATGATTTTGGATGATTATTATATATCTCCTGTGCCTTGGTTTTCTAAAGTGTAAAATAGCAATAGTATTAGGTTCTTCTTTAAAGAGTTTTGTAATGATTAAATGAAATTTATACATGTAAAGTGCTATATAAGGTGTATAGGAGGTGTTCAATTAAAGTTATATATTATCATTCATTATTTCATTGAATCTGGGATGGCATTGATTATAAGATTACACTATTGTCATATAGAACACTAAGGAGAAAATGCTGCCATTTAAACCAGGACATGTATTATAACTTGGAATTGGTATTTTATACTGATTGAAAGAGCTCTTCTGCATTTAGATAGATTTTAATCATGTATACCTATAGTGCATGCATAAAAAAGGAGGAATAAGTGAAGCAAATGGGATAGGTTATCTCAAAGCTTCTTAACATCTCCCAATAAGCTTTGAGTCAGCATCATCAATGTCCAGATGTTTTCAACTATGTATCGCTCTTGTAGCCATCACCGGTATCACTAATGCCACTTTTCTTAGGAGTGGTACATTATGTCTGCTATTTCTTACCACTTGCACTCATGGTGAAATGTTAATGCTGGCATTTTCTTAATTTCCCCAGGTGATGTCACGGAAAGGTTTTTCAGAGAACAATGGGATTTATATTCTCCTCAAATGATTCTTGAATAGTTGTAATTTTCTAGTTAAGTCCTCTAAAATAACAGCCAAGTTAACGACAGGTAGCCATTAACAACTTTATCATTTTAGCTGCTTGTCCAACAGTAATCTTAAGACTTAATCTTAAGACATTGATTATTAGAGGCATATAGATCTCAGAGATGTTAAAAAGGGGGATGTAGGAAACTCTTTAGAATCTTGGAATTCTCTATCATACTCTGATTTCTCTTCCCTTTTTTCCATCCCTAGGGATCAGAGATGGGGTGAATTATCTAACTAGTCAATTTGGGAAAAATAAGCTAGTTATGCCCAGCTTGAGCCTCTTTCTTTTTAGCAGGTGGCTTCTCTACACAAAATGGACCCTTGCTCTCTGTCCCAAAGCCAGGCTATCCATTCAAAGATGAACCCTTCTCTGATCCAGCAATGTCAGTCCCTGGATTGGTTAATCTTTCAGCTGTATATTGGCTTTATTTTAAAGCTTGTATTTCAACTTAGCCCTTATCACTAATATTTTAGTTAATCTGCTAGGTCTTCTGTCTTTTTCTCAATTTTTATTGAATTCCTCCTGTCACACATGTGCAGACCACAAAGTAATGTGGCCGAGAAGTGGCCCCCACACTGTACTCCCTCTACCACTTGATTGTTGTTTGCTTTAGATAGATTTTATTAATTTGGGCCTTATTCCACACCTTTTCATGGATTTTTTTAAAGCTACTTGTCTCTTTTGTGAGAGTAGGTTTAATTAAAACTGAAAAATGTTTGGGCCCACATAAATTGCAATATGTTAAAAGAAAACAAATAAGGGAGGGCTACACCATTAACCCCTCTAGGTCATGGAACACCACTCCCTTCAGGTAATGTTTTCAAGTTCCTGACAAATATCGGTCTTCAAGGTTTAGAAGTGAGAAATCAGAATTCCCTGGAGTTGGAGCAAATTTTCAAATTATAATTTATTTTTTATCTCAGTATGTTTAAATGATAATGAGTGAGCATGATAATAGTGAATTATTTTTTCAAAAGGGCAATACTAGAAGTTTCAGAGTTTCTTTAAAAAACAAACTGAAATAATGTAATAATATACTAATATACTAATATACTAATAGTATGAACTAATATATAGTGACAAGATTACATATTTCATTAACATGTAAAAGTATCCTACTTGATTTAGACATTTAATAAAGAAAACATCAAAAGAATGAAATAGTAAGATGAAATGAATGCCAAATAAATATCATTTTTTAAAATGAAAGAGAACACTACATGCACTTAATATTTAAAAGTTACTGTTTTTAAAATGGGATTTTGGAATACCCAAAACATTACTTAGCCTGTCTGATCTTCATTTCATAACAAATATTCTAGATGCAGAGAAGTTTCTTTCTTTTTTCATTTTTTAACATTTTTTTGTTGTTGACTCCAACTGAATTGTCCAGAGGGTTTATGACGTCTCTATAGGTTGTGTGTTAGTTCAGGTTGCTTTGTATCAGTTCATTTCCTTTTTATAAAGATGAAAAGACTTTTTCTGCTCTCCTGGGGTTTGGTTTTGCCATGAATGCATTGCTTTCACTAATTTAGATTTTAGGTCAGTTTCCAATTTCATATGAGTATTCGACATCAACATTTATATCTTCTCTTTGCATTTTATCTGTTGAAGTATTTACAAAGAACTGTTGCCTCTAGTGGTTATGTAAACACAGGAAAACTCCACCAACTGCTAAAAGCTGTAGAATCTGCTTCCAGGCTCCTCAGCTAGACATCAACATGATACCCTAAAATTCTTATCCATATATATTAATATTACCCAGTAGCTGTTATTTTTCTGTGGTTCTGATAGAGTGAAGTGAATTTTACTCTTAATCTCAGAACCTGGTCATTTGACTCTGAAGGAATTGCAATTTAATAATTTGGGTCAGTCCACTCCTTTTGGTATTGATTTCATATTTCAGGATGACATAAACAATTGCAGTCCACCTTCTGACCCAGATGCATTATAGAAAGTAGCAATTTCTGTGGAATGAGAAGTTTTCGTAAGGGTGGAAATATTGTTTGTCTTTTTAGAAAAAAGAACAGCACAAATGACAGACCTGCATTGGGCAAGCACCGGATTTCCGGGAGAGTGAAGTCTCTCCCTACTTCTTCATTTTGCAAATTTGCTTTATTTCTTAGTTAAGCTATCTAATTCTATTTAGGGACAATTACAGCTATGAACTATCACTTTCCAGACAGTTTCCGTACTGAGTATGGAAGGTGAATGATGAGCAGATAGATTAGTAGAAGAAAAATCTGGATATCTTCACACTAATTTTAAAACTGGAATAGTCATTTCTGTGAAGAAATATATTTTAAAATGTAAACATCATAAAAAATAAAATAAAATATGATGTTCTTATATTTGACACAAAGGTATGGCACATTATAAGTCATCGTGAACCACTAGTGAATTAATTAGGTAACTCAACAACAACAAAAAAGTGAACTAAAATCCTAAATCCTAAAAAAATATATTACTTACTTTTTATTGAGCTAAATATATTTTATTATTATCAAAGAATTTATAAAAACTGTTCTAATGAATTTAATTTCTAAAATACTTGGTTTTCCTATGGCTTTGGACTGATACTTTTAGACATAGTGACTATAAGATAAGAAACCAGTAACTTAATTAAATTCCTAAAAGAGCCAGATTAGACAAAACAAAAACTCATAGACTTTTTTAGGATTTTGATATGTAAAACCAATTGAGCAATTATCATGGTAAAATGGAGTTTATGTCTGAGTATCACAATTAAAAAAATAGTAGCAGATGGCCTTTATTTTTTAACTTGCTGACTTATGGCTGTTAGTACAAACTCAACATATACCATGCAAACAGATTATAGCAATAATTATTTCTGTAAATGTAATTCATACGCATTGCCAAGTCAAATAGATTTTGTAACCTAATGTATGGAGTATACTGTTCACAAGTGTGGAGTCTATATTACTGTTCTTTGAGCTTCAGAATTTACAAGATGACTTTAGAAGGTTAGAACAAGGATGTGCCTTATAGGTCTGTATCTATAGCAGTTTTGTGGATCAAATACCCTTTCTAAAGAGACACATAACCTCCATTTCATATATAAAATCAATTAATATTGCTCTATCTGGTGGTGTTTTTTATCTTTACACGTGTAAAAATAACCCATTCAATGAAACAGTCTATGCAGCCAATAGACTACAGTTTATCTTGATTGATGGGAAGTGGCAATTATACATACTTACGAACTTGTGTAAGAAACCGTCATAGGAAGAAAATGAAAGACTCGTACATCAGCATCATGGTGGCATAGATATCCCTCTTTTCTTGTCTCCTTTTAACAACTGAAATTTGGCATCCATCCATGAGCAAAAGTGCTTCTGTCAGAGTTGTGGAATCCAGCACGATGTGCCAAGGCCCTTGGGTGGGGTCTCACCCACCTGGGTGTGGGGTTGTAGGCAGACAGACCTCAGTAAGGGCTGTGGAACTGGTAGGAACCTGTGAACCAGTTTCAGCTCTTCTTGGTCATGGTCACGGAGTACCTGGGGACCATGACCAAGAAGAGCTGAAACTGGTTCACACTTCCCATCAATCAAGATAAACTGTAGTCTATTGGCTCCGTGTAGTCTCCCATGGTTGCGAAAGCCTTTGTAGAAGTACAGGTTTCCTGAGGAGAGGTTCCAGCACTGTGTTGAAAAAAAAAAAAAAAAAGGAGTTTGGACACATTAGAGAGAATAAAAGGAACTTTGCCTTCCAAATTGGAAAAAAGAAGTATAATTGTTATTATTTACAGATGATATGATTTTGCATATAGAAAAACCTGAAGACTCAACCAAAAAACCATTGGAACTAATCAACAAACTCAGTAAGGTTTTAGAGTATAAAATCAACTTACAACATTCAGTTGTGTTTCTTCATACTAAAAACAGGATATCTAATAAATAAATAAAGTGATCTCATTCACAGTAGGATTGAAAACAATGAAATACTTAGGGATAAATTTAACCAAGGAAAGGAAAAATCTGTGTAATTAAATGAGTTAGAATTTGATAAAAGAAATTGAAGAAGAGAGAAACAAATGGAAAGATATCCCATGTTTATGGATTGGAAGAATTAATATTTAAATGTCCACAGCATCCAAACTCATCCATAGATTCAATGCAGTCTATATTTTTCACAGAAGTAGAATAAATAGTTCTGAAATTTTTAGGGAGCCAAAAAAGACCCCAGATAGCCTAAGTAATCCTGCAAAAGAAGAACAAACCTGGAAGCATCACATTCCTGATTTCAAATTATACTACAAATCTCTAGTAATCCAAAAAGCCTGGTGAGGGAAGAGAATGGAGAGCTCATAAGCAAACTGTGTATATGGTCAACTAATGTTTGATGAGAGAGCCAAGAATACTCAATGGAGAAAGAATAGTCTCTAATAAATGGTGTTAGAAAAACTAGTTAACCACATGCAGAAAAATGAAGTTGGACATCTGTCTTACATCACTCACTTACATCACATCTATCTTACATCACTGAAGTAGATTAAGGATTTAACTAGAAAACCTGAAAATAAAACTCCTATAAGAAATATAGGAAAAACAAAAAACAATTTCTTGACATTAGTCTTGGCAACAATTTTTGACTATAACATCAAAGCAAAAAAAGCAAAAAAAAGCAAAAAATAAATGGGACTATATAAAACTAAAATGCTTATGCACAGCAAAAGAAACAGCTAATGAAATGATAAGGCCACTTACACAATGGAAGAAAATATTTACAAACTCTTATCTGATAAGTGGTTAATATAAAAAATATATAAACGATTCATACAACTCAGTAACAAATTAAACAAATCATCTGATTAAGAAATGGGCAGAGGAATCAAATAGAAATTTTCCAGAAAAGACCTCCAAATGGCCTACTGATACATGAAAAGATGCTCAACATCACTAATCATTAGAGAAATATATATATCAAAACCATAATGAAATAGCACCTCACCCTTATTAGAATGTTTGTGATCAAGAAGACAAGAGGTAACAAGTGTTGGTGAGGATGCTGAGAAAAGGGAACCCTTGTCCACTGTTAGTGGAATATAAATTGTTGCAGCCGCTATGGATGTTCCTCAAAAACATTAAAAATAGAATTACCATATAATCAAGCAATCCTACTTCTGGGTATATCCAACGGAAATTACAAAAAGATATCGTAGAGGATATGCCTTCTCATGTTTATTGTAGCATTATTCACAATAGCCAAGATGTGGAAATAATCTAAGTATTCTGTCAGTGGATGAATGGGTAAAGTACACATACACAATGGAGTATTATTCAGCTACAAGAGAAGAGGAAATCCTTCCATTTGAAACAACATGGATGAACCCTAGGAAATGTCAGATAGAGAATGACAAATACTGCATGGTATCACTTATATTTGGAATCTCAAAAAGCTGAATTCATAGAAAACAGGTTAGCGTGATAGTTGGCGGAAGTTAGGGGAATAGGGAGATGCTGGTCAATGTGTATAAACTTTCAGTTAGGATATGAATAAATTCTGGAGATCCAATGCAGAACATTGTGATTATAGTCAACAATACTGTATTATGTACTTCAAAGTTACTAAGAGACTAGGTTTTAAATGTTCTCATCACACACATAAAAAATCAATAATAAGGAAAAAGAAAGAAAATAGATAATTAAAACATTCCATTTCATCAGATGCTAAAATGAGAGATAATAGCTAGTGTTTTAACTGGATATTTGTGAAGTTGAAGATTTTTAAAAATCTATAAATTTGAAATACATCTCCTCCTAAAAGATGATAGGGCAGGGAGGAGCGAATAGATAATTGATTCTAATCTCTAGTGCATACTTTACATATTTGAAAAGTTAGGAGTTTCCCTGTGTATTTGTTTTTGGAAGACTTTTCTTTGGCAATTTACATCTTCTTTAGTAAGGATGGATCTTTTTAAAATCATTCATGGTGCTTTATTTCTTGGATCCTCAGCCACCAAAAAAACAGGTTTATTTGGTGTATTCTCCATCCAACCCAAGAATAAGCCTAACTGCATTTAGAAAGGTTTTTAACGTGTATTGAAATATACATCTAGGACCACCTCCAATGGCCAGCCATCCCATCTTCTTCTTGTTACCTGAGTATGTGCAGCTTCTTGTGCTTAGGGAACTCTGCTATGTTGTTTTAAATCTGTTTATATCTAATATTGTATAGAATGATATTATGTACATTATTTCTCTATGTTCATACCCATATAGATGCAACACATACATGTCCTGTACCTCCAAAAGGGGAAAAAAAAATCATGACTATTTTACGGTTACCACCACGTCTTCCATTATACCAAACATGATTCTTATTAATAACTCCATGTACTTTGTTTTTTTAGAAATAATTAATGAAAAAAAGTTTATAAGTTTACCTTAATTTAGGCAGAAAATCAGTTTAATCAGAATATCCTGTTCCCCAGGCATTCTGGCTAAACAAGATTTTGTTATCTCTAAAGTGAAGGAATTTGAAAGTGCCATATCTGATAATTATTTTTTCATCCTAAACTTAGTCTCACTTCTGTGGCTCATCTGTGATGAGTTCTCGAACTCTTCTTAGGGTTAACCCATGTGTGTTCAGGGAAGCATGACCGAGTTTCAGGTAGAAAAAGTGACAACCAAATGTGATACATTCTAATTAGATTTTGCTGTCATCTAGGCTAGGACCTCCGGTAATAATATAGACCCAAGAAGTGGAAAGTTGAACATAAAAGGCTAATGAAGGTATCTTAATAAAAAATAATAAACACTTTCAAAGTGAGCACAAATTGAGGCTGTTGGGCTCTATTTAATTTTATAGGTACAACATTTTCTTAAACTCCCGCTGCCTTACAATCTGAGAAAATCATAAGATAAAGGTCTGTTAATCAATTTAAGATTATAAAAATCCTAGAGTTTTATTTTATTAAAAAAAAAAACCCATATTCTTCTACATGTTTATTAGAGTACCTCCAAGCTGTGCCTCATTAGATTTTCATTTCTTGTTATTGCTCTTAAAAAAATGACCCAATTAGGTGAGAGGAGGTTAATCTAGAGAAGTTTTTAGTAACTTTTCAGAAGGTTTATGCCAATTTGCTTGTCTTTCTGCCAAAGTATGAGTCAACTGGAGTATACGTAATGACCACACCCACTCTTCAGAAAGCAATTTAAGAATAGATAATAGATATTTCGCAGGCTTTTTAAAATAAGGCAGACAGCAGCACAGTTGACAAGACAAGTGCTTGGAAATCCCGCAGTGTCATGTTTGGCACAGAGCCTTAGATTACCAGCTCTTAAGATATACTTAATTTTTCAGTTATTATTTACTTTGCCCTTTTTGATGTTCTTCTACTTTTGTCTAGCTCTATTCACATGTCTTTGGCTCACCAATATTTTCATAATGGCCTACCATATTGCTAACATTTCTAGAATGTTGAAGTACAATATATTTTTATGTAAGTACTAAGAATTTTGAAACTTGACATTTTAACATGTTTTATAACATATGAATGCATCTTTTTTATCACAATTTAAAAATCATGACTCAACTATATTATCTACTTGAGAATCTTTAGCTTTATAAATTCTTTTAGAATATTCTAAGATAAGTGTATGTGTCATATTTTATTATCTGTGCATATATAAGTTACCATCTCAAGTCAAACCTTGAATATTGATATTTGCTTGAAGAATATTGAATGATTACTCTTAAGTACCATGATGGTTAATCTTATGTGATGCTTTGGGGTAAAGAATGCTCAGATAGCTGGTAAAACATTACATCTGGGTGTGTCTCTGAAAATATTGTGTTAGAGATTAGGATTTGAATCAGCAGAATGAATAAAAAAGATTGCCCTTACCAATGCAGGTGGGCATCCTCCAATTCTTTAAGGTTGGATAGAATGAAAAGGGGGAAGAAGGATGACTGTGCTCTTTGCTTGAGCTGAGACATCCATATTCTCTGGTACTTGGACATTCATCTTCTTGGTTCTTAGATCTTCAGACTCGGACTGGGACTTATACTTTTGTTACCTGGTTCTCAGGCTTTCAGATCTGGACTACCAGCTGGCTTTCCTGGGCCTCCAACTTTCAGACAGCATATGGTAGAACTTCTCAGCCTCCATCATTGTAGAGCCTATTCTTCATAATAAATCTATTTCTATGTATTTATATCTCTGTCTCTATTTTTCTGTTGTCTCCTATTGGTTCTGTCTCTGTATGTCTGTCATCTAGCTATCTAACCTATCTATCTGTCTATCTGTCATCTCCCATCGGTTCTGTCTCTCTAGAGAACCCTGAGTCATACAAGCACTTTGAATTTTTTTAGTTTATAATAAATATGTAATGCTCCTTTATTTTGTTAAGAACAAAGATCATAGTCTTCTCCTGGATTCAACTTGTGTGACAGAAAGTGTATCCTCATATCTTACTAAAAATATTTCTTACCTTGTTTTATTTTATATTTTATCACTGTTGGATAGTTTTTTGATTTAGGAGAAATGCCCTCTCTAAATAGCTCTTTAGTTAACTTAGTGTTATCAAAATCTAAGTAAACTTTTAAATTATAGTTAAGTAATTTATACCATAATTCCATAAAATCAAAAAAATACATATATATCTTGTCCCCTCATCACTTTCCTTCTAATTATAAAAGTATGGAATAGGACGGAGGATTTTCTTTAATGTTTTTTGGTAGGAATATATTTTCATATGGAAGGTAACTTGTGAATTACATGACTTTTTTTTGTGATAGATACAAGCAAAATAAAAACCTTCTTAATATAATTGTACTTGGCTCCAGAATTTCTCATATGTTATTCAAGACACATGCATATCTATTATCCTGGAGGCATAATTGATTTATAGGTTTTACACTGTTTATTAAATATTTACTGCAAGCCTATTATACAAGTTTGTCATGTGTTTGTTTGGGAAAAAATCTAGAAATGGGTGGAATCTGAGTCTCTGAACATCAGCTTTCCTTATAAGTTGCCTATCTGTAGCCGACCCCTTGACATTCTGAAAGCAGATAATCATGTACAAAGGAAAAGTACAGTACACACCAATTATTAAATAAGAAATTTGCTCCCACACCCTTACTTTACATAGAACTTCTGCTTCTCATCAGCTTGCCTAGGCTAATATATACTAGGGAATTCCTTTCAAGGAAGGCCTAGACATTTATTTTTTTCTTGTATTGTTTAAGGATTAATTATAATTTTTTATAAGGGCTTCTATTTACCTATGACCTTTAGCCTAATAACATATATGTTGTCCCTGCCTTTGTAGGGTCCAATGACAGAAGACATGTGGAACCAGAAATTAAAATGTGTCACTGAAGGACGTAACAAAGGTAGGATCCCTTCCATGAGGATTTAAGCAGAATTGCAAGGAATGGTTTTGCTCTTTGTATTTTTCTAGTTGGGTTTTTGTCTTTAGGCATACTATATGTGTTTTATTTTTTATGTCATCTAATTTACATTAAGACTGGTCTTTATGTTTTCTGATCTTATCACGCCTACATTATGAGGACATGAACAGAGTTCGTCCTTGGTGAATACTAACTAAAGACACAAAGTCATTTATTAACGATGTGTGAAATCACTATCCTCTATTTCCTTGATTTAATGCACACATAAAAATATATTCTTGTAGGTTTTTATTAGTGTAGAATATATGCATTCAATTAATAAGGATCCAATTAGCTAAACTTTCTGAACTTACATTTAGAGAGCAGTATAATGTAAAGTTATTATATACATGCTGGGTCTGTTCTGTTTCCCGGTCACATTTGCTTTGCTTTTAGGCTGAAACATTTCTGAACTCTTTGATGAAAGGTTTACATTCTAAACTGAATTTAGTTCTGGAACCACTACAGAGCACTGTGATGGAACATTGCCAATAAAATATCCAACTATGTCGATGCAATATAGACAGTCAAGAAAAAAGCGTGTCACTGTTCCATAATTCTGGTATGTAGTCTTTAGGTGGCACTGTGGTTCCAGGAGTAAATCTAATATTAGAGTCTTTTGTTAGGTTTATGAATAAAGAATTCTGCCACTGTTTTTGCATTTATTTTTTTATAATTTTGCCTTGTATTATAGGAATTACCCTGATTTATGATTTTTTTCATATATTATTTCACATTATTGTAAGCCTAAGAACAAAGCAAAAAACATTCATTTTATTCCCCTTTGACAGATGGCAAAAATAAGGCTCAGAGATTTTAAATGGTTTTCACAGGCCTCCTCACGCCCTACAGTATATTTTGAAAAAGAAGCTGTTTTTCCTTTCTTCCTGGGCTGTGTCTGCTTAAGTTTCATGCACTTTCCCGAGTCCCCCAGCTCCAGTGTGATTGACACTGATTTTGGTGATGTTGAGCACCAGAAGGTATTGGACATGGTACACTCGGATGTTTCTGCTAAACAGAGAGCAGAGAAGGTTTCAATATGCCATGGTCCTCTTACTTTCTTCATCTCTTTGTTCATCTTTATATCTCTGTTCTAAAGAGGACAACAGAGTTGAATAAATGTTTGGGAATTAATGAACATAGGGAATACAATTTAGAACTTCATGCTACATAAGACTTTTCACATTACTACAAAAGAAACATATCTAACAAGATAAATCTTTCCCTTACTGTTCCTCTAAAGGGATTCCCCCTTATATTTCCAGTTCCTAAATTTAATACTCTGTTTTAAGTTTTTGCGTATCTGTTGAACATATCTTCTTCCTCCAAACTTGAATGTATAGTCTAGATCCAACTTTTGGAAAAACCTAACACCTACCTATGTAGTTGGTATCCCCACTTCTCTAGAAAGGCATTTCCCCAATTTGACATCTCCAACCAATAAAGCATGCCTGGGGCTTCAGTTAGAAATTCTGTCGGTAGTCCTCAGAGGAGTCCCTTAGTGGGCTGGGCATTCTCAAGTGCATGCTCTTTCTTGGTTACTTCATCAGAGATAGTTGCAGACATGTCTCTGTGATTTTCCTTTTTCTCAGTTCATAACTTAAATAAGATTCATGCACACACACACACACATACACACACACACACACACACACACACACACACACACACCTATGATCCAGGACAATGCAGATATTAATTCCTAAACAGAGTACCATCTAAGCTCTGAACTCTCTAAGGATGAGAGAACTATTTTCCTAATTACCCATAACTTTCCAGACTCCTTTTCTTCAATGGAGTTAGTACTTCATTATAGGCAGAGCATCATCTCACTTTCAAATTGTGCTCCTTTGGCCTGCATAGGATAAGATTTGGGTCTGTGCTGATCCATATGATCTTACTCACCACTTCTTTGGTTATAACAAGATCTGACTAAGGTTTCCTATTTCCATTTGCAAGTACTCAATTAAATTCTTGGTGGAAAGACTCTTCTCTTCTCTAGGCTGGAGAGAAAGGAGAGAAAGAAAGTATGTCGTTCCAATTATAGCTGGAACTGATTGATTGATGGCAAATATGAATTATGGAAAAAAAGATTCCAATGTCAATTTCCTTAATGGTGCTTTCTAGCTCCTCTTCAGTCTGATATCCAAACTTATCTTTTCTCTGAGTTTATGCTCTGTGACTTCAAAATACTTTTCTAAATGTTGATTGCTTACTGTGAAACGCCAAATGCCGTAATCACAGAGAATTCCGGACAATGGAAAAGATAGAGCCAGGTGGTTGGAAATAATGTGGCTGACTGATACCAAATTGCACATAAATTTTGCAGTACCCATTTGGGTTTCAAAAGTTATATTTGAGTGATCTCTAATTTTTTAGTGCCTTGCCTGTAATTTCCTTAAAGCTTTTAGTATCATGTCATATTTGGGTTACAATTATGTTGCATTAGAAATACTCCAATAAAAGGATTATGTTTTCTATTTTTATTTTTTTCTATCATAAAGGCTTTCGTGGTTTACACTTACAGTATCTTACTAGTCTAGGATTAGAGGGATAAATTTACTTATTTCCACAGTATTTCTCAGATGTCTGTAGCCCAAACAAAGCTTCTATTAGTAGTCTTAATATAATAACTTTAGATTTCAATACTCATTCTCAAAGTTCCTGTGAGCACATATGTGTATATGTGGCAAAGTGAGCATTTAATAGATGTGAATTTATTGGATCCCTATAACAACCTAAAAGAAGAAATACAAGTAAAGAAATGTGAACCCACATAAATTGTCTCATGAAAGAGAGGATATCCATTTTATGGATGAGGAACTTCCCTTTCAATAAGAAGGCCAATCATTTCCATAATTTTTACTATATTTCCTACATTTCTAAAGCAGAAGTCACAAAGAAATTGAAGTAGAAATATTTTCAGTTGTAAGCACAGAAGAGACAAGATTCATATTTTTCTTTTAGAGGATTTAAACATTTGTGGACATCAGAATTATACAGACACACAAGAGACCTTAATATACTGACATGATTAAAATATGTTGCTTTTTTTATATTGCCATAGAACATATATTGTTTTGACAAGATGAGACACATATTTACAACATTGTATATAAACCCAGGCTTCAGAGTTTTAAATTTCCACTATGATCAAAATTGCCATTTCTTAAGAACTGTGAAATTGTATTCAAAATTTGGGGCAAAGACCTGAAAGGTAAGTGAAAATTGAGACAATTACATTAATGCCAAAAAACCTAGAGAACAAATTAAAGAATGCATATATACATATATAATAGTTAAGACACACACATGCTAATACATAATACACATTATTATTTTTAAATTATTGACAATTTTTCTAGGGTATTGCATCTTCATTGATGATTATTTTAGACTAATAAAGTGAAGTTATATTTATACTCTTACTGTCAAAGAAAATGAGATTTAGGTTCATAGAGGACTAAATTTCAATCAAGGCTGTGATACTTTCTGGCTAAGTCTTTTTAAACAGTTTCTTAATCTCTGAAAACTTTGATTTAATTATTCTTATAATGAGTTTTGTACCTGACTCATGGAGTTGCTGTGAGGGTGCAATGACACGACACAGATAAAATGTCTACCCAGGTGGCATTGTAATGGCATTGTAATGGCACAGTGACAGTGTAATAAATGCTTGCTGTGACTTTGAGCTACTGTGATGACACCTTATATCACAGATCTCAAATCAGTTTTTGACATATTCTAAACAAATGACAGTTGCAAAGATGAGATTTGATAAATTTGGTTAATGATTAAGATATATATATATATATATATATATA